>NC_047587.1:1460000-1832500 GCF_011004845.1 Esox lucius | reverse complement strand
TTCGTTTCCTGACAAATCCATCAGTCATTCAGGGTTAAAGATAATTCCTTTATCCATCAAAAGGATACATTCCTAGCCTCTGCACCCTGATTACCAGTGATAATATTAAAAAAAAAATGTTTATCCACAATGGTACTCTTCTGTCTATGTAATTGTACCTCTATGATTGTACTGACCTATCCGTAGGACGGTACTGACCCATCTGTAGGATGGTACTGACCCATCTGTAGGACAGTACTAACCCATCAGTATGACGGTACTGACCCATCAGTAGGACGGTACTGACCTGTCCGCATGACAGTACTGACCCATCAGTAGGACGGTACTGACCCGTCCGTAGGAGGGAACTGATCCATTTGTAGGACGGTATTGACCCATCATTAGGAGAGAACTGACCAGTCCGTAGGACTGTACTGACCCATCCGTAGGAGGGAACTGATCCATCTGTAGCACGGCATTGACCCATCTGTAGCACGGCATTGACCCATCTGTAGGACGGTATTGACCCCTCTGTAAGATGGTACTGACCTATCCATAGGAGGGAACTGATCCATCTGTAGGACGGTACTGACACATCCATTGGACGGTCCTGACCCATCCGTAAGAGGAAACTGATCCATCTGTAGGACGGTACTGACCCATCCGTAGGACGATACTGGCCCATCTGTAGGAGGGAACTGATCCATCTGTAGGACGGTACTGACCCATCAGTAGGACGATACAGGCCCATCTGTAGGAGGGAACTGATCCATCTGTAGGATGGTACTGACCCATCCGTAGGAGGGAACTGATCCATCTGTAGGACGGTACTGACCCATCCATTGGACGATACTGACCCATCTGGAGGGCGATACTAGCCCATCTGTAGGGTGGTTCTGACCCTTCCGTGGGGCAGTTCTGTTCCATCGGTAGGATGGTATTGACCCACTATTGATCCGTTAGAGAAGGAGGAACTGCATCTCGAGCTGGTGATGAAAAACAGTCCATAACTCACTGAGTTGGGTGCTGCCAAATCCCAGGATGAGAAAGGATTCCATTGACTTATTTACTTTGATGTATTATCAGTAGTCAGAATAGATTTGTTTTGGCCATCAGGACGTTGCCAAGTGTTCAGACCGATCCCTGGACAGGAGATCATTTTCCACTCTGCAGACAGGCAGGCAGAAAACAAAGACAGCCTGGTAGACAGGCAGGAATACGGACGGACAAACAGAAGGTGAGCCAAGGAATGTTGATCCATTTCCAGTGCGTCTGTGGGACAGTATTGATCTGTCAGAGGAGAATGAGAGCCATGCAGCCGGTACCTACAGGTCCAGATGAAATTCCCAACCGGATAATTGATCAACCAACGACTTCTCAGCACTCTCATCCTAATCAATCAACACATATCAGCCATGTTGCCTGAATAATTATTAGTTGTGCAAGGTGGTGCCTGCAATTTATGAGAAATCTGAAGGAATAATTCCTCCTGAAGAGGGGAGGAGAGGGCTGGTAAGATGAATTGTCTCTCTGAGGTGATTCCTGGCCAACTCTCTGTGGTGAGGATAGTTAGGGATGTCTGATGACACTAATTAATTCCTCACTGGGATTACATATACCACTGTCTACCTGAGGTCTGTTATTTGGACTTATTGTTTTGTGGTCTTTAATTTGGACTGTCTGTTGTGGTTCGGTGATTTGGACTGTCTGGTTAAGGGTCTGTGATATGGACTGTCTGGTTTGGTGTCTGTGATTTGGACTGTCTGGTTTAGGGTCTGTGATATGGACTGTCTGGTTTGGTGTCTGTGATTTGGACTGTCTGGTTTGGGTCTGTGATTTGGACTGTCTGGTTTGGTGTCTGTGATTTGGACTGTCTGGTGTGGGGTCTGTGATTTGGACTGTCTGGTTTGGGGTCTGTGATTTGGACTGTCTGGTTTGGGTCTGTGATTTGGACTGTCTGGTGTGCGGTCTGTGATTTGGACTGTCTGGTTTGGTGTCTGTGATTTGGACTGTCTGGTGTGCGGTCTGTGATTTGGACTGTCTGGTGTGCGGTCTGTGATTTGGACTGTCTGGTGTGCGGCCTGTGATTTGGACTGTCTGGTTTGGTGTCTGTGATTTGGACTGTCTGGTGTGCGGTCTGTGATTTGGACTGTCTGGTGTGCGGTCTGTGATTTGGACTGTCTGGTGTGCGTCTGTGATTTGGACTGTCTGGTGTGAGGTCTGTGATTTGGACTGTCTGGTTTGGTGTCTGTGATTTGGACTGTCTGGTTTGGTGTCTGTGATTTGGACTGTCTGGTTTGGTGTCTGTGATTTGGACTGTCTGGTGTGAGGTCTGTGATTTGGACTGTCTGGTTTGGTGTCTGTGATTTGGACTGTCTGGTGTGGGTCTGTGATTTGGACTGTCTGGTTTGGTGTCTGTGATTTGGACTGTCTGGTTTGGTGTCTGTGATTTGGACTGTCTGGTGTGAGGTCTGTGATTTGGACTGTCTGGTGTGGGTCTGTGATTTGGACTGTCTGGTTTGGTGTCTGTGATTTGGACTGTCTGGTGTGAGGTCTGTGATTTGGACTGTCTGGTGTGGGTCTGTGATTTGGACTGTCTGGTGTGGGTCTGTGATTTGGACTGTCTGGTTTGGTGTCTGTGATTTGGACTGTCTGGTGTGAGGTCTGTGATTTGGACTGTCTGGTGTGAGGTCTGTGATTTGGACTGTCTGGTGTGGGTCTGTGATTTGGACTGTCTGGTGTGGGGTCTGTGATTTGGACTGTCTGGTTTGGGGTCTGTGATTTGGACTGTCTGGTTTGGGTCTGTGATTTGGACTGTCTGGTGTGCGGTCTGTGATTTGGACTGTCTGGTTTGGTGTCTGTGATTTGGACTGTCTGGTGTGCGGTCTGTGATTTGGACTGTCTGGTGTGCGGTCTGTGATTTGGACTGTCTGGTGTGCGGCCTGTGATTTGGACTGTCTGGTTTGGTGTCTGTGATTTGGACTGTCTGGTGTGCGGTCTGTGATTTGGACTGTCTGGTGTGCGGTCTGTGATTTGGACTGTCTGGTGTGCGTCTGTGATTTGGACTGTCTGGTGTGGGTCTGTGATTTGGACTGTCTGGTTTGGTGTCTGTGATTTGGACTGTCTGGTGTGAGGTCTGTGATTTGGACTGTCTGGTGTGAGGTCTGTGATTTGGACTGTCTGGTGTGGGTCTGTGATTTGGACTGTCTGGTTTGGTGTCTGTGATTTGGACTGTCTGGTGTGAGGTCTGTGATTTGGACTGTCTGGTTTGGTGTCTGTGATTTGGACTGTCTGGTTTGGTGTCTGTGATTTGGACTGTCTGGTGTGAGGTCTGTGATTTGGACTGTCTGGTTTGGTGTCTGTGATTTGGACTGTCTGGTGTGGGTCTGTGATTTGGACTGTCTGGTTTGGTGTCTGTGATTTGGACTGTCTGGTTTGGTGTCTGTGATTTGGACTGTCTGGTGTGAGGTCTGTGATTTGGACTGTCTGGTGTGGGTCTGTGATTTGGACTGTCTGGTTTGGTGTCTGTGATTTGGACTGTCTGGTGTGAGGTCTGTGATTTGGACTGTCTGGTGTGGGTCTGTGATTTGGACTGTCTGGTTTGGTGTCTGTGATTTGGACTGTCTGGTGTGAGGTCTGTGATTTGGACTGTCTGGTTTGGTGTCTGTGATTTGGACTGTCTGGTTTGGTGTCTGTGATTTGGACTGTCTGGTGTGAGGTCTGTGATTTGGACTGTCTGGTTTGGTGTCTGTGATTTGGACTGTCTGGTGTGGGTCTGTGATTTGGACTGTCTGGTTTGGTGTCTGTGATTTGGACTGTCTGGTTTGGTGTCTGTGATTTGGACTGTCTGGTGTGAGGTCTGTGATTTGGACTGTCTGGTGTGAGGTCTGTGATTTGGACAGGTGTGAGGTATTGTGTATTGGATTGGTGTGAGGTATTGTGTATTGGACTGGTGTGAGGTATTGTGTATTGGACTGGTGTGAGGTATTGTGTATTGGACTGGTGTGAGGTATTGTATTCTTTAAAAGCATGTTGTAGTAGGATGGTGTTGCTTATTTGTAAATGCTGTTTTAATCACGGTCCTCTAGCTATGCTGTGACAGTCCAGGAGACCTACGCCCACCCCTTCGACCAGGTCTATTATACCAGATGCACGGACATCCTCAACTGGTTCAAGTGCACCAGACACAGGTGGGTACCAGGTGTTAGAATACAGTGTGTCAGATCCTCTTGTGCAGCAGCCTTCTGAAGTGTCCCCGTTCATTATTGTCCTGAAGTCATTTTTATACCCATGGTTACCCATGGCAGGTAACGCTTTTTGTAGACGTCAAATGCTGTGTCCCTAAGATTTTATGGCTTTGTCTGCTGTAATGCGTCTAACTGGGCCTTAATCCCAAATCACATACTACTCCCTATGGACAATGGCCATGAGAAGGTCGCTAGTGAATATTGTGCCGTTTGTGCCTGACAGTGATGTGGCAGTGTGACCGTCATCATACGCAGCATCACATTTAATCACCGCATTAAGGTTTTATAGTCTACTGTGGACATCTCAACTCAAAGCTAAGCGCATAGTGAGTGAGTCACTGGTCAGGATATAAACTTGTCTAAAGTAGATCGATTCTGCCTCCAGGTGTCCTTCAACCCAAAGGAGACTGGTCTGTTTTCTGTCATCTTTAATTCACTTTGTTTGTTTTCTTCTCTAAAGACTTGGCAGTAGTGTGAATGTTGGGCAAAAAGTTAAGGCGCATTTGAATATCTCTCTGTCTCTGTCCGCCCATTAACTTTCCGTATCTTTCTCTCTATTCTTCCTTTTTCTCTTCCTCTGCCTGTATTTCTCTCTAGCTAATTTATCTGTCTCGATCTGGATCTCTTCTTTCTCTTCTGATGGTTTAGTTTGTCTGGCCCTTGAGGGATTGAAGGGTTGCTCTGTGTCCTCTCTCTCCCAACGTGACACAATGCCTCTCCTCTGTCTTTGGTTACAGGATCAGCTATAAGACGGCTTACCGGCGGGGTGTCAGGACCATGTACCGCAGGCGATCCCAGTGTTGTCCAGGTTACTTTGAGAGCGGAGACTTGTGTGTCCGTGAGTTCCAATTTTCTGCTTCCTGTCATTGAAACAGCTTGAACAAAGTCCTGTTGTGAAAATGCGAAGACATCAGTTATAAGAACTGAAAACCATCAGATATATCAACGGACAAACCATCCGTTATGACACCTGAAAAACAGAATGCCATCAGACACAGGGAATAAAATCTAAATCAAACGACTACTCACTGTCTGCCTACGAGGCCTCATCGCGGTACTTAGTTGAGCACTGTAAAAAAGTCAGTCAGGCAAACGCACCAACAATCTTAGAATCTTCAATAGCTACTTTAAATAAAAATCTTAGAATCTTCAATAGCTACTTTAAATAAAAATCTTAGAATCTTCAATAGCTACTTTAAATAAAAATCTTAGAATCTTCAATAGCTACTTTAAATAAAAATCTTAGAATCTTCAATAGCTACTTTAAATCCGGTGTATTTACATGAAGACACTGAAACTGTTGAGAGGGCCTTCTGAAATGTGCACAGTTCCACAAACCGTCCACCATCATCCATCCTCAGCCTCTTCTATCTCCTGGACTTAGGCCGTTGTTAATGACCCCTAGTCCCTATATATTTCCTCTGGAGAGTCCTGAGGATGCTGGTCAAGTCCAGTGGTTTACACACAGAATGGTCCTCCTGGAGCACTTTAATTGAACTTCCAGAACAATGAGAGAAATTAATGACCCAGAATGTCCTTAGTTACAGGCACTGGGTGCCAGATATTGTTTACTGTTGGAGCTATGGAGTAGCTTGGCAACAACATCTTGCTGACAACTATGAAGTAAAGACGACCAAACAAATTGACTTGACAACTAGAATCCAAGTTAGCTGGAGAACTTCATAATCCTTTGATGAATGTGAAACCCCCGCAATTTCTTAGAAGCAGAAGTGTTAGCTGGTGAAATGTGTGTACCACTACTGAAAACCTCTACAGGGCTAGCTCTACAATGCCACATTTCACTTGCATATGCAACAAAAAATGTCAGTGCGCGTAGTTACAAAATAAGGTATTCACTAATGTGCGAGTGCCGATTGCTGTGATACTGTGATGCTGATTCATACTACCCTGCACAGCTGAAATGGAAAGCTGGTCTTGGAAACAAGCTCTCCTCTGCTCTTCTTTCACCCGTTCCCAGCTGCTATCTAATGAATGCACCAATGAAATTATCCAACCTCTGTTTAGCCAGTTTTGGCTTCAGCCCTTAACCCAATTGTATTTCTGCCAAATACATGTTGTTCGTCTGTGGTGCAAGCATGGTTATCAGCTGGTAGCTGTACAGCTCCGTAAAAAATTAAGAGACCACTGCACCTTTTTCTTTCCTTTCCAAAACATTTTAAAAGGAAAGTTTTGAGTGAGCAACAGAAGCGTTCTATTTGCAGTGGTCTCTTAATTTTAACCCTTCTGTTCCTCACTCAAAACTTTCCTTTTACATTTTTTTGGAAAGGAAAGAAAAAGGTGCAGTGAGGCTTGTATGGTGCAATCCTTAAACATTACCTCCATGCAACAGTTGCACCTGTGACATCGCAAATGTACACTGAGTTACAACATCATTTGGATCCATTTGTTATTCGTTTAAAAGAGCAGCTGAAATAGGCTACATTTATCAAAGAATACACATTTCTCTTTTGCCTGAAGCACAATGAAAGGATAGATACAAATCCTAAAAAAGAAGGATAAGCCAGAAAAAATACAACTGAGAAAAAATTATCAGAAATATAATTTATAGGGCCCCTTAAGAGTCATTTATACACCCAGGTGTATTGAAAGAAAATGTGGTACATTATTTTCTACAGAAGAATGTGGCTGGTTGAAAGCAAAAATAGTCGTTCACAACATTTATTTGTTTTTATCTGAAAAGATTGAAGACAGACCCCTGAAATACACATGTATGTATAGTATGTCCAGATCTTTGTTATAGACTGACCCCTGTAATACACATGTATGTATAGTATGTCCAGATCTTTGTTATAGACTGACCCCTGTAATATACATGTATGTATAGTATGTCCAGCTCTTTGTTAAAGACTGACCCCTGTAATACACATGTATGTATAGTATGTCCAGATCTTTGTTATAGACTGACACCTGTAATACACATGTATGTATAGTATGTCCAGATTTTTGTTAAAGACTGACCCTTGTAATACACATGTATGTATAGTATGTCCAGCTCTTTGTTAAAGACTGACCCCTGTAATACACATGTATGTATAGTATGTCCAGATCTTTGTTATAGACTGACCCCTGTAATACACATGTATGTATAGTATGTCCAGATCTTTGTTAAAGACTGACCCTTGTAATACACATGTATGTATAGTATGTCCAGATCTTTGTTAAAGACTGACCTTTGTAATACACATGTATGTATAGTATGTCCAGCTCTTTGTTAAAGACTGACCCCTGTAATACACATGTATGTATAGTATTTCCAGATCTTTGTTATAGACTGACCCCTGTAATACACATGTATGTATAGTATGTCCAGCTCTTTGTTAAAGACTGACCCTTGTAATACACATGTATGTATAGTATGTCCAGATCTTTGTTATAGACTGACACCTGTAATACACATGTATGTATAGTATGTCCAGATTTTTGTTAAAGACTGACCCCTGTAATACACATGTATGTATAGTATGTCCAGCTCTTTGTTAAAGACTGACCCCTGTAATACACATGTATGTATAGTATGTCCAGATCTTTGTTAAAGACTGACCCCTGTAATACACATGTATGTATAGTATGTCCAGCTCTTTGTTAAAGACTGACCCCTGTTATACACATGTATGTATAGTATGTCCAGATCTTTGTTATAGACTGACCCCTGTAATACACATGTATGTATAGTATGTCCAGATCTTTGTTATAGACTGACCCCTGTAATACACATGTATGTGTAATACATGTTCTGCTCTCAGTTTTTGTCCATCATTGTTGTGGTTAGTTGTCAGCATCAGAGAGCACCAAGACCAAATCCCCACTAATGCTAAATGTATTCCAAATGTTATAGAGATGTAAACATTTCTTTAGGAGAAAAGGCAACTTTGACATTTTCAGTAGGACTTGGCTCAAGTAGGACTTGGTTGGTTTGGAATAACTTGATCTTGTTGTCCTACCTGACACACTGTCCTACCTGACACACTGTCCTACCTGACACACTGTCCTACCTGGCCCACTGTCCTACCTGACACACTGTCCTACCTGGAGGCCCATTGTCCTACCTGACACACTGTCCTACCTGACACTCTGTCCTACCTGGAGGCCCACTGTCCTACCTGACCCACTGTCCTACCTGACCCACTGTCCTATCTGGAGGCCCACTGTCCTACCTGACCCACTGTCCTATCTGGAGGCCCACTGTCCAACCTGACCAACTGTCCTATCTGGAGGCCCACTGTCCTACCTGACCCATTCTCCTACCTGGAGGCCCACTGTCCTACCCGACCCACTGTCCTACCTGGAGGCCCACTGTCCTACCAGGCCCACTGTCCTCTCTGGAGGCATGCTGTCCTAATTGGCTCACTGTCCTACCTGACCCACTGTCCTATCTGGAGGCCCACTGTCCTACCTGACCCACTGTCCTACCTGGAGGTCCACTGTCCTACCTGACCCACTGTCCTACTTGGCAGTATAATGTCCTACCTGACCCACTGTCCTACCTGGCCCACTGTCCTACCTGACACACTGTCCTGCCTCGCTGCATACTGTCCTGTCTGGCCCACTGTCCTTCCTGACCCACTGTCCTGTCTGGCCCAGTGTCCTACCTGGCCCATTGTCCTAACTGACCCACTGTCTTACCTGGAGATATACTGTGTTATGTGATCCACTGTCCTACCTGGATGCATACTGTGCTTCCTGGACCACTCCTACCTGGATGCATACTGTCCTGTCTGGCCCACTTTCCTACCTGACCAGAATTTTGAATCAGGATTTATATCAGGATTTTGAAGGAGAATAATACGTTCATATGTACTTTAAGCTATTAATCTGAATAGAGTATATATCAATATATTATATTCATTATTTGGGCGCTAACGAGGGTTTTAGGTTATCCTTTTCAGTAATTCCCTGCAGGAACCTTGAGCCGCCACTGGTTACAAGCTGCGGATGTAGAACCTGCTCCATAACCCCCCCATGAGGATTCTCTCACACACACACACCCACACACACTCTGAGGGAAAATGCTGAATATTAATTTATCTTATTTTGATAGACTTATTAATGATAATATATTTCTGTGTTCATTCCTGCATTTAAAAAATTAGCTGTTTGCTTTCAACATTTTCTTTCAAATGTTTGACTGTACAACAACTTAGTTTGATATAAATAACAGAACAATATATATCGATTAGGGATTTTCTTGCATATAAAACTCTAAAGCACCCAAAATCTCACACCGCCTCTGTGTGTTGCCTTGATAAAACATGATTTTGTGATGATACTCTTAATAGCCTGACAGCAATATACTGCAGCGAATGTGACTGTAGGAGGAAACTTTTCATAATAGCAGTGTTGCCTTACAGGTCCTGATGTTGCGGAGATGAGGAATGTGTCAGAAAAACAAGTGGATCCTAGTGGATTCTTTTACACACAAGCATATAAATTATTAAAATAAATATCGCCTAAACTACATCCATTTAATGTTTCAGATGACAGATTTTTATCAGTAGAGTTTGTGTGGCAGGTATAGTTGACTGGTGAAATAACGATTACATTAGGGTATGTAGGGTACTGTCCCCAACAACTGTTTAAATGCATTATACAGTGTAAAAACTATACAATGAACATAATTAAGTCACTAACAATATAAATATAGGAATGTGAAGACGCTGGATGAGCGCAAGCAGCATAGCCAAGTAGCCTACAGCTGAAGGCAGTGGAGAGAGGGGGATGAATGATGTGGTGTCAAGGCAAGGATGGAGGAAAACACAACCCAACAAGGCTCTAATATATACAGTGGGGAGAACAAATATTTGATACACTGCCGATTTTGCAGGTTTTCCTACTTAGAAAGCATGTAGAGGTCTGTCATTTTTATCATAGGTACACTAAAACATTGAGAGACAGGATCTAAAACAAAAGTCCAGGAAATCACATTGTTTGATTTTTTAATTTTCAATTTGCATTTTATTGCATGACATAATCATTTGATCACCTACCTACCAGTAAGAACTCGTTACCTGTATAAAAGACACCTGTCCACACACTAAATCAAACAGACTCCAACATCTCCACAATGGCCAAGACCAGAGAGCTGTGTAAGGACATCAGGGTTAAAATTGTAGACCTGCACAAGGCTGGGCTACAGGACAATATGCAAGCAGCTTGGTGAGAAGGCAACAACTGTTGGCGCAATTATTAGAAAATGGAAGAAGTTCAAGATGACGGTCAATCTCCCTCGGTCTGGGGCTCCATGCAAGATCTCACCTCGTGGGGCAACAATGATCATGAGGAAGGTGAGGGATCAGCCCAGAACTCCACGGTAGGACCTGGTCAATGACCTGAAGAGAGATGGGACCACAGTCTCAAAGAAAACCATTAGTTACACACTACGCCATCATGGATTAAAATCCTGCAGCGCACGCAAGGTCCCCCTGCTCAAGCCAGTGCATGTCCAGGCCCGTCTGAAGTTGGCCAATGACCATCTGGATGATCCAGAGGAGGAATGGGAGAAGGTCATGTTGTCTGATGAGACAAAAATAGAGCTTTTTGGTCTAAACTCCACTCACCGTGTTTGGAGGAAGAAGAAGGATGAGTACAACCCCAAGAACACCATTCCAACCGTGAAGCATGGAGGTGGAAACATCATTCTTTGGGGATGCTTTTCTGCAAAGGGGACAGTAGGACTGCACCGTATTGAGGGGAGGATGGATGGGGCCATGTATCGCGAGATCTTGGCCAACAACCTCCTTCCCTCAGTAAGAGCATTGAAGATGTCGTGGCTGGGTCTTCCATCATGACAACGACCCAAAACACACAGCCAGGGCAACTAAGGAGTGGCTCCATAAGAATCATCTCAAGAAGCATCTCTCCAGACCTGAACCCAATAGAAAATCTTTGGAGGGAGCTGAAAGTCCGTATTGCCCAGCGATAGCCCCGAAGCCTGAAGGATCTGGAGAAGGTCTGTGTGGAGGTGTGGACCAAAATCCCTGCTGCAGTGTGTGCAAAACCTGGTCAAGAACTACAGGAAACGTATGATCTCTGTAATTGCAAACAAAGGTTTCTGTACCACATATTAAGTTCTACTTTTCTGATGTATCAAATACTTATGTCATGCAATAAAATGCAAATGAATTACTTAAAAATCATAAAATGTGATTTTCTGGATTTTTGTTTTAGATTCCGTCACTCACATTTGAAGAGTACCTATGATAAAAATTCTACATGCTTTGTAATTTGGAAAACCTGCAAAATCGGCAGTGTATCAAATACTTGTTCTCCTCACTGTAGGCCTACAGCTCTGATGCGTTTTTAATGCAGGTCAAATAACAACAAAATAGTATAACAATGAAAATAGAAAACATCACTATTGACTGTGATTAATGATAAAGATTGATGAGTGATTTCATGTTTTTTTATGTGATTCCAAGATATTTTAATAAACATTGTTCTGATGCTTAATAGGAAAATGTTTTCTGGTGGCTCAGACATAATGAAGAGGGAATTATATGCTCTGTATGCTAGATGCATTGTGGAGACAATGTGTTTGGGGGCCTGGGAAAATAGCCAAGCAGTAACTGTAGGCTGGATGCACTTAAATCCTATAACATGTCTACTAGTCCTGGACAGGCAGAGAACAAAAAACAACACATGTAAAGGTAAAAATCTATATATGTAAAATATTTAACATGTTATTATGTGCAGAATAGATGTATTGCTTGTTTTTTGGTTGCTATTGTATTAGGGAGGACATTGTAGTGTGCATTAGTTGCTCAAGTGAACATGGACATGGATAGAGTGTATCCAGATCACCGAGGGGCGTCCGGTAGAGTGCAGGGTAGCAGGGTACCACCTTTGACTAATTTTCAACCAGGAGAAACCCTGATTGATGCGTTGTACTTAAATAGTAGGAGATCATCTTAGATGTTTATCTGTTTCATTATATATCTTCGTAGGTAGTTCCCATTATTCTCAAGATGTTATCATAACATTGCTGATTTATTGATAGAAGGATGTGAACCCAGTCATGTGAATAGAACTGGTGTTTTAATGTCTGAGACACAACACAACAGTGGGGGAATGAACATTGTTGTACCGTTTTAAACTACAACTTCACAGGCTAATTTACATTCCATTTAATAAGATGAATTACCATCATCTAAATGGGGTTTTGGTCATTCTGGGCACAGTGGGTGGATAATAGGTTACGCACCCTTTGGATCCCCAGCTCATTTCTCAAACGTCTGGGAAAATCAAATGCTGCTGGTCAGAGACCCTAAAGGATGTATAGCCATTGTAAGTAGTCTGTAATTGTCCCCCAGCCAACATAATGTGCAGGTGTGTAGCAGGATCCCTCAATTGGCTACAATTTTGTCTTTTACACCAATGTGTAGAAAACACCTTTTCATTTTTAGTTTACCACCATTTGCATCGAGGTTCCTGTAGCCTTTGACTATCTAGGGTCATGGTTGTGACCTCTAAATGTCTAGGATCATGGTTGTGACCTTGGACTATCTAGGGTCATGGTTGTGACATTGGACTATCTAGGGTCATGGTTGTGACCTTAGACTATCTAGGGTCATGGTTGTGACCTCTAAATGTCTAGGGTCATGGTTGTGACCTCTAAATGTCTAGGGACATGGTTGTGACCTCTAAATGTCTAGGGTCATGGTTGGACCTCTAAATGTCTAGGGACATGGTTGTGACCTTGGACTCTCTAGGGTCATGGTTGTGACCTCTGTAATGTCTAGGGTCATGGTTGTGACCTCTGTATATGCTGAGAAGTCTACCATAACAGAGTTTTCTTTGATTATACCAACAAACATTAACATTTACATGTTTTTCAAATGATAATTTCATTTTGACAAACACATTCCTGCATAGGAGTCCTTCTCATAAGGTGAAATGTCTATTAAATGGGTAGGTTTCTGGGATAAAAGTTAGGGTTAGTAAAAATTGGCATTATACTTTGTTGTATACTTGTTTCAACAGTTGAATTAGGACCAGAAGTCCTTACAAGCATAGAAAAAACTGAAATATCTTCCCCTTTTCCAGCTTAAAGGGTTTAGGTTTAAAAGAGTTAGGTTTCTTCAAGGGGTATGAAATATTTTGAGTACAACTCTATGTGTATATATGTGTACATATATTCAAGGGGGCGGTCTGCGACGAGGCATACAAGTTGCAGTGCTGTGCAGCATGGACAAAAACATAAAATAAAATATATAAATGGCCACCAGGAGGCATCTGTGAGAATGTCGACACCCGCCTGAAACTGCTGTTATTCAAGCCTGCTTCTGTATTTATATGGCCAGAATGTGAGGCATGTCAAGGTGTTGTCGGATATATTGTAACCAGGCTTTTTTGTGGCATTGGCGCAGTAAAGGCCTGTTCCTGGCAACTTGACTATGCAGCACATTTTTGTTCAAGTATTGTTGTATTGTGCTCCTTGAAACAAACACACCGTCTTTTTCCAGAGAAGCCTGGATTTCTCCTGAGGTTATCTGTGGGATTTTCTTTGTATCCTGAACAATTGTTCTGGTAGTTTTGGCTGAAATCTTTCTTGGTCTACCTGACCTTGGCTTGGTATCAAGAGATCCCCGAATTTTCCACTTCTTAATAAGTGATTGAACAGTACTGATTGGCATTTGCAAGGCTTTGGATGTCTTTTTATATTCCTTTCCATCTTTATAAAGTTCCATTACCTTGTTATGCAGGTGGTTGACAGTTCTTTTCGGCTCCCCATGGCTCAGTATCTAGCCTGCTCAGTGCATCCACGTGAGAGCTAACAAACTCATTGACTATTTATGCAGACTAATTGCAATTTAAATCATTATGATTTAAAAAGCAGCCAAACAACTATGTGATAATGAATGGCTTCATATGATCAGTATCCTTCAAGATAAGACAGTTTCTTTGCACGTCATCAGTCATATTTTCAAAATTAAAGCCAAAATGTCACTATTTCTGCCTGGGTATGCAAACTTATGAGCACAACTCATACTGTACTAGTCTATATATATACAGCTCCCGAAAAAATTAACCGACCACTGCACCTTTTTCTTTACTTTCCAAAAATGTTGAAATATATATATATATACACTAGTACCGTATGTATATACATACATAGTGTACTAGTCTATATATGTACATGTATATATACATACATAGTGTACTAGTCTATATATGTACATGTATATATACATACATAGTGTACTAGTCTATATATGTACATGTATATATACATACATAGTGTACTAGTCTATATATGTACATGTATATTTACATACATAGTGTACTAGTCTATATATGCACATGTATATATACATACATAGTGTACTAGTCTATATATGTACATGTGTATATATACACTCACCTAAAGGATTATTAGGAACACCTGTTCAATTTCTCATTATTGCAATTATCTCATTGTTGCTTCAATGCATTTAGGGGTGTGATTCTGGTCAAGACAATCTCCTGAACTCCAAACTGAATGTCAGAATGGGAAAGAAAGGTTAAGCAATTTTGAGCGTGGCATGGTTGTTGGTGCCAGATGGGCCAGTCTGAGTATTTCACAATCTGCTCAGTTACTGGGATTTTCACGCACAACCATTTCTAGGGTTTACAAAGAATGGTGTGAAAAGGGAAAAACATCCAGTATGCGGCAGTCCTGTGGGCGAAAATGCCTTGTTGATGCTAGAGGTCAGAGGAGAATGGGCCGACTTATTCAAGCTGATAGAAGAGCAACTTTGACTGAAATAACCACTCGTTACAACCGAGGTGTGCAGCAAAGCATTTGTGAAGCCACAACACGCACAACCTTGAGGCGGATGGGCTACAACAGCATAAGACCCCACCGGGTACCACTCATCTCCACTACAAATAGGAAAAAGAGGCTACAATTTGCACAAGCTCACCAAAATTGGACAGTTGAAGACTGGAAGAATGTTGCCTGGTGTGATGAGTCTCGATTTCTGTTGAGACATTCAGATGGTAGAGTCAGAATTTGGCGTAATTCTGTGCAGGCTGGTGGTTGTGGTGTAATGGTGTGGGGGATGTTTTCTAGGCGCACTTTAGGCCCCTTAGTGCCAATTGGGCATTGTTTAAATGCCACAGCCTACCTAAGCATTGTTTCTGACCATGTCCATCCCTTTATGGCCACCATGTACCCATCCTCTGATGGCTACTTCCAGCAGGATAATGCACCATGTCACAAAGCTCGAGTCATTTCAAATTGGTTTCTTGAACATGACAATGAGTTCACTGTACTGAAATGGCCCCCACAGTCACCAGATCTCAACCCAATAGAGCATCTTTGGGATGTGGTGGAACGGGAGCTTCGTTCCCTGGATGTGCATCCCACAAATATCCATCAACTGCAAGATGCTATCCTATCAATATGGGCCAACATTTCTAAAGAATGCTTTCAGCACCTTGTTGAAACAATGCCACATACAATTAAGGCAGTTCTGAAGGCGAAAGGGGGTCAAACACAGTATTAGTATGGTGTTCCTAATAATCCTTTAGGTGAGTGTACATACATACTGTACTATTCTAAAACTTGGACACATACTCATTCAAGGGTATTTCTTTAGTTTACATTTTTTTTGCGTTGTTCAACAATAGTGAAGACAACACATATGGAATCATGTAGCAACCAAAAAAGCATTTGTTATTGTTGATTCTTCCAAGTAGCCACCCTTTGCCTTGATGACAGCTTTGCACACATTCCCTCAAGCAGCTTCATGAGGTGGTCATGAACAGACCGCTGACCAACATCAGATTAGGGACAGTGTCTGACAGACAAATAAACCTACAAATGCCATTGTTATTTTAAATGTCACATGTAATATAATTACTTTTTTCACATTGATTATTGTTGTACTGATTGTTTTGTTGTCACTTGACTATTAATATAATTATTTTAATGATTTTGTATTATGAATCAACATTTAATTTCCAAATAATGTTTTGGCAATATGTACATTGTTACACTTTAAAAAAAGCAATTTAAATGGAATTAAAGGGGAAGAGAGAGAGTAATACATGAGAGCGACAGAGACAGGCAGAGATAGAGAAAGAGACAGACAGAGACAGAGAGCAATACAGAGAGATAAAGACAGACAGACAGACAGACAGACAGAGAGACAGATTGAGAAACACAGAGAGACAGAGAGACAGAGAGATAGAGAGAGAGGGAGAGATAGAGAGAGAAGGACAGAGAGAGAGAGAGAGAAATTAGAATTCTATAATGAGTCCTGTGTGTTCCAGGATAAATTATGTAAGCTCACTTCTCTTCCCCTGGAGCTGAAGTATATTGTATGCCCTTTAATTTGAAGACGGTACTGTAGTAATTGGTGTGTGTGTTTTCAGTATGTGTGTTCAGTGTGTGTGTTTCTTTGACTTTCACTTCATTCCTAACAAATCTAATTATCGCAATCGTTGAATAGAAAGAAAGTCATTGAAGTGGTGTAATGAGCAGTGTTATCTGAAGACCTATGCAGTGTTTTATAAGTCTTCTGAAGACCTTTATCAGCCCCTATGCCACCTCTACGAAGGCTCATCTGTCTTTACAGTGTTCCAGTTATTTCCATATCAGACGTCTCTGCAGGAGGAATGGAGCCTCCTTTCTCTCTGTCTCTTCTAGAGATTGTTATTAAAATGACAGAGGAGTACCAACCATCCATTGATGGTGATGTGGAGATAGTTGGAGATAACCCTTCTTATCGTCTATTCAGGTCTATTACGTCCAAAGCAGCCTTCCATGAAGGGTTGCACCATGTCCTAGAAGCCTCTGAGTCAATAGTAAGGAGACTAAAGGAACTGTTCCACTGAGTTACACTGTAGAGGTAGTTGATACATTATTATTAATATGGTATTTGAAGTAGTTTAGAAAGTTAGTTGATACATTATTATTAATATGGTATTTGAAGTAGTTTAGAAAGTTAGTTGATACATTATTATTAAAATGGTATTTCAAGTAGTTTGGAAAGTTAGTTGATACATTATTATGAATATGGTATTTCAATTAGTTTCGAAGGTTAGTTGATACATTATTATTATTATTATGGTATTTGAAGTAGTTTAGAAAGTTAGTTGATACATTATTATTAATATGGTTTTTAAATTAGTTTAGACAGTTAGTTGATACATTATTATTAATATGGTATTTGAAGTAGTTTGAAAGTTCGTTGAAGGGGGTTTCATTATTTAGTTGAGGGAGGTTTGATAAGTTAGTTGAGGGAAGTGGTTTTAATAAGTTATTTGAAGGAGATTTAACAAGTTAGAAGGAGATTTCTTTAGTTAGTCAGTCACAGGTTTTAAAGTTTACAGTTTCCAACACACTGACTTGTACAGTAAGCCCACATGTCATCTTTAGAGGAGATGACAAAGAAAACTGTGACTGACATTTATTTCACAAAGTTCTATCAAATCCCATTAGAGATGTAACGCTCTGACGCTGCACTCGTGCTTGCTCGACTGTGCTCACCCTGGATGAGGGAGTTGCATGCACAGAGAGGCAGTCCAACAATTACTTCAAGAACTTATCTTAGATATTCGTCATTATTCTCCTTTATTAAGTTGCTTGAAGAAGGTTAAATATGTTATTTGAAGTACGTTTAATGTGTCATTTGATGGAGGTCTTGTAAGTTAATTAAGGGAGGTTTAATAAGTTATTTGAAGGAGGTTTAAAATTTGATTGAGGGTTTAAAATATATTAGAAAAAAAGTGACTTATGTTTGTTACATGCAGGGCTCCTGAGTGATGCAGGGGTCCACGGGACAGCACCACAGGGTTCCACAGGGTTCCACCTCACCCAGTCACACCACAGGGTTCCACCTCACCCAGACACACCACAGGGTTCCACCTCACCCACATGCACCACAGGGTTCCACCTCACCCAGACACACCACAGGGTTCCACCTCACCCACATGCACCACAGGGTTCCACCTCACCCAGACACACCACAGGGTTCCACCTCACCCAGACACACCACAGGATTCCACCTCACCCACACGCACCACAGGGTGACCAGTCCTCTTCTGGCTGTGCCGGGTGAACATATTAAAATTACAATTGTAAAAATTAATAAATGCATGTGGGCTGAGTCTAGAGTCTATTTTAACTTAGTCCTAGTCGGAAGCATGACCAGATGGACAAGGACAGGGACGGGGGGGGTGTCAGCACAGTGGCAGCTGAAATCGTCAGGCATCGTCTCGATCTGCAACACAACCAGGAGGACTCTGGACAGGGACAGCAACGGTTCCCCCAAGCCTGGTACTCCCCAGGTGTGGGCCAGGACCTCATGCCCTTCTAAGTTCAAAACAGTAGGAGACTGGGAAAATTCTGAAAATGCATTCCTCATATCAACAAGGATTTATAGTGGAGAAGGAGAACTGACCCTACTCCCCCAGCACAATAATATAGCAGTGTAAGACCTTGGGACTGAGACGGGGGGGTCCGGTGACACTGTGGCCCTATCTGGGGGATGCCCCGGACAGGGCCCAACAGGCAGGAAATCAATTCACCCACATTGCCAAGCATCAACCAAAGGGACACCCACCAACCGCAACCACCCTGAATGAGGGCCGAGTATTGCCAACAGAGTACAGCCCAATTGCACAAGAGTGCATCAGAGAGACAACAACAAGCCAGTGACTCCACCCCCGGTGGCAGCCAGTGTAAAGAGGCTAGTACTGGAGTAATGTGTACAATTTTTTTTGTTCTAGTTAGGATTCTAGTAGCCGTGTGCAGCACTAATTGAAGTTTATTTATTGATTTGTCAAGGTGAACAGAAAGTAGAGCATTGCAGTAATCTAGTCTAGAAGTAACAAAAGCATGGATTAGTTTTTCTGCATCCATTTTTGATAGAAAGTTTCTGATTTTTGCAATGTTTCGAAGATGAAAATTAGCAACTCTTGAGACATATTTTATATGTTCATCAAAGGAGAGGTCAGGGTCAAGGGTCACACCAAGGTTTCTTTTTTTGAGATAATTTTAATCTCATTTTGATGATGTGGCTCTTCACTATAATGCACACCTGTTCCTCATCAAATCACTCTGGACTTCCCGTTATTGCACACACCTGTTCCTCATCACATCACCCTGGACTTCCCATCATTACACACACCTGATTCTCATTACTACGGCCTATAACTGCCCTTCAAAACCTTCTCTTCAAGTAAAAACATTGCAGTGTATTAGTCAATTAAATGTATTTGTAAATTCGATTAGCAGAGTAAAATGATGATCAAAGGATGATTTACAGTAGCCTACATGAGACACTGAATATTTGATAAAATATAGAAAAGTAAAATTCAAAAAGAGATGTTTTTCTCTTCTAATCTTAACAGTAATGGTGTAATAAGATTGTTGAATTGGTGTTTGCTAAAGCATGTCTGGTATTTCGTTTCCTGAATAATTATTTAGATTTACATTTTAGATTTACATTTGATAAATTTGCCTTCACAAGAATGCTGAATCTCCTACTGAAAAATGGTAAGGTGTGATACTATATTATTCATCTGGGAGTATCATGCATTCATCCATTGACATCATGCAATCAGTGAGGGGTGATTAGCACCTGGGTACCATTTGGGTACCAACGCTAAGTGCCATGGGCTACTGGCGATTATGTCGGAAAGCAGGGTAAATAAAACAGGTAAATAGTCTCTAAATAGTTTTCTGTTTGTGAGTTTAGAATTCTAACAATGAAACAATGTAATATACACCTATTTAGGAAATGTAATGGATGGAGGAGGGTGTAGCTTTCAAAATGGCAGTTTTATTTACAAACTCATATGCCAAGTCCCCTAGGCATTTGATCATCCTAGTTTTAAAGAGGGGTAGAAAACATTGTTTTTCTGGATGTTGCACCATGGCTTCACATTATTGTTGTATCTTTACAAACTCTCCTGATTATTTCGCAATATACATTTACACTGTGATTTTTTTATGCAAAAAGTATTGCTTGTACATTAGGGGGGGCTGGATATATAACACAATCCCTCTCAAAAGCTAATGAGCACAACCAAATTAACAACAATAATACCATCAAAATCTGATTTTTTTATGTTAACTTAAGCTCTAACTACAGTGGATATAAAAAGTCTACCCAACCCTGTTAAAATGCCATGTTTATGTGATGTAAAACAATGAGACAAAGATAAGTCACAACTTTTTTCACTTTTAGTGTGACCTATAAAGTAAACAATTCAATTGAAAAACAAACTCAAATCTTCGAGGGGGAAAAATGAAAAATAAAAACCTTACAATAACCTGGTTGCATAAGTGTGCACACCCTCTTATAACTGGGAGTGTGGTTGTGTTCAGAATTAACCAATCACATTCAAACTCATGTTAAATAGAAGTCATTACACACATGGCATCATTTAAAGTGACTCTGATTAATCACAAATAAAGTATAGCTGTTCTAGTAGGATTTTCCTGATATTTTCTTAGTTGCATCTCAGAGCAAAAGCCACGGTCCACAGAGAGCTTCCAAAGCATCAGAGGGATCGCATTGTTGAAAGATATCAGTCAGGAGAAGGGTACAAAGAATTTCCAAAGCATTAAATATACCATGGAACACAGTGAAGACAGTCATCATCAAGTGGAGAAAATATGGCACATCAGAGACATTACCAAGAACTGGACGTCCCTCCAAAATTGATGAAAAGACGAGAAGAAAACTGGTCAGGGAGGCTTCCAATAGGCCTATAGCAACATTAAAGGAACTGCAGGAATTTCTGGCAAGTACTGGATTTGTGCTAAATGTGACAAAAATCTCCCGTATTCTTCATATGAATGGGCTATGAGGTAGGGTGGCAAGACGGAAGCCTTTTCTTACAAAGAAAAACATCCAAGCCCGGCTGAAGTTTGCAAAAACAAACATCAAGTCCCCCAAAAGCACGTGGGAAAATGTGTTATGGTCTGATGGAACCAAGGTTGAACTTTTTGGCCATAATTCCAAAAGTTATGTTTGGCGCAAATCAACTGCACATCTCCCAAAGAACACCATGCTTTGGGACTGTTTTTCTTCAGCTGGAACCAGGGCCTTAGTCAAGGTGGAGGGAATTATGAACAGTTCCAAATACCAGGCAATTCTGTCTCAAAACCTTCAGGCATCCGTTAGAAAGCTGAAGATGAAGTTCACCTTTCAGCAAATCAATATCCCAAATCACACATCCAAATCCACAAAAGCATGGCTTCACCAGAAGAAGATTAACACTTTGTATGTGTTGACATTAGTTAGCTACTATACTGTACTGTATTATACATTCATCTAGCATGGTCAGGATTATAAATACACTACAAATCAGTTACTTAAAATTTGACAACATTACTGCTATACTTTTATTAACCGCACAGCCCCATCTGAACCCACATTTTTCTTCTTCAGATGCCTTTTCAACAAAGTCCTGATATGCATTAATGGTCGTGTTGTAGAGCTCTGGGATTTTGTTAATCAAACAACTGGACCACACACTGTATTCTCTTATGTTGCCTGTATGACGTTAATCTGTTGTAGCTGAATGTAGCTATTGAGATGTGACATTTAGCTAGCTAGCTAGCTTCTTACCTTTGGTTGTCGCTCTGATGATGGCTACCTGCTTTATATCATTGTGACAGTCTCTGACAGTTCAACAGAAACGTGTGTATGCACAGACACAGAGAGTTATGTTTCTCTGACCTGACTCGCTTGCTTGATGCTGAGAACGTTGGATGCAGGACGTTGTTGCTCTGCTGTGATGCTTGTGTAAGGGTGAACTACACTCTGCTTGGTAAAACAAATTCATAAAATTATTCTGTTTTTCTGTGGCGGTGCAACATTATTTGGCAGCTGTGGGGAGCCACTGTTATTACAATTAGAGGGAAACAGTGGCTTACTGTGGCTGCATCTGAAATGGCACCCTATTCCTCATGAAATCCACTACATTTGACCAGGGCCCCTTAGACTGTGAGAAATAGAGTTTGATTTAGGCTTATCATATCTGTTATTTAGTCATGACCTGAAAAATATTTCACTCAGGGTTAGTTTCAGCCATGGTTTATTTCAGCCAGTGTTTGTTTTAGCCCGGGTTGGCGGTAGCCAGGGTTAATTTCATTCAGGGTTAATTTAATTGAGGGTTAATTTCAGCCAGAGTTTGTTTTAGCCAGGGTTAGTGGTAGCCAGGGTTATTTTCAGTCAGGATTAATTTCATTCAGGGTTAGTTTAAGCCAGGGTTAATTTAATTTAGGGTTTGTTTTTGCCAGGGTTAATTTAATTCCGTGTTCGTTTCAGCTAGGGTTAAATTCACTGAGGGTTCGTTTTTGCCAGGGTTAATTTCACCCAGGGTTAGTTTCAGCCGAGGTTTATTTCACTCAGGGTTAGTTTCTGCCAGATTTCGGTTCACTGAGGGTTAGTTTCAGCCAGGGATAATTTCACTCAGGGTTAGTTTCAGCCAGGGTTTATTTCACTCAGGGTTAGTTTCTGCCAGATTTCAGTTCACTGAGGGTTAGTTTCAGCCAGGGATAATTTCACTCAGGGTTAGTTTCAGCCAGGGTTTATTTCACTCAGGGTTAGTTTCTGCCAGATTTCAGTTCACTGAGGGTTAGTTTCAGCCAGGGATAATTTCACTCAGGGTTAGTTTCAGCCAGGGTTTATTTCACTCAGGGTTAGTTTCTGCCAGATTTCAGTTCACTGAGGGTTAGTTTCAGCCAGGGATAATTTCACTCAGGGTTAGTTTCAGCTAGGCTTAATTTCACTGAGGGTTAGTGTTAGCCAGGGTTAATTTCACTGAGGGTTAGTTTCAGCCAGGGTTTATTTCATTGAGGGTTAGTTTCAGCCAGGGTTTATTTCACTGAGGGTTAGTTTCAGCCAGGGTTTATTTCACTGAGGGTTAGTTTCAGCCAGGGTTTATTTCACTGAGGGTTAGTTTCAGCCAGGGTTTATTTCACTGAGGGTTAGTTTCAGCCAGGGTTTATTTCACTGAGGGTTAGTTTCAGCCAGGGTTTATTTCATTGAGGGTTAGTTTCAGCCAGGGTTTATTTCACCAAGTGTTAGTTTGCATTAGCTCCCTAATGCAAGAATCTTACAGTAGGACGCAGTACGGAGGAAAGGGGATGGAGCTCTCTAGTGGTGTGTGGCGCCCGCTTTGCCATAGCGCCAGCGTTTAACAGAATAGACTAAAGGACATCTCTTGTAGCGGACATTTTAAATGACTGATTTTAATTTGACGACTGTGGATGGAAGAAGAATAGAATATTACAATTATTAACACCTAGCCTGACAATCACCAATTACGTTCATTGTTCTCTTGTCCGCTAGCTACAGTACATAATGACTTAGATTATTCTTTTATCTTCATCAAAGAGCCCCGTCTCCAGAAGATAGTGTACTGTAGGACGACATGGTAGTCTTCCAAATGGCATGCTTTTTCCTTTATACAATTGAGACCCTATTTCCTCATAGATCTGCTGAGGACTAGTGCACTAAAGAGGGACAGGCTGCAATTTGGGACTAAGCCACTCTTTTAACAGAGTGATTCATGAATTTAAATTAAATTAAAATGAAAGACCTATTTCCTTTTTTTTTACTTTTATTATATTAGCAACCTACAGTAGGCAGTTAGTAGAAGTAAAGCAGTGAATCGGTCAGACACACACACACACACACACACACACACTCACACACACTTCTCTCCTCAAGTCCTGGTCCCTCTGGGTCAGGATTCTATATGTTTCTGGTCTGGGGTTGGTGGTGGGAAGAGACAGACTTCTTCTCTCCTCAAGTCCGTTGTCAGTTCTCCCCATTGTGGGGTCCTTTACTTATGCCCGGTTTTCTCCATTCTGTGGTTCTGTAGGATTAGCTCTCATCCTAAATGGCATCCTGTGTTCCCTGTCTAGTGCATTCCTTCTTATGACACCACTTTAGCCACCCTGATGCTGGATTTTGTTGTTTCCACCAGTCTGCTGCAATATGTCTGATATGAGTCCTTTCTGTGTGTTATTTGAGATGCCCCTATCGTCTGGTCCCTCCTCTGACCACCACAAGCCTCCCCAGCCCCTCCGCCATCCACGGCCCTCTACCAATCGAAGTCTGATTGAGTGATAATCAATAAAGTGTTGGCCAGGAGGCCTAGGGCTCAGGGCCAGGTCCCACTAACCACTCAGCCTGCAGTAGATTCCATGCTGATCCAATTGCCCAACACTTGTGATTCTGCTTTTCACACAATCAACTCTCTTTCAAAATCAAAGCTAAAGGAAAACTCTCTTGGAGACCTTTGTAGAAGATGTTGCACTGGGCTGTTTGCCTACTTCCTGCCTTTAACCTTGCTGGTCGGCTGGCTGACTCTTTGTTTAAACATCTGTAACTGACTGTTTTAACCTGTCTAGATGACGGTTTGTTTATTCACCTGTCTGGTTGACTGTTTATTCACCTGTCTGGTTGACTGTTTATTCACCTGTCTGGTTGACTGTTCATTCACCTGTCTGGTTGACTGTTCATTCACCTGTCTGGTTGACTGTTCATTCACCTGTCTGGTTGACTGTTTATTCACCTGTCTGGTTGACTGTTTATTCATCTGTCTGGTGACTGTTTATTCACCTGTCTGGTTGACTGTTTATTCACCTGTCTGGTTGACTGTTTATTCATCTGTCTGGTTGACTGTTTATTCACCTGTCTGGTGACTGTTTATTCACCTGTCTGGTTGACTGTTTATTCACCTGTCTGGTTGACTGTTCATTCACCTGTCTGGTTGACTGTTTATTCACCTGTCTGGTTGACTGTTTATTCATCTGTCTGGTTGACTGTTTATTCACCTGTCTGGTGACTGTTTATTCACCTGTCTGGTTGACTGTTTATTCACCTGTCTGGTTGACTGTTTATTCACCTGTCTGGTGACTGTTTTTCATTCACCTGTCTGGTTGACTGTTTATTCATCTGTCTAGCTGACTCTTTGTGATACAACATTCAGTCTAACATTTACTGCTCTGCCCTGTAATGAAAAACAAATGTGTGATTTTGCTGGCTCAATGGAGAGGGGGGAGCTTGCATTTCTGAATGCTCTGAGAAGACATTTGACCAGGGTTGGTGACACCTCTCCCTAACCTTAACCCTTTTTTAATGTGAGAATGTAAGCTACGCCTGCTATGCCCTCTCCACTTTGTCTACCAGTAAAGAGGGCACAGCTATATTCCCTCATATATGAGTCTTTTGGCTTTCCCTAGTTGGAAAACATTTTTAGAACCCTTTTTGGAACTACTTGGAAAATAAAAGGGATCTATCTAAAATAATGAGGGCTCTATCTGGACACACTCTGGTACCCATTTTTCTATGGGTACAGTTGAATGATTCCTATTTTGGAACCCTTTTCTTCAAAAGATTTTAATAGCCTTTTTATAAAGTGGGTGTAACCTGCCTGTCTGTGTCAGCACTTCTCATGCTGCCTTTTGTTGTTTGACTGTTCTTTGGGCACCACACATAACCTGGCCTCTACGCAACACACAAGTCTTGTTGTTCCCATAGAGTAGAAACTCTGGTGAAGAACTAATCTGGGTCTAATCAATCCACAGACTGCCGGATTGATCAATCCCAATGATCAGGAAAACTGCTGCACACCTAGTAAACATTTTGTGCGTGGGTGTGTGTGTGCTGACAAGCTTCCCCAGCCCCTCCACCAACATTATCACCAGCCAGGGTTGAGTAGGTGGATGTTGGAGATGTTTCCTGAACTTTATTACCGGCTGGTGTTGTAAAGATGGATGAGACATGTCTCCTGAACTTTATCCCTAGCTGGTGCTGAGTAGGTGGATGAGACATGTCTCTTGAACGTTATCACCAGCCAGTTTGAGTAGGTGGATGAGACATGTCTCTTGAACGTTATCACCAGCCAGTTTGAGTAGGTGGATGAGACATGTCTCTTGAACGTTATCACCAGCCAGTTTGAGTAGGTGGATGAGACATGTCTCTTGAACGTTATCACCAGCCAGTTTGAGTAGGTGGATGAGACATGTCGTGTTGAGTAGACGTCAGACATGTCTCCTTTTAATCCTCTAATTAATTTGAATTCCTTTAACTCCTCTAACTCTTGTGACTCATGTGACTCCAATATCTCCTTTAACTCCTCTAACCTATTTCAACCATAATTTAACTCCTATAACCTATTTCAACCATAATTTAACTAATCTAGCTAATTGATGTCCTCCAACTAATTGAACCCCTCCTTAAACTTATCTTACTTATTTAACTTTTTCAGGCTTGTTTTCTTCCTCTAACTCATTTAATTCCTCTTTATCCTTTAACTCCTATAACACATTTATCTCCTCAAACTCCAAATTCCAATAATGTATCACTCCTCTAAATGTATCACTCCTCTAAATGTATCACTCCTCTAAATCCTTTAACTGTTGCATCTCTTACTCCTCTTTGACAGAGTGGGACACTCAGTTGCACTTCTTTCTGTTTCTGGTAGAGTTTTCTTAATTTGACCACTCCTGATGTCTTATGTTACTGTCCTGTTTATGCAGGTGTAATGTTGAGAGCAGGAGGTAGGACACAGGCATAGGGAGAATAGAGGACTTTTAATAAAAATACATACAACTAAAACGCACCAGAACAGAACAGACGTTACATAAGAATGGAACCATACAATGCCTGACTAGAAACACGGGAAGATGGAACTAAAACATGGACAGTGGTACGGAACACACGTGAGGCAAATAATAACAAACAGATGTCCGTGCTCCAAATGAGGAAGAGAGGGGTTTGGGGCATGGCAGGCTTGCCAGGATGTGACAGCAGGACTTTTCCCCTGCTAAACAGGCAATTCAAAATTGTGCTCTATTCAAGTATTCAAATATTCAAAGGCTTCCAAAGTTTGTAATTTATACTTGATTTGCCCTAAACTAAAAATGTATCAACCTCTACAAAGATTTAATTAGTTGTATTCCACATAATAATTCACATTAACAGAGATGTGTTCAGCTGGCAGTTAATTTTATGGCACATTCTCTTTCTACTTTTCTCTCTCTTTCCCTCTCTCTTCTCCCTCTCTCTTTCCCTCTCTCTCCTCCTCTCTCTTTCCCTCTCTCTCCCCCTCTCTCTCCTCCTCTCTCTCCTCCTCTCTCTTCTCCCTCTCTCTTCTCCTCCTCTCTCTCCTCCTCTCTCAAGATAGATTTGGACATTACATAGACTTAGCCAACATTAGGTGGGTACAGTTGTTAATGAAATCCCTGTGTGTGTGTTCCAGCACTGTGTACTGAAGAGTGTGTCCACGGAAGGTGTGTGTCTCCTGATACGTGCCAGTGTGAGCCAGGCTGGGGTGGTCTGGACTGCTCCAGTGGTAAGTGCATCTTACTAAACTCTAAGTTGCTGTGTATGACAGCGTCTTTAAAACAACATGCTGGTTTGACACGTGCACCACAACATACACAAACTCAGAAGTTCTTCAGGAGGTAAGGCTGGATCGGACGGCATATGGCATCGTATCGTATATGGCTTCATATTGCTTCAGATATTGATATTTCCACTTACAAACCTTGGCAAATTAAACGGCTTACAGGTAAGTCACAACAGATTCATTTATCTGTTGAAAGTGGAAGTATTTGGTTTTGGTGGGAATGAATGTAGCTGAGAAACATCTGGCTGCCACCTACTCATTTCACCAGTTACAGGAGAGCCTTGGGCTGTGTCCCAAAAACAACTCTGTACTCCACTGCTGTCAGTAGATACAACAGGTACCTACTGACAAAATGTCACTACTAACAAGTTTCTACTGACACCATATCACTACTGAAAACAGGTATCTTCTGAGAACAGGCATCTACTGACACCATTGTAGAGTAGTGGTTATGTAGGGTCCTAGGCTCTGCTCCCTGGTAGAGTAGTGGTTATGTAGGGACCTAGGCTCTGCTCCTTGGTAGAGTAGTGGTTATCTAGGGACCTAGGCTCTGCTCCTTGGTAGAGTAGTGGTTATGTAGGGACCTAGTCTCTGCTCCTTGGTAGAGTAGTGGTTATGTAGGGACCTAGGCTCTGCTCCCTGGTAGAGTAGTGGTTATGTAGGGACCTAGGCTCTGCTCCTTGGTAGAGTAGTGGTTATGTAGGGACCTAGGCTCTCCTCCCTGGTAGAGTAGTGGTTATGTAGGGACCTAGGCTCTGCTCCCTGGTAGAGTAGTGGTTATGTAGGGACCTAGGCTCTGCTCCTTGGTAGAGTAGTGGTTATGTAGGGACCTAGTCTCTGCTCCTTGGTAGAGTAGTGGTTATGTAGGGACCTAGGCTCTGCTCCTTGGTAGAGTAGTGGTTATGTAGGGACCTAGTCTCTGCTCCTTGGTAGAGTAGTGGTTATGTAGGGACCTAGGCTCTGCTCCTTGGTAGAGTAGTGGTTATGTAGGGACCTAGGCTCTGCTCCCTGGTAGAGTAGTGGTTATGTAGGGACCTAGGCTCTGCTCCCTGGTAGAGTAGTGGTTATTTAGGGACCTAGGCTCTGCTCCTAGGTTTGGTTAGTTGGGTCTTTATCATGATTAGACCCTCTTACTTGTTTTGCAGTGGGAGGAATCGATACCAGGTTGTAACAAACTGACCACTCTGTCTGTCCTCTGGTGTTACAATAGGTTCAGAGGGGAGGGGGGTGGTGCTGCCGGAGGTGGGATGAGGAGAGGAGGCAGGAGGAGGAGAGGAGGTGGGAGTAGAGTGTGGGGTGGTGCTGCAGGAGGAGATGAGGAAAAGAGGTGGGAGGAGAAGAGTGGGGGGGTGCTGCAGGAGGAGATGAGGAGAGGAGGTGGGAGGAGGAGAGTGGGGCGGGAGTTGAAGAGAGTGATGAGGAGGACAAGGAAGTGGGATTGAGTTCTTATCTTGACTTATTCCTTTTAGTTCCTGTGGAGCAGAAGGACGTATCTCCTGGTCAATCAGTTGTTCAATCAGCTAAATGCAGAAGCCTGTTAAAGGCAGACAAGAGATGGAGGGATTGAATCTGCAGTTGTATATATCTGTGGAGAGATGGAGACTGAATGATGGAGAGTTGGAGGGAAAGAGAGGAACAAATTGAGTTATATAGATGGAGAAAGAGTGATATACGAACGGAGAGAAAAGAGGGACAGTAAGAGAAAGAATGGTGATAGATGAAGAGAGAGACAAAAGGATGAAGAAAGATGGAGAGAACATTTTTGGAGAAATATTTACAAAGAAACAGCGCGAGAGAAAGGGATCTTGATAAATGCCTGTGTCTCACAATATCCTGCAATGTAGAATCCCAGCAGCAAAATGTGTTACCTGTTGCTATGAGGAAACAGTAACCAGTGGAGGATAAACAACATTGGGAACATGATCAGTATTTATCTCTTTATATTCTGGTCGTTCATACTCATAACTACCGGGAATGCACCAACAAGAAATGATTGTCCGATTCCCGATTGCCGATATTCGTACATCAGAACCAGCCAGTGTAAAATAAAATATTCCTTTTGATGATGCTTCTAATTTCAATTAAATCACACAATTTTTCTATATATTTTAATGACACAAGATTAACCAAAGAAGTTGGATAATGTATAAAAATGTATAAATTATATTTACTTTATTTATTTAAATGTGTTACATTTTTGATACAGATAAATCCACTGAGACCAAGGTCTCTTTTACAGAGTCCTGTATAACAACAGTAAAAACAAAACATAAATAAAGAAAAACAATCACATTTGACAGTAAAAAGATAATTTATAAGAAATTCTAAAGGTCTTATTTGCACTAAAACATTTAATTTAAGATCACTTAGGATGGCATTCCGTGAGTTAATATTCAAAAGCAGTTCTGAACCGGCTTGCGGTATATCCATCACTATCCAGTTCTGAACCGGCTTGCGGTATATCCATCACTATCCAGTTTTGAGAGCATGTTTGGCAACTGCTATTCTTCTAACAAATATTCTCTGTTGGATATTCAGGACGTTTTTAAACGACTGCCTTGTATAAAAGAAATGCCCTTTCTCCCACTATTCAGAGCACGGACACCTGTCTATATTTATTACCCTCATCTGTGTTTCTGATCACTGTTAAGTTCCTCTTTTCCTAGTGTATCTTGTTGGTCTTTGCTTCTGCTTTTTGTTTCAGATGTAACGTGTCTTTCTGTTTTTGTGTCTTTGTTTCACCCTGTTTCTGTCCTTCCTCGTATATGCAGTGTTAGAGTGGAGTGGTTGGAGTCATCCAAAGGAATATTCTGCGACCTAGAAAATAGCATGTAGATGTGCTTTCTTTGACATGATCATAAATATAAATAAAGATACACTTTATGTTTCCATATCTTTAACAATCCCGGGATAAAAATGTAAAAAATGTGGTATTTGACAACATAATTCTGAAAAATATATTGCTGGAACATTTTGGAATCCCTGGTCCCATCATTGTTACCCTTTACTTTACATCCTATCCCTGGTCCAATCATGGTTACCCTTTACTTTACATCCCATTCCTGGTCCTATCATGGTAACCCTTTACATCCCACCCCTGGTCCTATCATGGTTACCCTTTACTTTACATCCCATTCCTGGTCCCATCATGGTAACCCTCTACTTTACATCCCATCCCTGGTCCCATCATGGTTACCCTCTACATCCCATCCCTGGTCCCATCATGGTTACCCTTTACTTTACATCCCATTCCTGGTCCCATCATGGTAACCCTCTACTTTACATCCCATCCCTGGTCCCATCATGGTTACCCTTTACATCCCATCCCTGGTCCCATCATGGTTACCCTTTACTTTACATCCCATCCCTGGTCCCATCATGGTTACCCTTTACTTTACATCCCATCCCTGATTTCATCATGGTTAACCTTTACTTTACATCCCATCCCTGGTTCAATCATGGTTACCCTTTACTTTACATCCCAGCCCTCGTCCCATCATGGTTACCCTAAAATTCCCGCTTAGCAGTGACAGATCTAAATATAATTTATATGTTTGGAATTCAAATTAATTGTATTTTGAGAGCAGTTTGTTAAAATTTACTCCCATGAACCATTGCGTCTCAAACAACTGCTTGGATGCATTACAGGCTTATGGGCTGTGTGCCTGAAGGCCAACTTAGGCACTTGATGATTCATGTCATTTTTTGGACCCAACATCCAACACTTTAACTCCTCATCTGGACAGCTTTACCGTCTAGTGCTTATCTACCAACTGCCTTTACAGGACATATTCTGGCTTAAAGCATCTGCTAATTAGCATATATTATCCATATATTATCCATCATAATCATTCAGCTATATCCATCTAGTGAGGTGGTAGTCTGCAGTTGGAGCTGGTCTGTATCCTTAATCACACTCTACATCCTGTCACGTTAGCTTGTGCCCTATGGCCCAGGTCCACTACAGATATAATGTAGAAATCCTAGATCTTTGCTCTCCATACAGAACAGCTCTCTATACAGAACAGCTCTCCGTACAGAACATCTCTCTATACAGAACATCTCTCCATACAGAACAGCTCTCCATACAGAACAGCTCTCCATACAGAACAGCTCTCCATACTGCTCTCTATACAGAGCAGCTCTCCATACTGCTCTCTATACAGAACAGCTCTCCATACAGAACAGCTCACTATACAGAACAGCTCTCTGTACGGAACAGCTCTCTATACAGAACAGCTCTCTGTACAAAAAGTTTCTTCATACAGAACAGCTTTAGATGCAGAATAGCTATTTATACAGGGCGGTTCTCTCTCTATACACAGAACAGCTCGTAGGTGTTGATTAATTGAATTTATATGATGAAATGACACAACTGAGCTCTTGTTTTAACTACACACAAATTCTATATAGCCAAGAAGGATTTGGCTGAAGCAGAATTTTGCAGCATTTCTTAGTCGTGAACCTAGTGTGCTTGTAGGAAGAACGCTGCAGGAAGAAATCTTATTATCAATGAAATTTTGTATCATGTGGTGAATAAGATGAATGTCAGGAAATGAATTGTCTCTGCACCATTATAAATTGAATACTGGGAAACCCCTTGCCATTATGGTTATCTGTCACATTGGAAAGCTCGGGAAAGCCCATCACAGCTGTTATCAGTTTTTCTAGTTCATGCTCTATTTATACTCTGTTTTCTAGGTTAATAACTTTGTTGGACCATTTATTGATTCGACAACAGGGAAGAAAGTGTAGTAGGACATGCTCAAAATGCTAGGATTTGTTGGCACCGAGCAAACATTGCCAAGGATTTGCAAGTTTTAAAAAGCCAGATTAAATGAGAAGAGATCAGAACATGGCGATCATCAGTGAATGAAGGCAGAAATAACACTACAGCCCCTAACCCTTTATTCCTGTCTTCCTGTCTTACTGTCTTCCTGTCCTACTGTCTTTCTTTCTTCCTGTCTTACTGTCTTACTGTCTTCCCATCTTACTGTCTTCCCGTCTTCCTGTCTTACTGTCTTCCCATCTTACTGTCTTCCTGTCTTACTGTCTTCCTGTCTTACTGTCTTCCCGTCTTCCTGTCTTACTGCTTCTCGCAGTTTCTATTGAAACTTCTCACAGTTTCTTCCAGTGCAGTTTCCCATCTTCTCCACAGTATCTTGCCAATTCTGTTTCTTATTTTCCCTGTGCTCGCATCGCCACCCAGGCCCCCGCCCACTTCATAAAAAGTGAATAGGAATCTGATGTGGCTCTGGTCTGAAGGGCACTGATAGGAAATAGGGCTCTGGTCTGAAGGGCACTGATAGGAAATAGGGCTCTGGTCTGAAGGGCACTGATAGGAAATAGGGCTCTGGTCTGAAGGGCACTGATAGGAAATATGGCTCTGGTCTGAAGGGCTCTGATAGGAAATAGGGCTCTGGTCTGAAGGGCACTGATAGGAAATAGGGCTCTGGTCTGAAGGGCACTGATAGGAAATAGGGCTCTGGTCTGAAGGGCACTGATAGGAAATAGGGCTCTGGTCTGAAGGGCACTGATAGATAATAGGGCTCTGGTCTGAAGGGCTCTGATAGATAATAGGGCTCTGGTCTGAAGGGCTCTGATAGGAAATAGGGCTCTGGTCTGAAGGGCTCTGATAGGAAATAGGGCTCTGGTCTGAAGGGCACTGATAGATAATAGGGCTCTGGTCTGAAGGGCTCTGATAGGAAATATGGCTCTGGTCTGAAGGGCTCTGATAGGAAATAGGGCTCTGGTCTGAAGGGCACTGATAGGAAATAGGGCTCTGGTCTGAAGGGCACTGATAGGAAATAGGGCTCTGGTCTGAAGGGCACTGATAGGAAATAGGGCTCTGGTCTGAAGGGCACTGATAGGAAATATGGCTCTGGTCTGAAGGGCACTGATAGATAATAGGGCTCTGGTCTGAAGGGCACTGATAGATAATAGGGCTCTGGTCTGAAGGGCACTGATAGGAAATAGGGCTCTGGTCTGAAGGGCACTGATAGGAAATAGGGCTCTGGTCTGAAGGGCACTGATAGGAAATAGGGCTCTGGTCTGAAGGGCACTGATAGGAAATAGGGCTCTGGTCTGAAGGGCACTGATAGATAATAGGGCTCTGGTCTGAAGGGCACTGATAGGAAATAGGGCTCTGGTCTGAAGGGCACTGATAGATAATAGGGCTCTGGTCTGAAGGGCTCTGATAGGAAATAGGGCTCTGGTCTGAAGGGCACTGATAGATAATAGGGCTCTGGTCTGATGTAGTGCACTGCTTAGGGAATATGGATCTGGTCATAATTAGTGCACTACTTAGGGAATAGGGTGCTATTTTAGATGCAGTCAGGGGCATTATTCATGACTGTGAAAGATTTCCATACTGGGCAGCCAGCCAGGCCTTTTCATTTACGAGCTTTCATCTATAGAAATAAAGGAATGTAATGTGTGCCAAGTTTTAAATTAAAATCTGCCCCCCTGTTTTCCACACTATAAATGACTGGGTTTTTTTGGTTTTCATTTTAAATGTGACTGTGTCCCCTTGGGGCTGGTGGTTAGAGGTGATGGACACTTTCCTGGTTAGTCTGTATGAGTGTGTTGCTGTGTATGTGTGTGTGTGTAGAGAGGGAGCGAGAGAGAGGATCCAGACATCACATCAGAGACCTATGACATGCACATAATAAAACTCCTGTTTTGCCTCAGAGGCAAAGCCTGGGACCTGCCTGGGACTAGCCTGGGACCTGCCTGGGACTAGCCTGGGACCTGCCTGGGACTAGCCTGGGACCTGCCTGGGACTAGCCTGGGACCTGCATGGGACTAGCCTGGGATTAGACTGGGACCTGTCTGGGACTAGCCTGGGACCTGCATGGGACTAGCCTGGGATTAGACTGGGACCTGCCTGGGACTAGCCTGGGACCTGCATGGGACTAGCCTGGGATTAGCTGGGACCTGCCTGGGACTAGCCTGGGACCTGCATGGGATTAGCATGGAACTATCTTGGGACCTGCCTGGGACTAGCCTTGGACCAGCCTGAGACTAGCCTCGGATATCCTGGGACCTGCTTGGGACATGCCTGCGATTTGCCTGGGGCCGGCCTTTGACAACCTGGGACTAGCCTGGGACTTGCCTAGGACTTGCATGGAACTAGCCTGGGACAAGCCTGAGACTAGCCTGGGACCTGCCGGGGACTATCCTGGGAACTGGCTGGGAGGACATCAGTCCTCCTGCTAAAGGCACATAAACACCTATTCAGCTCAGCTCAGCACAATCCCAGGCTGGTTTATGGCGGTCACATCTCAACAGTAGACATTGATAAAGAGTGAGAGAGCTATTTGTTTGCATTAGAAAACAAATAAAAGGCCTTTTCCCTGGAGAGGGGAGGACCGGATGATTAAAGGCCCAGAATGGATAAAAATGTGATATTATTTATTTCTCCACTCTGAGGATGATGACTCTATAAGGTCAAAATAACATGAAGATAAAAATAAAAATGTTGGTAATATGGTACTTTTAGAAATCTAAATGAGTGAGAATTCAGGAAACAGGGACCTATTGGAAAGTCTGAGTTTCTTTTTTATACATTTTGTAAAGGTCCAGATTCTGAGCTTTGTAATGATATATAATACAATACTGTTTGATAAAGTTATGGGAAAAATATTCTGCTTTAAAAGTAAATAATCGGCTCCACCTAGTTCTGTGAAAAAAGGCTTGAAAGATTTTCACACTTGGCAGAGAGCCGGTCTTTGTTTACGCCCATTCAGCGTAGGTCACACCCTCTTAGGCCCTAACCCCACCCAGCTACAGTGGGGAGAAGTATTTGATACACTGCCGATTTTGCAGGTTTTCCCACTTACAAAGCATGTAGAGGTCTGTCATTGTTATCATAGGTACTCTAACTGTGAGTGATGAATTATCCAGAAAATCACATTGTATGATTTTTAAGTAATTAATTTGCATTTTATTGAATGACAAAAGTATTTGATACATCAGAAAAGCAGAACTTAATATTTGGTACAGAAACCTTTGTTTGCAATTACAGAGATCATATGTTTCCTGTAGTTCTTGACCAGGTTTGCACACACTGCAGCATGGAATTTTTCCCACTCCTCCATAAAGACCTTCTCCAGATCCTTCAGATTTTGGGGCTGTCGCTGGGCAATACGGACTTTCAGCTCCCTCCAAAGATTTTCTATTGGGTTCAGGTCTGGAGACTGGCTAGGCCACTCCAGGACCTTGAGATGCTTCTTATGGAGCCACTCCTTAGTTGCCCTGGCTGTGTGTTTCGGGTCGTTGTCATGATGGAAGACCCAGCCACGACCCATCTTCAATGCTCTTACTGAGGGAAGGAGGTTGTTGGCCAAGATCTCGCGATACATGGCCCCATCCATCCTCCCCTCAATACGGTGCAGTCGTCCTGTCCCCTTTGCAGAAAAGCATCCCCAAAGAATGATGTTTCCACCTCCATGCTTCACGGTTGGGATGGTGTTCTTGGGGTTGTACTCTTCTTCCTCCAAACACGGTGAGTTGAGTTTAGACCAAAAAGCTCTATTTTTGTCTCCTCTGACCACATGACCTTCTCCCATTCCTCCTCTGGATCATCCAGATGGTCATTGGCAAACTTCAGATGGGCCTGGACATGCGCTGGTTTGAGCATGGGGACCTTGCGTGCGCTGCAGGATTTTAATCCATGACGGCGTAGTGTGTAACTAATGGTTTTCTTTGAGACTGTGGTCCCAGCTCTCTTCAGGTCATTGACCAGGTCCTGCCATGTTGTTCTGGGCTGATCCCTCACCTTCCTCATAATCATTGATGCCCAGCGAGGTGAGATCTTGCATGGAGCCCCAGACGACGGTCAGGGGAGATTGACCGTCATCTTGAACTTCTTCCATTTTCTAATAATTGCGCCAACAGTTGCCTTCTCACCAAGCTGCTTGCCTACTGTCCTGTAGCCCATCCCAGCCTTGTGCAGGTCTACAATTTTATCCCTGATGTCCTTACACAGCTCTCTGTTCTTGGTCATTGTGGAGAGGTTGGAGTCTGTTTGATTGAATGTGTGGACAGGGGTCTTTTACAAAAATTACAGACCTCTACATGCTTTGTAAGTAGGAAAACCTGAAAAATTGGCAGTGTATCAAATACTTGTTCCCCCCCCTGTATGTAAGTATTCAAATGGAAACACATAACGTGTCCTAAACTGGTCTGGTTGGTCTCTGATTGTGACGTTGTTAGTGTAATGTGGGCGTATAAATGAGTCAGTGAAAAAAAAAGAGGAAAAACAACCAGAAACAGTTCCCAACTTTATCTATGAAAAACACACCTCACGTAATGACAAGCAAACAATAATCCGTGCTGAACAGTGACTAACAGAACCAATATACACTGAACTAATGACTAAGTGAAAACAGGTGCGTCCTCTGGGAGTGGTTAGTACACCGACGAGCTGGAGCGCCGGAGAGGAAGAGGAGCTGCAGTGCCATGCGGAGTGGACATCACACTAATAAACACATACTATATCAAACCAAATTCTTCACATGCACTTGATACACCAGGTATAGACAGTAGAGTTAAAGGTAAAGTGGCTTACCAGAATGATTCACAATAAATAGTAACAGCAATGTAATTGCAGATATTTTGAGGGCAGGTGGACAGCCACTGTGCTGTTAAGCAGTCTTACTGTACTGATGGAATGGGTTGTCTACATCACACATCATAATCAGGTAGCTTATTATCAAACTAAGTAATTTGCTCACTTTTGTGAAGAAAAGCTAGCTACCCAACCAACAAGCTAGAAAACAGAAAAACTTGGCTAGCTGGTAAGTTAATGTTGTTATCTAGCTAGCCAACGTTCACAGTAATGTCAGTAGCTATAGTAACATGTGCACATTCCACTTGTAATATACCCTCACCTAAAGGATTATTAGGAACACCATACTAATACTGTGTTTGAACCCCTTTCGCCTTCAGAACTGCCTTAATTCTACATGGCATTGATTCAACAAGGTGCTGAAAGCATTCTTTAGAAATGTTGGCCCATATTGATAGGATAGCATCTTGCAGTTGATGGAGATTTGTGGGATGCACATCCAGGGCACGAAGCTCCCGTTCCACCACATCCCAAAGATGCTCTATTGGGTTGAGATCTGGTGACTGTGGGGGCCATTTCAGTACAGTAAACTCATTGTCATGTTCAAGAAACCAATTTGAAATGATTCGAGCTTTGTGACATGGTGCATTTTCCTGCTGGAAGTAGCCATCAGAGGATGGGTACATGGTGGTCATAAAGGGATGGACATGGTCAGAAACAATGCTCAGGTAGGATGTGGCATTTAAACAATGCCAAATTGGCACTAAGGGGCCTAAAGTGTGCCAAGAAAACAACCCACACACCATTATACCACCACCACCAGCCTGCACATTGGTAACAAGGCATGATGGATCCATGTTCTCATTCTGTTTACGCCAAATTCGGACTCTACCATTTGAATGTCTCAACAGAAATCGAGACTCATCAGACCAGGCAACATTCTTCCAGTCTTTAACTGTCCAATTTTGGTGAGCTTGTGCAAATTGTAGCCTCTTTTTTTAAATTTGTAGTGGAGATGAGTGGTACCCGGTGGGGTCTTCTGCTGTTGTAGCCCATCCGCCTCAAGGTTGTGCGTGTTGTGGCTTCACAAATGCTTTACTGCATACCTCGGTTGTAACGAGTGGTTATTTCAGTCAAAGTTGCTCTTCTATCAGCTTGAATAAGTCGGCCCATTCTCCTCTGACCTCTAGCATCAACAAGGCATTTTTGCCAACAGGACTGCCGCATACTGGATGTTTTTCCATTCTTTGTAAACCCTAGAAATGGTTGTGCATGAAAATCCCAGTAACTGAGCAGATTGTGAAATATTCAGACCGGCCCGTCTGGCACCAACAACCATGCCACGCTCAAAATTGCTTAAATCACCTTTCTTTCCCATTCTGACATTCAGTTTGGAGTTCAGGAGATTGTCTTGACCAGGACCACACCCCTAAATGCATTGAAGCAACTGCCCTGTGTTTGGTTGATTAGATAATTGCATTAATGAGAAATTGAACAGGTGTTCCTAAGAATCCTTTAGGTGAGTGTACAGTATCTGACAGAAGTGATTACACCCTGCACATTTTTGTAAGTTTTTTTGATTATATCTTTTCATGTGACAAGAAGAAATGACGACACTGAAGAAATGACACTTTGCTACAATGTAAAGTAGTGAGTGTACAGCTTGTATAACAGTGTACATTTGCTGTCCCCTCAAAATAACACAACACACAACCATTAATGTCTAGATCGCTGGCAACAAAAGTGAGTACACCCCTAAGTGAAAATGTCCAAATTGGGCCCAAAGTGTCAATATTTTGTGTGGCCACCATTATTTTCCAGCACTGCCTTAACCCTTTTGGGCATGGAGTTCACCAGAGCTTCACAGGTTGCCACAGGAGTCCTCTTCCACTCATCCATGACGACATCCCAGAGCTGGTGGATTTTAGAGACCTTGCGCTCTTCCACCTTATGTTTAACATGCAGCTAGCTTGGCATTTTAGCTAAGGTTATACGTGTGTTCTGATATAATTATATAACTGTCCCAGGCTTGTGGTGCAGGACAGAGATGCTATGTGGGTGTCTGCAGCATCTCTCTCAGGTGGATGGTGTCCATGATTTCATATGCCTGCCGCATCAACCAAAGGTGGCAGCTCTGAGATGTGGGAGCTGGTTATGGTGTCAGTGGCCACAACAGGCTTTCTGTGGGGTTAGACAACACACCAGCAGTCAAGCCCTGATCAAGAAATGTTTTTTCAAAAAATGTTGTCTCACGGTGATTGGAACCCTGGTATTTAATACTCCATCCATTAAGAATCCCTCCAGTTTCTTGGTCCTCAGTTGTGGATTCTTATCTTCACATACCGACACAGGCAATTTGGGTCAGAAAATTGGGATGTTCATTTTTGAAATGCTTGACTCTTTAGTCAATTTTAGTGCAGATTTGGAGCAATGCTTTAAATCATTGTCCTGCTGGAAGATCCAACAACGACCCAATTGTAGCCTCCTACCAGGGGAAGACATTTTGCCCCAAAGTTCATGATGCTGTGTATCATAACAAGGTCCCCAGAGCTATTGGAAGGAAAACAACACACCATCATACTTACAGCTGGGAAAATCTGCTGTTTGTGGCCAAGATGCTCTATTTCTGTGTCCTTTAATTCCACCTGGTTACAAAGATCCAGTTTAGCAAAAACCAGACGTTGATGCTTGATATGTTGATACTTATTGGCATTGAAGTGGAGTCTAATTGTAATTTTCATGACATGGTATCTTCAACTTCTGTGATTCTTTGATCTTGGTGTAAAAATGCAATAAAATGCAAATTAATTACTTAAAAATGTGATTTTCTGGATCTGGATTACAGACTTCTACATGCTTTGTAAGTGGGAAAACCTGCTAAATGGGCAGTGTTTGCGTTGCTTACCATAGTAACAACAATGCTTTGGTCAAGCTAGGTTTAGTATGTTGTCAAAAAATACTTTATAGATGTTGTACGTTATTGTAAATTGAAAATAATGAAATAATGTTGTTGGCTAGGTAAGTAGATTATTTGTATTTTTTATTTGTGTGCAATATTATTATTTTTTGGATTATTAGACTATATGCCCATTGTTATAGTTGTATTAATTATTAAAGTTAATAGTTGAACAAAAGTCCAAGATCAGAGATCACTAGCCCTTTTGGCATCGAGATGATAAACCATTATGTTCATGATGGGGACACTTGGCCACACACTGGAGGGAATTAAACAAAGTTGTACGGAGATGCAGTAGCCTACTTCACTAACAATGCATATCAGTGCTACAGTCATGCTCTCCTGTCGTTGCACGCAGATACGGAAGCACCTTAAACAGCTGCTTGTTTTGGTGCTCATCAACAACTAAAGTCTGTAGGTGCCTTACTACAGTCAAATTGGTGTCCTTATGTATTTTTTGCGTGGGGTGTTGTAGTGATCTTAAATTGAATTCGAAGTGGCATTAAAAAAGTCGTAAATTTAACTTGCTGAAACCTGCAGATACCTTGTTTAAAGTCACTGCCATCTGCACGCACTGGACCTGATTCAGCCTCATCCACGGACACATCATGGTTCTTCATGGCATTAGTTAGCAATGAATCCCACTCCTAATGTGGGCTACAGTTTAGTAAACGAGGCCAGTTGCTGGATAAATCCTCCTTGCAGACAGATTTGTGTTGGTTTACCAGCAGCTAATAGAACTTCTTGGCATTTGTCTTTGAGCTAGTATTTTATTCTAGCTAACATGAGCTACAGTTTTGTAAACAAAGCTGGTTGCCGGATAAATTCTCCTCGCAGACAGATTAGCATTACTAGCAGCTAATACAACTTGCTAGCATTTTTGTTTGAGGTAGGAGTCTACACTAGCTAACATGAGCTTCATTTCTGTAAACAAAGCCGGTTAAGGATAGAGCCTCCTCACAGACAGATTCATCCACATGGCAGCTGCTTATACATTTTCCAGAAAGAATAAACAGCGATAACCATTGATACCATGCTCATTTTGACACTAATTGTTTTCTGAGGACATATATCAATATACCTTGGCCTTTCCGGCAATAAACCATGGACTCCCGGAACATGCAACCTCAGTCAGCATTCTAAAATGCCTAAATGCCCAACAATGTAATGATTTTCTTTTTTTTATAATGATTCTGCATTTACATTATCTAAATAACTGCATAACGATGCCTTGCCAGGCATCATTGTTTCAAACCTAAACCTAAACATTTTACATAGCCTATCTTAGCTTCCTTGAAGCCCATAGCCAAAATCCGACCATAGAGCAAAAGCAGATTATTTTGAAGACTTCCAGATTTACCAGTAAAACCAGCATTTCTTTCCTATTTGGTTTACAAAAACGTTCTCTTGATTTATTCATATAGCACAATTCATACATAGAAGCAATTCAATGTGCTTTACAAAGAAAAAGTAAAGAAATATAAAAATACAATAGCATAAAAACAAATACTAAGATGAAAACATCGTCCCGATGAACGCATTGCAGTGCTTGTTATGTGACTCAGTTATTCATAGTTAATTAACTTTTTAGCTAAATATGATGATTTCATCGGCTCACAGTAACCCCGTAACTCCAGCACGGTTAACAGTGACTTCACTTTGATGCGCAGCAATTTGAGTGTTCTGGAGGGCAGCGAAACAAAGACAAAGAACCTTAGCTGATGTTACCGGATTCTGCCTTGGCTTCTCTAGGGCTTCTGGAAGTTACGGCAAAGAATCACACATATTTTCTAAAACTAAAACTACATAATTGACTCAATATGTACCAAAAATGAGTTATGGACTTTTGCCTTTGCACAGCAGTAGACACTTTTCACATCCAACACTACCCGCTATTTAAATAGCGTAAGGGTTCAAGACACACATAAAACCGCCAGATGAAAACCAGCCAGGGAGGACAACATTCATCCCTTTTAATCGCGGGCCGGCTGAACTAGGTTTGTCTGGTTCCTTTTCTGGTTTAATTTAATTGTACTTCAATGAAAGGATATATTTCTTCAAGGGTTTGAGTGTAAGATCAAGCTGATGAATAACAGTCAAAGGTTTTTTGCTAATCTTTATTGCTGAGGGCACTGTGATGCACACCGGAGGCTATGGCCATGAAGTCGGCTCCAAACCAAATGATATGAGGTCTGAGCAGGGCATTTATTGTTTGATGTAATATTATACTGACACATGACTGATATATGTAGTTCATCTGCGCTGCATAGCTGCATTTTCCCGGTGGCCAAGTAATGTAGAGTCGTCACAGACCTGATCTCTTGGTGTTATTGGGTTGTTTCTGTTTGTTGGTGAATTGACTGCATCGATGACTAGCTCTACTATGATCGTAATACCCTCTCGATTAAGATGATTTCTTGTTAAAAGCTGAGTATCAATAAAGGTTTCTAAAATGTCGACCTGATTACGAGGTGGATTGCTGGCAGCAGCCCTTTTAGGATTGTTTGTGACTTGGTCTTAGTGACTCCTTGACTACCCATAACATGGGTAGAAGCTGATTTTAGCGCTACAACGCTTTGTGAAATATTCTTAAGTCAAAAATGTGGAGTTACTCTTAAATCAGCAAGTTAGGAGCTACTTGTAGCCTTAAGATGTTTTGTGAATACAGCCCCAGAGCAATTAACACTAGAACCGCCAGGCTTTTCAGACTGCCAGTATCTGCCAGAGCTGAACGCCGTTTCACAAATCGTCCCTATTAGCATACACCTCCTCCGCAGCATCACCATCCAGCCAGAACATCAGTTCATCTACTGGGTGGTCATCAAGCTATACAGAATAGTCAATGATTTACAGAATTTGTTTGTTTTAAATGGCAAAAAAATACAAGAACGTGTTTGTATTGAAGGTCTTATCAAAGAAACATACGACTAAAAAAGAATACTTAGAACGATTATTTCTAAGAACACAGGCTATAGTATTGTCATTAGTTTATTAGGCCCTGTAAATGTACAAAATGAAAATTACACATCTCTTAAATTATTCAAAGATAGATCCATTAGAATTTAGTTTTCATTTTGATCTCATTTTGATGATGTACAAGGTAAAATAACAGACATTATCGACCAGCTTGCGACGATCAAAGGATATCTGCATAAAAAGCGATACCCAGGCCTAAAGCACGGTTGCTTGATAAACATTTCAATGAATGAATAACACAAAGGCTACAGCCTAATCATAGAAATAAAATTGATAGATCCAAGGATATGTAGCCTCTCTTCAAGTAAAAACATTGCAATGTGATACAATTCTTATTGAAACTTACGCAACTAGCTTATTGTAAGGTTTTTATTTTTGCCCCTCAAAGATTTGAGTTTGTTCACATTATAGGTCACGTTATAAGTGGAAAAAGTTCTGACATTATTTATCTTTGTCTCATTCTTTTACATTACAAAAACCTGGCATTTTCACAGGGGCGTGAAGACTTGTTATATCCACTGTATCTTTTTTCTCTAATTTAGTGATGTGTTTCTGAGCCTTCATGAAGGCGTGATGTCTTTTGACACCTCTGACATGGTCCCACTCATCGCAAGTCACATTGTTATTTGTTGGTTCTACTGTCATTCCAAGATCAGGGAAAATATGATTGGATATATATATTTTTTTTTTTTTTTAACCCTTCCCTTACTAACACAAATCCTACAAATTGAAAACGACCATTAAAAGTAAAAAAATTATTAAATCAATAAAAAAGTAATAAAATAATACAAAATGATAATATACATAAATCCTTATTTGTCAATCCTTGGACCATATCCGAAGACATAGAATGCCCTGATGGGTCCTCGGTGTTTATTTCAGTTGACAGTCTTTGAGCTGGATCAAAGGCTCAGTGACCCTGATTCTGTTTTTGAGCAGCACAGGACACCAGAGAGAGAAAGATGATGAGAGAAGAAGAGAGAGAAAGATGATGAAAGAAATAGAGAGAAGGCTGCTAGCATGACTGTATGTGACTATCTGGGTCAGGTGGAATATAAACAGATGGACTGGTCAAGGAGAAAAGAAACGTGGGACGAGAGGGAGGAGGGAGACGGATAGACCTAACAGAGTTTATGTGCCGGGAGAGGAGGTGTAGTAGAGGAGGTTGGAGGTGAGAGAGGAGGTGTGGTTGGGGAGGTTAGAGGTGGGAAAAGGAGGTGTTGTAGGTGAGAATGTGCGTTGATAATATTGTTGTCAAGTTCTGGTAAACAGGTGTTCATACTGTAGTCAATATCTGACCTGTATTAATAAATACTGTAAAAAGAAAATAGGCCTGTATTGTGCCATTTTTAGGTTTCTTTGGACAAATTGTGAAATATACAGGAGAGTGTTGGTGCTGAAAAAAGCAGTGGGACTGATTCAAAACCATGCTGCAGCAGTACATGTGCATGGAAGGCAACAGTTCAGACCACTGGACCTCCCTAGACCACCGGACCACACTAGATCACTGGACCACCCTAGATCACTGGACCACCCTAGACCACTGGACCTCCCTAGACCACTGGACCTCCTTAGACCACTGGACCACCCTAGACCAATAGACCACCCTAGACCACTGGACCACCCAATACCACTGGACCACCCTAGACCACTGGACCTCCCTAGACCACTGGACCACACTAGACCACTGGACCTCCCTAGACCACTGGACCACCCAAGACCATTAGACCCCTGGACCTCCCTGGACCCCTGGACCTCCCTAGACCTCCCTAGACCACTGGACCTCCCTAGACCACTGGCAGTTGAATCTGCCTCTGCCAAATAACCCAGAAGACTGACAGGAACCCCCAGCTGGTAATTACTAGTGGGGATATTCGACTATCACCCTGCACTCCCATTTTTCTCCCATACTGTGACCTCTAATGTCACTGACAAATGAAATGACCTTGAAAACAGTCATTTTGGCTGTTAAGTGCCTCAATGTAAAGTAATGTATATAAAGCAATCAGTTTGTGTTTTTGTTTGTTTGTTGTTTTACTTTATAATTTGTTTAGAATCACATAGCTGTACTTTTATGGTTGTCACAGCTTGTTGGCCATTAGCCATCAGCATTTCTCAATGAATTCAAAGCACATTAATGCACCCAACTGGTATTCATGACAGCTGGTAATTAACACTTTCCACATGGTTTTGAAGGGAGCAGGGCCCAACAGAACAGTTCTACCACCGCAGACAAAGCCAGGAAGATTTTGAATACTGAACACGGTAAAGGTTGTTACATTTTCCTTCTGTACTGAAACCTAACCAAGCTGTGATCCTGCACAGCAAAAAAAAACTCACTATTAAAACTCACTATTGAAGTTGTACATTAGCCAGCCAATAAGCTATGTGTTGAAATCCACTGTACTATTCATGCTTAGTTCATGTAATAGTGTAGCTAGTTGACTGGAAAAATATCTGCTTGTAATTAGGCAACACATATAATTAGCATCAGAATTCACAAGAGCCCAACATTTGGATTATTTTTAATCAGTACATTTTAAGAATCTAAGTCTACAGTACGGCACATAGGTGGGCTGGCAGGCTCCTCTTGGACTTCAAAGTCCTGGTGAACATTTTCTGGCATGACTTCACATATCTAGGAATCCTGAACTAGGACGTGTACTTTTGCATTGTGACCCTTTAATCTTCCAGAAAGAGCACTTGTTTTCCTGAGTGTAGGGACAGCAGCGAAATTATCAGATCAATGAAAGACGGTGAAAAACTTAAGAGACGCCAGTTTCTGTTTTTCTGAGTTTGTTTTTCAACTTTTGAAAGCTGCAGGCATCTATTCATACTGATGACTGTGTGTCAATTGACTCCCTAATCCATGTCAAATGGCTCCATAAGGGATGACGTCAGAAGTAGCACGCTATTAAGGAATATATGAGTGGGGCATTTGAGCCACGCTCAGGCTCCGGCCCTTTGTCTTGAGGGCCGTTGGTTCTGTGAGAGCCTGGCTGCGTCTTCTGAAAGCATCTAATATCAAGCCCTGTCTGTCCCTGTGCCTTCCGGGCTTCTGCACTCCTCCAGAACTTTTCCTTCAGCGCGTCCCACTTGGCACCCTATTCCCGTGCACTACTTTTCACTGTGTACACCGTTGAACCCTGGTCCACAGTAGTGCACTATGCAGGGAATAGAGGGCCTTTTGGGACAGCCGGTGTATTTCATTGGCTGTGATGTGGCCCTGTCACACTGCCTGTCACACAGTAATACCAGCCTTCCAATAAAGAGCACGATGAAGACAGATGATTCTCCCACACTATATATTTAGGCCAGACCACTGTAGCTTCAGACATATTAGGTGCGATGAAGCGCTATCATTGATTTCGTGATGCTTCGGTGGGATAAATGATCGGTTTAACCTAAAGCTCTTGGTAGAAGAACTCAGCGGAGAAGTGGGAGGTTTTGAACAGTTTTATCTTTTTACAACCACCTCCATAACTGAGACTGAAACTGAGAGGACATGTCTAACCTAGCGATCTAAAAAGGGACACCAAAGTTGATTGACCTTAAAGATTTGAGTTGTACTAGATTTATCCCAAATTTCAACCTCACCACTAAACTTAACTCTTAATCTCTAATCATAAACCTGACCCCAGGTTTTACCCTAACCTGAATTTTTACTTCTAGTCTAAGCACATAAAAAAAAAACTAAATAATTCCCCATTTGTTGCCTTTACACCATCGTATGGTTTATTATGTAGTGTCAATAACATGTGTGTGGTTTAGTGTTTAGGGTATTCAAGTCTAGACTCAAATTAAAAGACAGCAAATGATTATCTCTGCTTCCTATGAGATTTTCCCGTTGTGGTTTGTAGCGCAAGCTACCCGTTGCATTGTAATGAACAGACAGACAGCCCACTGTAATGTTAATGGGAAAACTCCAGCATTTGTCTCTGTGAATAGTTTCAGAATAAAATAAAATATACACATATTACAAAATAAAAATAAAATAAAATATAAGGCGAGGAGATACCAAGTGAACACAAAATTCTTATTTTACTTTTGTTTAGGAAATGAGTTATCCAACACCAACTGGCCCTCTGAAAAAGTGATCAATCAGCACATTAACCAAATTCAATTGATCTTTGGATTAAATTAGAGCAGAGGACATGCAGGCTTGATTACAGCCAGCCCAGTTCAATCTAAATGTGACTTACATAGAACTTCACCATCAATGTGAAGTAGCCTTCAAGGTGAAGGGGAATGTCCGGTCATCAGTCTGTGATCTGAAGGGGAATGTCCGGTCATCAGTCTGTGATCTGAAGGAGAATGTCCGGTCATCAGACTGTAATCTGAAGGAGAATGTCCGGTCATCAGACTGTAATCTGAAGGGGAATGTCCGGTCATCAGACTGTAATCTGAAGGGGAATGTCCGGTCATCAGTCTGTGATCTGAAGGAGAATGTCCGGTCATCAGACTGTAATCTGAAGGGGAATGTCCGGTCATCAGTCTGTGATCTGAAGGAGAATGTCCGGTCATCAGTCTGTGATCTGAAGGGGAATGTCCGGTCATCAGTCTGTGATCTGAAGGGGAATGTCCGGTCATCAGTCTGTGATCTGAAGCTGAAGCGTAAGTAGGTTATGTGATCCTTTTAGGACAGTGATCCTAAACACGAGTAAGTCCATCTCAGAATGTCTCAGAAGCCATTTTAAAGGTTTAGATTGGCCTAGTCAAAGTCCTGACCCCATCGACATGCTTTGGCAGGACCTTAAACAAGCAGTTCCTCTCTAGGTTTTATCCTACATTTCACCCCTTTCAGGGAGTTTTTCCTAGACACTGTACTTCAACACTGTTCTTGCTTGCTCCTTGGGATTTCAGTCTGGGTGTTTTGTAAAAGTGGTTTGTGACAACTGCAGATTTAAAAAGGGCTTTATAAATACATTTGATCAATTGATTGATGCTCAGAAACCCTCCAATGTCACTGAAATGCAACAATTCTGCAAAGAAGAGTTGGCCAAGATTCTTCCGCAACAAAGTGAAAGACTGCTCTCCAAATATAGGAAGAGTTTGGTTACAGTTGTTCCTGCTAAAGGTGATTGCAAGCAGTTATTAAGTTTAGGAGGGTTGGATTACTGTTTTGCTTCAATTAATACAATTATAATTTCAACACTGATTTTTGTGTTTTCCTGGGTTCTCTTAATCATGTATTACATTTTGTATTAAGATCTGACACCATTCAGTGTGACAAATATGCAGTAATAGAGGAAATCGGGGAGAGGGTAAATACTTGTTCACGGCTCTGTATTAGCAACCCAGTGGGATCCCTTAATGTAAGAACTAATTTCTCCTGGACTCATTACACTACCATAACTGCTGCTGTAGACCTCACGACACAACAGCTCTTCGTTTGCTATGACCTCTTCTCTTTGGACATATACTTACGACAAACATTAGCTCTTGGTTATCCTGCGTTAAATAAGAATAGACCAAAAGGGTTGGGTGAAGATAGACAAAACCTGCCCAATACTGATATGAATGATCCTGAATCTGATCAGGTTCAGTCAGAACCTCACAGCATCATGTTAAAACAGATCTGAAATGTTTGGTCAAGTATGTAAATTCAGATGGAGTGTCCAGGTGTACGAGAACTCTGGGAGAAATACTTTATCTATAACGGCAATTATTATGTCACTATTATGTCACTCATTACTTTCAAGTCAGTAGAAATGGTTGTGCAAAAACTCATTCTCAAGCTGCACGTTAACAGGCCTTCTTACGATGTCTAGGCAGGTATTCTATCAATCAACTTTTATCAAAAAGCCCCACAACAGAATAGCTTTCATTTTGATATGCCAGAAAGGCATAGTAATACACAATCAAACGCGCATAAAGAAAACAGAGTGGTGGAACAACTTCTCAGCCTAATTTCCATTCTATTAAGATAATTACCATAAATTAAGCATGATTTTGGTCATTCTGAGACTGTGGATGAATGCACTAATGGGTTTCCCAGCCATGCACATGGATGACTGTCCGGTCCATTACACATTTTCCTTATGTAAACCCTGGTGTGTGTGTCTGTGTCTAAGTGTGTGTGTGTCTGTGTCTAAGTGTGTGTGTGTCTAGGTACAGTATGTGTATGTATGTGTGTTTTGGCACCCCCCTGGGACACCTGGACTCATTAGAGTAGCAGATGGTTAATTGGTTAATTACACTAGGTGACACAAGTCAATGGCTGCTGTTGTATTCAAACACAGTGAAACGGAGGGAAAAGAGGATTTATTTTTATTTTATCTTTATTTTATCAGGGGAGGTCATTCTGAGACTAAAGGTCTCTTGTGGATGAGCCCTGCATCAACACAATTATTAAACAATAGAAAGTATGGGATGCACCCATCAAAAATAAACACATGAACACACAATTCATAATATACAAACACATTCTGTAGGATGAAGGCCGCCAGTATGTTAACGCACTGCGGGGGAGAGATGAATTCTCAGACGACTCAGTTCTCACGGAATCAGTCACTGAAATGAGGTGTGTCCTTGTTTTTCAGGGTGGGGCCATGGGAGTGTGTGACGTGGTGCGGATGAATGGCATTAGAAACCTTTCAAGAAGTTAAATATTCACAACTAATAAAGTTGAATCTGAACTCCAGTTACTGAGGAATAAACCCTGTCTGGGTGGGAGTAGTGAAGACACTGTCATTGCTGGCCTGCAGGATTCTAATCAGCTGCCATATTCCCTGACCACCACATTGTGGGGTTGTCAGTGATGGAGCTGGACGTGGTTTTCAGACGGTTAACTGAGGTGCAGCTGAGGGTTGGTGGGAAGACGGTAGTGTGGTCTGGTACTGGCGGGCTGCCAGGACACACCATGGCCTGGCAAACCAGCACCGTGGCGAGTGCCTGTTCATTTTCAAGTGTTTGACAAGCATTTGCTGGATATGTAAGAAAAGGGAAATAAGCCATATTGCAGTCCACGAGTAGCACCAGGGATGTTAATACTGAAGAGGAATGGCTTAATCAGGTTCTGTGCAGATTAAAAAAGGTTAGATGAGAACAGTGTGAAAGATGCATATTCACTTTCTGAGATAAAAGAGACCTTGGACTCACTTTTCAATGCTCAGTGTAAATCCTTTTTAAACCTGCTGAGATGCAACTCGATCATTGAATCATTGGATCCATGAAAAACTGTATTTGTGACATAGAGAGAGCTTTTTAAATTCCAGGTGTTAAGGTTTGGGACCTGGTTATGGAAGACTTACAGTGGATCATAACAGATGTGCTTAAACAATATTAGTGTTTGTTCATTCCTCCCAAGAGCATGTTAAGCTCCTATAGCCTAACCCTAGACAAGCTGCATGTGCTTGGTGTCTTATTAAAATAGGTTCATACCAGATTCTGCAGCTACGGCCAAGCCATGAACAGACTGACAGATAACATATCCCGTTCTAGCTTTCCCTGACCCAAATTTAGATGTGATCCTCTATCAGAAACACAAGGGTGTGGACATAGTACCTGTAGCAATATGCCAGAAAAAGGAAATACTCAGCTATCTAAAAGGAGTGTCTTTCTGAGGAGGGGTTTCTGAAGTATTTCAGAACTTTCTACTGAAGAGATTTCTACTGAGAACTGATCACTTCTTATTGAGGTGGTTAAGTTCAAACAACCAGAGGGACGGCTAGCTAGATGGCTATAGAATCTGGATCAGTCTGACTGTAATATTGTCCACAGGCCAGGAAGACATCTGCAAACACAGCATTGGCACAGAGGCCATCTCACTCAACCTCATGGCGTCACTTTAGAGCCTGCAGTCAGATCCCACTCAGTCCCAACATATTCAACGTATTTCTTGGAAGCAGGACAGAGATTCAGTGGCCTCTGTGAAATATTTCAAAATGTTGATCAAAGAGGGTAGAGCAGAGCTCCCTGTTGAAATGTAATCTGAGCCAAAGCCCAAGACTTTCAAACTTTCAAGTGTTTGAAAGCATTGCATGTGAGAAATGGTGAGTTATGTCTGGAGAGTCAAAAACCTGAGCCACATTACACCATTTGGAGGGGAACCAGATGAGCTTCTTACCTTCATCAAACATGAGATGCTTACCTTCATCCAACATGACAGAATGGGAGCTGTTTCAGAGTTGAACAACCCACCAGTCAAATCAGAGATATTTTATGGGCCCAGCCAGCAGGGAATCATAAAACAGAGCCCTGATGACTGGTTCTGTCACAGACCGCCTTTTGGAGAACATGGCTACAGTCTTAATGGGTCCTTTTACATAGACTGGATGAGGTAACCAGCACATGATGGAGATGTCAGATGGTTTTACTTGGTGGTCAGAGGCATATGCCATACCCAATCAGGAAGCAGACACAGCAGCATGTGTTGAAACTAGGCATTTCTCTTTCTATCCACAGTCATCAGAGGACACATTTTCAATACACTGTTTTTAAAGTGTGCAATCTGTTCGTAATGAATAAAATAAAAAACACTCGTATAACCCCCAACTTAAGGTTAGAGCAGAACTCCAGAAAGAGTCACTGTTTGTAGATGACAATAAATAGACAAGGGTTGATTCTTCCCCTCATCCTGCTCCATCCAGGAGTAGTGTTCAGTCTTCCCCTGAATTCCTGCCATCGAAGGTGCTGTTTCAGGCAGACATTACTTTACCTGTTGATGTGGTTTTGGGAACACAACAAAACAAACCAACCAATGTGTTAACCACTATCTTTAAATAGTATTTAATCACTGTAGGGGACGTTGTAAAGAGAAATACCCTTAAAGCCACATCTAAACAAAAGCAGTGCTTTGAAATTCAACACTACTGTTGTTTGTTCCTTGGGGTTTAAGGCCAGACATCTGCTGATGTAAAAAGGGCTTTATAAATACATTTGATTGATTGATTGATTGATCTAAAGGTGACACCTCAGAGGTACGAGGAAAATGAATACGCTCAGAGCACACAATAGTAGAAATAGTCCTGTCACAGAACATATGCTAGTAAGTTACCTTTCTCATTATGTTAGAGCATCCGGGTCTAGTTAACTTAGGATGGGTGCCTTTCAATGGCTTTTTGCAGGAACCGTGTAACATACTTTATTGGTATGCTAAAACTAGGGTAAAGCTACTTACACATTAAAAGATTCTTTTAGTCAAACTGGTAAACATAAACAACCCAGATATACAAACCAAATGCTTTCACATAAGACAAATGAGCCATATTGAAACATGTTATTACATTATAAATGCCTCATTCAAAGATATTCTGCTTTATTTTGTCAGTTGGACTGTATTTCAGATGTCGTCTAAATTGTGGTGGGTTGATATCATTTTGAAGGATGTTGTTTTGAAAATCATGTTTTTGAGACGACATTCAACAGGCTACATGTTCATTGGTTCTCATCACACACAAACTCACACTCCACAAGTTCTCCCAGTGCTAATCACAGCAGAAGAGAGTAGGCCCATCAGCTCTGGAGATCTCCTGACCAGTTCATTAAACACGATTTATTGTTCACCAAGTTGTCAGCATCATTTACTCTACAGACATCTCTCCCTCTCTCTGTCTTTCTCCCTCACTATGAAAACCCGAAGACATCACCAAAATTTAGTACCCCATGGCAGATCTGGCAAAGTTCAAAGCTGTTCTCGGTTTCCGTACTTTAAGGAAGAGCTGAATGCTATAGTACAATAACTCCATGACACTAAAACACATTACTTAAGTGTGTGTCACGGTGTGTTTATTTCGTAGTCTGAGAGTCATTATTTCAGGATGTAATTCATTGGTAATGAATTTCATTGCTAGTCAATTTCTATTGCTATAGATTCAATTGATTTCATTAGTCATTACGTTTCATGGCCTCCTCGTTGAAGGAAATAGTTATCTAATTCAGGAAGGCAGTATCTCTGAGGATGTAAAGCTGTTAAAGTTACAGTGAGAGGATAGAGTAAAGGGACATGTTACTGTTGTAGGATAGAGTCAGACCTGATAACAGTAAAAGAACATGTTACTGTTAGAGGAGCCAGTCAGACCTGATAACAGTAAAGGGACATGTTACTGATAATAGTGTAACACTAGTTCTTCAGTGTGATGTGATGATTAAGGGATGAAGATAAAAAGGTTATACTACTTGTTCCATGTGATGTGATGATTAAGGGATAAGGACAATAGGGTAACACTAGTTGTTCCATGTGATGTGATGATTAAGGGATAATGATAATAGGGTAATACTAGTGGTTCTGTGTGATGTGATGATTAAGGGATAAGGACAATAGGGTTTTACTAGTGGTTCTGTGTGATGTGATGATTAAGGGATAAGGACAGTAGGGTAATACTAGTGGTTCTGTGTGATGTGATGATTAAGGGATGAGAATAAAAAGGTTATACTACTTGTTCCATGTGATGTGATGATTAAGGGATGAGGATAAAAAGGTTATACTACTTGTTCAGTGTGATGTGGGTGTTTACAGAAGAGTGGTCTGGGGGATATTAGCAGTCTGGTGAACCTTCATCTCCTGGTGTTTAACCCAGACACTATTGGATCTCTGCAGTGATTACACACACACATACACACACACACAACATATACCCACTAACAGATACACATTCTTAAAGGACAAACACACACTCAGGTTTGTCTGTAACACCTGATTGTTTTGAACTTGCAAGGTGAGGGGAGCATAGAGAAATTCTCTCACACACATGCAATCTAAACAAATGCACGCACGAACACACACACACACACAGCCAGACAAAGTCACACACAGCGCAGGGCTGATGAATTAACTCATGGCCCTGCCAAGTCCAATCAACCATCAGTGCCGCATCAAGCACTCTCTCTCTCCCTCTGTTATCCTCCCCTCTTCTCTCTCCCTCTGTTATCCTCCCCTCTTCTCTCTCCCTCTGTTATCCTCCCCTCTTCTCTCTCCCTCTGTTATCCTCCCCTCTTCTCTCTCCCTCTGTTATCCTCCCCTCTTCTCTCTCCCTCTGTTATCCTCCCCTCTTCTCTCTCTCTCTGTTATCCTCCCCTCTTCTCTCTCCCTCTGTTATCCTCCCCTCTTCTCTCTCTGTTATCCTCCCCTCTTCTCTCTCCCTCTGTTATCCTCCCCTCTTCTCTCTCCCTCTGTTATCCTCCCCTCTTCTCCTTTCACTCTCCTCTCTCTCTCCTCCCTTCTTTTCTTTGCTGTCTTCTCCCCAAAAAGAGAAGCTCCTCTTCTCTTTCTCCTCTCATGTACTCCTCTCTCCTCATCCCCTCTTCTCCTCCTCTTCTCCTCTCTTTTTTCTCTGTCCCATTTCTCTCCTCTACTTTTGTCTCCTGTTCTCCCTCTGTACTCCTCCCCTCTTCCCCTCTCTTCTTCTTCTCTTCATTGTCTTCTCTCCACTTTTTTCTCCTCCTTTTCTCCTCACCTCTCTTTCTCCTCTCCTGTTCATGCTTTGTCCACATCCTTCTCTTCTCCTCACCTCTTCTCCTCCTCTTCGCTTTACTTCTAATCACCCCTCCCCCTCTAGCTCCCTCTACTTCATCCTTTGCTTCTCCTCCCCTCTACTCTTTTATTCTTTCTGTCCTCCTCCTTCCCTCTTCTCCTCCTTCCATCTTCTCTCACTCCCTTTTTTCTCCCTTTCTTCCCCATCTGTCTGTCTGTCCATTTGTTTGTTGAGGACAGGGAGAAGAAAATAAGTTTTAATCAAGTTTGCCCAGGGGTATGTGGGTGGTATTTGACATTCTGCTCTGTTTTCTCATCTGTTCCTCCCACAGCCTGCAGGTTGAACAGACCCACACAGGGAGGACATCTGACACTTTAGTCATTTAGCAGATGCTCTCATCCACACTGACTTATAGTAGTCAGTGGCACCCTATTCCCTGTTTAATACACTACGTTAGTCCAGAGGGCTATTCACTATATGGACTAATTTAGACCAAAGCCTTATTCCCTAAATAGTGCGCTACGTTTTTAACAGAGCCCTGGATGAAGTGTACAAATGAATGTTAACAGTCTATCTGGATTAAGTGTATGGATGAATGTTAATCGTCTGTCTGGATGAAGTTTGGGGTTGAATGTTAACTGTCTGGCTGCATGAAGTATATGGATGAATGTTAATCCTCTGTCTGGGTGAAGTTTAGGGATGAATGTTAAATGTCTGAATGGATGAAGTGTATAGATGAATGTAAACTGTCTGCCTGAATGAAGTGTATAGATGAATGTTAACTGGCTGTCGGGATGAAGTAAGTGGATGTATGTTAACTGTCTGAATGGATGAAGTGTATGGATGAATGTTAACTGTCTGCCTGGATGAAGTGTATGGATGAATGTTAGAATGAGGGAAAAAAATATTTAATCCCCTGCTGATTTTGGACATTTGCCCACTGACAAAGAAATGATCAATCTATAATTTTAATGGTAGGTTTATTTGAACAGTGAGAATAACAACAAAAAAAATCTTTAAAATGTTATGTCAAAACTTTTATAAATTGATTTGCATTTTAATGAGTGAAATAAGTATTTGACCCCTCTGCAAAAACATGACTTAGTACTTGGTGGCAAAACCCTTGTTGGCAATCACAGAGGTCAGATGTTTCTTGTAGTTGGACACCAGGTTTGCACACATCTCAGATCTTTGCAGATCTTCTCCAAGTCATTAAGGTTTCGAGACTGCCGTTTGGCAACTCAAACCTTCACCTCCCTCCACAAAATTTGACTGCCCTGAGTACACTGGACTAGACTGACCTGGACTTAACTGGGCTGGACTGACCTGGACTTAACTGGGCTGGACTGACCTGGACTTAACTGGGCTGGACTGACCTGGACTTAACTGGGCTGGACTGACCTGGACTTAACTGGGCTGGACTGTCTCTGAGGCTGATTTGGATCAGACCTCATACTGTAGGTAACAGGATCCAAACGGAAAAGTGAATAGGACTTATAGGCAATGGGAACCATAGGTAATAGGACTCATAGGTAGTATAACTCATAGGTAATTGTACATATAGGCAATGGGAACCATAGGGAATAGGACTCATAGGTAATATAACTCATAGGTAATTGTACTTATAGGCAATGGGAACCATAGGGAATAGGACTCATAGGGAACAGGAAATATAGTCTTGATTACAGTGATTAGAGTCATGATTAAACTAATGATTAGAGCCATGATTACACTAATGATCAGAATCATGATTACACTAATGATTTGAATCATGATTACACTAATGATTAGAATCATGATAAAATCATCATTACACTAATGATTAGAGTAATGGAAAGAAGAAAGGACAAAAGACAGGTCTGGTTGGAGCCCACAGACACACAAACACACACACATATGTGCATATAGTGTATAAACAATAGCAAGCACCACACACACAAACACAAATACACACACACAGCTGACATGGTGTAACAACAGAGTAACAGCCAGTCTGTGATCTGTGCAGCATCTACAAGGCCGGATGATAAGGATCAAAGAGGAGGACTTTAAGAGGATGCTTAATCGCCCCCAGACACAGAGGTGTGTGTGTGTATGGGGGGTGGGGGGGGGGGGGGGGTGTTTAACTGCAGATGAGGAATGCCAAACATATTGTGCCTGGTTGCGTCTTCCTGACAAGCTACTATTACTGGTCTGGTCCACTACTTTAACTAGTCTGGTGTACTATATTAACCTGTCTAGTGTACTACTTTTACTTGTCTAGTGTGCAACTTTAATCAGTCTAGTGCTCTACTTGAATCAGTCTATTGCACTATTTTAACTAGTCTAGTGCCCTACTTTAACCAGTCTAGTGCACTGTTTTTATCCAGTCTATCCAGGGTATTATGTCCAGTCTATTTTATCCAGTCTATCCAGTGTATTATATCCAGTATATTTTATCCAGTCTATCCAGTGTATTATATCCAATCTATTTTATCCAGTCTATCCAGTGTATTATGTCCAGTCTATTTTATCCAGTCTATCCAGTGTATTAAGTCCAATCTATTTTATCCAGTGTATTATATCCAATCTATTTTATCCAGTCTATTCGTGTATTATGTCCAGTCTATGTTATCCAGTCCATCCAGTGTATTATGTCCAGTCTATTTTATCCAGTCTATCCAGTGTATTATGTCCAGTCTATTTTATCCAGTCTATCCAGTTTATTATGTCCAGTCTATCTTATCCAGTCTATCCAGTGTATTATGTCCAGTAAATTTTATCCAGTCTATCCAATGTATGTTGTCCAGTCTATTTTATCCAGTCTATTCAGTGTATTATGTCCAGTCTATTGTATCCAGTGTATTATATCCAAACTATTTCATCCAGTCTATCCAGTGTATTATGTCTAATCTATTTTATCCAGTCTATCCAGTGTATGTTGTCCAGTCTGTTTCATCCAGTGTATTATGTCCAGTCTATTTCATCCAGTCTATCCAGTGTATTATGTCCAGTCTATCCAGTGTATTATGTCCAGTATATTTTATCCAGTCTATCCAGTGTATTATGTCCAGTAAATTTTATCCAGTCTATCCAATGTATGTTGTCCAGTCTATTTTATCCAGTCTATCAAGTGTATTATATCCAATCTATTTCATCCAGTCTATCCAGTGTATTATGTCCAATCTATTTTATCCAGTCTATCCAGTGTATGTTGTCCAGTCTGTTTCATCCAGTGTATTATGTCCAGTCTATTTCATCCAGTCTATCCAGTGTATTATGTCCAGTCTATCCAGTGTATTATGTCCAGTATATTTTATCCAGTCTATCCAGTGTATTATGTCCAGTCTATTTTATCCAGTCTATCCAGTGTATTATGTCCAGTCTATTTCATCAGGTCTATATAGTGTATGTCGTCCAGTATATTTCATCCAGTCTATCCAGTGTATTATGTCCAGTCTATTTCATCCAGTCTATCCAGTGTATTAAGTCCAATCTATTTTATCCAGTGTATTATATCCAATCTATTTCTTCCAGTCTATCCAGTGTATTATGTCCAGTATATTTTATCCAGTCTATCCAGTGTATTATGTCCAGTAAATTTTATCCAGTCTATCCAATGTATGTTGTCCAGTCTATTTTATCCAGTCTATCAAGTGTATTATATCCAATCTATTTCATCCAGTCTATCCAGTGTATTATGTCCAATCTATTTCATCCAGTCTATCCAGTGTATGTTGTCCAGTCTGTTTTATCCAGTGTATTATGTCCAGTCTATTTCATCCAGTCTATCCAGTGTATTATGTCCATTCTATTTCATCCAGTCTATCCAGTGTATTATGTCCAGTCTATTTTATCCAGTCTATCCAGTGTATGTTGTCCAGTATATTTCATCCAGTCTATCCAGTGTATTATGTCCATTCTATTTCATCCAGTCTATCCAGTGTATTATGTCCAGTCTATTTTATCAGGTCTATATAGTGTATGTTGTCCAGTATATTTCATCCAGTCTATCCAGTGTATTATGTCCAGTCTATTTCATCCTGTCTATCTAGTGTATGTTGTCCAGTATATTTCATCCCGTCTATCCAGTGTATTATGTCCAGTCTATTTTATCCAGTCCATCCAGTGTATTATATCTAGTCTATTTTATCCAGTCTATCCAGTGTATTATGAATCACAGTAACACTAATATGAATCACAGCTGATAATAACACTAATGTAAATCACAGTTGAAAGTAACACTAAGGTTCTGTGGGAGTATATTATCATGATGTCTCCATTCACACTTTAAACTTTAAGCAGTGTTGCATGTTCTTAATTTAAAATTTCAAATGCCTATCCTGTGCAGATCACACAGCTCTTGCAGACAACAGGGAAGTGCTGATATACTGTTTTAGACACATACACATCTTCAAACTGACAAATTCTCACTGAGCAAAATAGATTTGCTAAGGATAGAATGCTATAGGATAGAATGTTTGGTCACACATTGAGCTATAGGACAGAATGTTCTCTCACACACAATGAGCTATAGGGCTCAGCTTGTTGCTTAAAGATGGAAAATCAAGCCAAGATCACTGATCTAAGAGCTGAATGCTTCTCACAAAGATACTCTAATGAGATTAGAATAGTTGATAGTAAATCATATCTCCTAGCAATTTCTTCACGCTACGTAAAGAAAGCAGCAGCTGACACAGGGATCTACAGTTATGTTTCTCTAGTGGGCGTCCTGGAAGTTTTAAAAAAAAAACTCCTAATAATGTCATCCCTCAGTTGCAAATGTATCAATTATTATCTTTAGTGGAATACCATTCATGACATTGTCGAATTGACTAAATACTGATCATTTGACCACAAAACTCTTCAACCACTTGGAAAATGTCATGTCTATGACAAACTTTTTAAACTTAATCAGCGTTATTTATATTATTTAAAGATCTGTAATTTTTGGTTATTGCCGGACCACGTAAGCGGAGCCGGCCAAAAAGAGTCTCTTACTGAGTGAGTGAGTGACCTCCCCTTGTTAGATAGCATAGTTGTTAGAGATGCCGACCTACAAACAAAGGTCCTGCGTTTGAATCTCATCACAGTCAAAACAAATTACATTACGATTTGTTCCAGATAGAAAAATCTTCGCTGGATACAACCTTCAGTAGCTATGTTATAGTAACCCTAAAATAAATTGGTTTTTGGTTATATTGCGACTATTTCTGGTGGATTTTCGAAGTAAGCATCTGTGCATACTTTTTGGGTCAGGATAGACAGAAACATTGCTGGCTACAACCTTCAGTAGCTACATTATAGTAAGCCTAAACTGAAACTGTTTACGGTTATATTGCGACTGTTTTAGCATTAAAACCAGCTCCTAAATCTGTGACACATCCTTCTCCGTTATTGCTTTGATGTATTCACTGACAGAGACCCTTCCCCTATCAGCCAAACACTGTGGGTATAGTTATTAAGCTTGTTCGTGGAACACAACATCATCCATAGCAACAGGGTCAACCCCGCCCTTTCTGTTAGCTTAAGACCCCATTCCTTAGTAAAAGTTGGTCTTAGCATGTTTGTGAATAGGTTTTAAGAGGAAACTCTTAGCTAGGAACTTTTAGTGCTGATTAGGAGTCCTCCTAGTGGTAAGATCAAATGTTTTGTGAATACAGCCACCAGATTGATATGCCTGAAGTTTCATTGACTTTGTGTTATATTTGCCCTCTATGCATACACCCGAACAGTAATAATCTGACTGGCCCCATATCTGAACGTGATGATAGCAGTTGGCTGTAAATCTGCATTCTCAGATCTGGGACCAGGCAAGTACAATTCAGCATTTAAAGAACGAACTCCTTTACTACCTGCCAAGAGTGCGATGAACTCATGGATGCTATGTCTCTGTGTGTAGTTTGAAGGAAGTTTTGGCGTTAGTGCATTTGCTAATTAGCTGTTTCCATGGGCTTCCAGTCATTGTGGTAACACTAGTTAGTTGTTTCCATGGACTTCCAGTCATTGGGCTAACTCTAGTTAGTTGTTTCCATGGACTTCCAGTCATTGGGTAACTCTAGTTAGTTATTTCCATGGACTTCCAGTCATTGGGTAACTCTAGTTAGTTGTTTCCATGGACTTCCAGTCTTTGGGTAACTCTAGTTAGTTGTTTCCATGGACGTCCAGTCATTGGGTAAATCTAGTTAGTTGTTTCCATGGACTTCCAGTCATTGGGTAACTCTAGTTAGTTGTATCCATGGATTTCCATCCATTGTGCTAACTCTAGTTAGTGGTAATTCCTGAAACCTCCTCGCGCTTCCTTAACATTGGATGCTGGGACCTAACAATCGTATGTCCATGAGACTCCTCATCAGAGTTTGGTGAACTAGATAATGGCTTAATTGTGAAACCCTGAACATTTTAATTTGAAATTTATATTTCAGTCCTTTTGCAGACCCCTTATCCAGAGCCAGTGCCAAAAAGAAAAAAAAGCCTCATTGTACCTTTTTCAATATTACATAGCAGCCTAATCAATACATTTCAAATGTGGTAAAGACAGAAATAATGTGGTAAAGACAGATAATTCAGTAACAGAGTTTCTTTAAGTCACTGTTTGGCACCAAATAATGACATTCTTAACAACGTGTGGGTTGCATATACTTATTTTAGTGATGTCAAGGACAAGGGGACAACTTTAAAACATGAGAGATATTTAAAAGTTTTTCCATTTCCAGTGTTTAAGGGCTTTGTGGTAACTGATTGTCCTCCTGAGTCTGATTCCATTGTATTGATGATAAGATGTTCAGACAGGAGCCAGAAAACAGACAACTGTCCTCTCTGCCTCGCTGATTGAGTTTTACCTGTTGTCTCGTTACTGCTGCTCTCAGACTGGCACAGGACAACAGACAGATGATTTATCTACTGATGATTTATCTCCCCCCTCACTCCTCAGTCTCCATCTGTCTCCCCCCTTTGTCTCTGCCTCCCCCCCCTCTCTCCCCCTCTCTCTCCCCCTTTGTCACCCCCTCTGTCACCCACTCTGTCACCCACTCTGTCTCCCCCCTCATCTCCTCATTTCCCTCCGTCTCCCTCGGTCTCCCCTTCTTACTCCTCAGTCTCCCTCTGTTCCCCCCTCAGTCTCCCCCCCCCTCCCAGTCTCCCCCTCTCCCCCCCAGTCTCTTCCCATTTTTCCCCTCTGCCCCCCCCCAGTCTCCCCCATCTCCCCCTCCTCCCCCCCTCTGTCTCCCCCTCTCACCACCTATCTCTGTCAGGTTTTTTCTCTACCTGTTTCTCAACTCTCTCTCTCTAGTTATCTTTCTGTGTATGTATCCTTCTGCCTCCTCTTTCTTTACAAGTCTCTCCCTCTCTATCTCTCCCCTGTCTGTCTGTCAGTCCATTTCTCTCTCTTTCTCTCACCCCTCCATACCCCCCTCTCTCTACATCCCTTCCTATCCTCTCTCTCTTTCTCTCTCTTTCTCTCTCTCTTTCTCTCTCTCTTTCTCTCTCTCTTTCTCAGAGTTATGTTGTTACCTTTAACTTCTCTGTGACTTTGACGATCCACAGGAATAATTCATGTTGTGGTGGCAGCAGCCGAGTCACTCAGACAGAAAAAGAACAAAACTGCATTCAGAGTGTCATGGTGGGAGTTCATCTGGGATCATTCTGCAGGGAGTGTGGGGGCAAAGTGCTGATTGAAGTGTAGTCCTGCTGTCACTTCATACTCTTGTATAACGGGGAGGGATGGTACTTTTTTTCGGGGGGGGGGTTGTTCATTTTTACCAACAAAGCTGTAAGAACAAAAATTTAAAATAAAATAATCACTGCTTCTTACAGACTTTTACAACAGCGTAAGCAATGACTAAATACTGTAAACTGATATATTTCGTTATTGTTGACACCTGGAAACTCCCAAAACGCTCCTGCCGTTTGCTGACCCTTCCTTGGCCTGGTCATAGTCCATTATTTAGTCCAGTTCAGTAACATTGTAGGGTGTTACTGAACTCCACCAGACCCTGGTACAGTAGGATGTTACTGAACTCCACCAGACCCTGGTACAGTAGGATGTTACTGAACTCCACCAGACCCTGGTACAGTAGGATGTTACTGAACTCCACCAGACCCTGGTACAGTAGGATGATACTGAACTCCACCAGACCCTGCTATGGTAGGATGTTACTGAACTCCAACAGACCCTGCTTTTGTAGGACGTTACTGAACTCCACCAGACCCTGCTTTGGTAGGACGTTACTGAACTCCACCAGACCCTTCTATGGTAGGATGTTACTGAACTCCACCAGACCCTGCTATGGTAGGATGTTACTGATCTCCATCAGATCCTGCTATGGTAGGATGTTACTGATCTCCATCAGACCCTGCTATGGTAGGATGTTACTGATCTCCATCAGACCCTGCTTTGGTAGGATGTTACTGATCTCCATCAGACCCTGCTATGGTAGGATGTTACTGATCTCCATCAGATCCTGCTATGGTAGGATGTTACTGATCTCCATCAGATCCTGCTATGGTAGGATGTTACTGATCTCCATCAGATCCTGCTATGGTAGGACGTTACTGAACTCCACCAGACCCTGCTTTGGTAGGACGTTACTGAACTCCACCAGACCCTTCTATGGTAGGATGTTACTGATCTCCATCAGACCCTGCTATGGTAGGATGTTACTGATCTCCATCAGATCCTGCTATGGTAGGATGTTACTGATCTCCATCAGATCCTGCTATGGTAGGATGTTACTGATCTCCATCAGACCCTGCTATGGTAGGATGTTACTGATCTCCATCAGATCCTGCTATGGTAGGATGTTAGTGATCTCCATCAGACCTCACTTAGGATGTTACCCATTTCGTTCCTTCCAGAGGATCTTACAAAATAAAGCTCTGACAACTTAAAGGCCTACTGTGATACTATGAATTTATCTCAGTGGATACATGCCATGACATGCCCTTTGTTTCCATTATTTCCATTCCTGAACAAGTAAACAGACTGCTTCATGGAGGTGTACAGGTAACCTTAGAAAACCTCTAATGCTTCAGAAAGGCATTCAGTTGTTGAATGCTAACTCTAACTATGACATGTCACCTTAAATGGACTCAGAGCTACTTATTTTTAATAATTTTAATTAATCTGGTTATATATTTAAGTCTGCATCAAATCCAGGTAAACATACTCATGTAGACATGTTGATGTAAGTTAGTTGATGTTTGTTGAAAGCTTCTGCTTTTATTATTTTTGCAGTAGGGAAGTGGATTGCTGCCTTTGATTCATACTGGCTGAATGAATCAGTAAGTTCCAAAACATTTCCATGTAGCCGTCTGATCAGCTAGACGTCTACACTCTCCACAGTTCCTACAGAATGCTTTTTCAGTGCTCCTTTCTTCCCTGCTGTCCTTTGTGAGATCCGAGTAGCAGGAAGTAAAAATTGCTTCATGATTGTAGAACATTTCAAAATGCAATGGCAGAAAAACATCTTGAAAGCATCCACTGCTTCTGTCGAAGACAGAAACCAAGGCTTATGTAACATACAGCAAAAGTCAGAAACTGCGGCCTATGTAAAATTCAGCATCACCCAGGGATTTTGGGCCTGTGTGAAATACAACAACACCTAGGGATGGCTGCACATGTGAAATTCCGCAACTTCCAGGGTTTGCAGCCTATGTAAAATACAGCTACACCCTATGTAAATTATAGCAACACCCAGGGATTGGGGCCTACGTAAAATACAGCTACACCCTATGTAAAATACCGCAACACCCAGAGATTGCGACCTATGTAAAATACAGCAACACTCAGGGTTTGCAACCTATGTAAAATACATCAACACCCAGGAATTGCGGCCTATGTAAAATACATCAACACCCAGGGATTGTGGCCAATGTAAAATACAGATACACCATACAGCTCCGAAAAAAATTAAGAGTCCACTGCACATTTTTCTTTTTTTCCCCAAAAAATCTGTGAAGTGACCGGGGTACCAGTGATGGACCCGCCAACTCTGGTGTTCTTTGGCGAATGCCATTCAAGCTGCACAGTGCTGGGCTGTGAGCACAGGTCCCACTAGAGGACGTCGGGCCCTCATGCCACCCTCATGGAGTCTGTTACTGACAGTTTGGTCAGAAACATGCACACCAGTAGCCCACTGGAGGTCATTCTGTAAGGCTCTGGCAGTGCTCCTCCTGTTCCTCCTCACACAAAGTAGCAGATACCGGTCCTGTTGCTGGGTTGATGCCCCTTCTACGGCCCTGTCCAGCTCTCCACGTGTAACGGCCCGTCTCCAGAAAAAATTAAGAGTCAACTGCACATTTTTCTTTTTTTTCCAAAAAAGTTGAAAAGGAAAGTTTTGAGTGAAGAACAGAAGCATTCAATTTACAGTGGTCTCTTAATTTTAAACCCTTCTATTCCTAACTCAAAACCTTCCTTTTTGACTTTTTTGGAATGGAAAGAAAAAGGTGCTGTGGTCTCTTAATTTTTTCTGGAGCTGTATGTAAAATACAGCAACACCCAGGGATTGCCGTCTATGTAAAATACAGCAACACCCAGGGATTGCCGTCTATGTAAAATACAGCAACATCCAGTGATTGCCGGCCATGTAAAATGGGCCAACCACCCAAGTGAGACCTATATAAAGTAGAGCAACTGCTAGAATCAAATGCTTTTGGAAATGGAGTACAGCTACAGGCAGAAACTAAGGCCTAGGGAAAAACAGCCTAATTGTCAAACCCAAACTCCATAACATGATTGTCACTAGTTTAGGTTACACATGCAAATATATAATACAGTTGTAGCCGATAATGTGTACACGCTTGTGCAGTTGTTTTTAATTTCATTTTACACTGCAAAGCAATCTATGAGTTTGGGTTATAGTTGACAAAAGCAGTTTGATTTAACTATGAATTAGCATGTAGCACCTCTAGTCCTATGAGTGTGTTTGATAACTGACACACTGGCTGTTTACCAAAATATATTCAAGTTAAATAATGAGTATAGCCTTAAAGTGCAGTCTCTCAGCTTAAATTTAAAGGTATTCACATCCAAATTGCAGAAAGGATTTAAGAATTACAGCTCTTTAATACAGTGGATATATAAATTCTACACACCCCTGTTAAAATGCCAGGATTTTGTGATGTAAAAGAATGAGACAAAGATAAATCATGTCAGAACGTTTTCCACCTTTAATGTGACCTATAACGTGAACAATTCAATATAAAAAAAAACTGAAATCTTTGAAATTAAAAATAAATAAAAATAAACACCCTTAAATGAATACTTTGTTGAAGCAGCTTTTGATTTTATTACAGCACTGTCTTTTTGGGTAGGAGTCTATAAGCATTCTTCTTCTGGTGAAGCCAGATGTGTGCTTTGGGTCATTGTCGTGCTGAAAGGTGAACTTCCTTTTCATGTTCATCTTTCTAATGGACGCCTGAAGGTTTTGTGCCAAAAATTGCCTGGTATTTGGAACTGTTTATAATTCCCTCCACGCTGAATAAGGCCCCGGTTCCAGCTGAAGGAAAACAGCACCAAAGCATGATGCTGCCACCACCATCCTTCACTGTGGTTATGGTGTTCTTTGGGTGATGTGCAGTGTTGTTTTTGCACCAAACATACCTTTTGGAATGATGGCCAAATAGTTCAACCTTGGTTTCATCAAACCATAACACATTTTCCTACGTGCTTTTGGGGGACTTGATGTTTGTTTTTGCAGACTTCAGCCAAGCTTGGATGTTTTTCTTTGTAAGAAAAGGCTTCTGTCTTGCCACCATACCCCATAGCCCATTCATATTAAGAATATGGAAGATTGTTGTCACATGTAGCACACAGCCAGTACTTGCCAGAAATTCCAGCAGTTCCTTTAATGTTGCTGTAGGCCTCTTGGTAGCCTCCCTGACCAGTTTTCTTCTCGTCTTTTCATAAATTTTGGAGGGACGTCCAGTTCTTGGTAATGTCTCGGTTGTGCAATATTTTCTCCACTTGATGATGACTGTCTTCACTGTGTTCCATGGTATATCTAATGCTTTGGAAATGCCTTTGTACCCTCCACCTGACTGATATCTTTCAACAGTGAGATCCCTCTGATGCTTTGGAAGCTCCCTGTGGACCGTGGCTTTTGCTCTGAGATGCAACTAAGAACATGTCAGGAAAATCCTACTAGAGCAGCTGAACTTGATTTGTGATTAATCAGAGTCACTTTAAATGATGGCTGGTGTGTAATGACTTCTATTTAACATGAGTTTGAATGTGATTGGTTAATTCTGAACACAGCTACATCTCCAGTTATAAGGGTGTACACACTTATGCAACCATGCTCTTGTAAGGTTTTTACTTTACATTTTTCCCCCTCAAAGTTTGTTTTTCAATTGAATTGTTCACATTATAGGTCTCATTAAAAGTGGAAAAAGTTCTGACATGATTTATCTTTGTCTAATTTTTTACAACACAAAAACCTGGCTTTTTCACTGGGTGTGTAGACTTTTTATATCCACTGTATGTAGCCCCCTCTTTTTCAAGGGACCAAAATTAATTGGACAAATGACTCAAAATCTGTTTCAAGGACAGGTGTGGGCTGTTGCTTTGTTATTTCTTCATCAATGAAGCCCCATACGCAGCAGGGTGCGAAGTGTGTTGAGACACATTCCTCGATAAACATCATTAAACGTTTCTGTTACTTGTGCCACAGTCGACCTTCTGTTGGTTCAGACCAGATGGGATAGCCTTCATTGCCCTCACACATTGATGAACCCTACGCACCCAACAGTGATTGTTCACAACCAACACCCAACACTGATGGTTCACCTGATCTACCCAGACTTTGACATGTGGCCTTGTTAGGAGATGATCAACATTATTCGCTTCACCTGTGAGTGGTCAGAATTTCTTTTTTCTTATAGGTTCATGTATTGCCACAATTCTATGCAGTGACACAATATCTATGGTCTGTAGAGTGTTCATTTGACTTTCACGGCTTGATTTTTTTCTCTGACATGCAAAGTGAAGTATGGGACCTTATATAGACAGGTGTGTGCCTTTTTAAATCATGTCCAATCAACTGAACTTGCCACGTTTCTAAAGACATCTCAATAATTATTACAGTAGAGAGAATGCATATGTGTTTGATTTGGAGAGGCATGTCAAAGGGTCTGAATTCCTGAGATTAGTGATGGCCATTCAAGACTTCATTACCTTTCTTCTAGCAGCAGGATATGATGCTAGCAGTGCTAACTCAGATTTTCTTTTTCAAAATAAAAGCCATCATAAAAATATATAAGGTAATATAGTTAACAATCTAGTCTGTACATTTTATGTTTAATGTCCGTTCCAATGTTATTCTTCTCTGTTCTTTTTCACAGACTAGATTGCTAACTATATTGCTTTATACATTTCAATGATGGCTTTTATGGTGATAAAGAAAATCTGAGTGCTGCCAGCATAATATCCTGCTGCTAAAATTACACTAATGAAGCCTGGAATGGACATCACTACCTGAGATGAGAAAGGAAAGAGTTTTTGCTTAGAGAGCAGTGGGTGGGACTCAAACCCACACCACACCAAACATGTAAACAAGGACACAGATGTGCTGTAATTTACAAATGGTTAATCCCACATGGATGAAAAATACAAACAAATTAAAAAATATGTTGTGCCTTTCAAGCCCTTAATCATCCTTTCATTTGAAGTCCCAACTGCTGGAATATAAATCCAAAAGAAAATTATAGAGCAGTGTTTCTCAACCCTGCTCCTGGGCACCCCCCTGCCCTGCATGTTTTAGGTCTCTCCCTGCTCTGTCACACCTGATTCAAATGATCAGCTCATTATTATCAAGTCCTTCATGAGCTACATCAGGTATGTAAGGGCAGGGAGACCTAAAACATGCAGGGCGGGCGGGCGGGGGTTTGGGGGGGGGGGTTCTACTATAATATCCTTCTCTGTGTAATTCAACTATAATATCCCTCTCTGTGTAGTTCTACTATAATATCCATCTCTGTGTAGTTCTACTATAATATCCCTCTCTGTGTAGTTCTACTATAATATCCCTCTCTGTGTAATTCGACTATAATATCCTTCTCTGTGTCATTCTACTATAATATCCCTCTCTGTAGTTCGACTATAATATCCTTCTCTGTGTAATTCTACTGTAATATCCCTCTCTGTGTAGTTTTACTATAATTTACATCTCTGTGTACTTTTACAATAATATACATCTCTGTGTAGTTCTACTATAATATCCCTCTCTGTGTCATTCTACTATAATATCCCTCTCTGTGTAGTTTTACTATAATATTCCCCTCTGTGTAGTTCGACTTTAATATCCTTCTCTGTGTCATTCTACTATAATATCCCTCTCTGTGTAGTTTTACTATAATATACATCTCTGTGTAGTTCTACTATAATATCCTTCTCTGTGTAATTCAACTATAATATCCTTCTCTGTGTAATTCAACTATAATATCCTTCTCTGTGTCATTCTACTATAATATCCCTCTCTGTGTAGTTCTACTATAATATCCCTCTCTGTGTAATTCGACTATAATATCCTTCTCTGTGTCATTCTACTATAATATCCCTCTCTGTAGTTCGACTATAATATCCTTCTCTGTGTAATTCTACTGTAATATCCCTCTCTGTGTAGTTTTACTATAATTTACATCTCTGTGTACTTTTACAATAATATACATCTCTGTGTAGTTCTACTATAATATCCCTCTCTGTGTCATTCTACTATAATATCCCTCTCTGTGTAGTTTTACTATAATATTCCCCTCTGTGTAGTTCGACTTTAATATCCTTCTCTGTGTCATTCTACTATAATATCCCTCTCTGTGTAGTTTTACTATAATATACATCTCTGTGTAGTTCTACTATAATATCCATCTCTGTGTAGTTCCACTATAATATTCCTCTCTGTGTAAGTTTACTATAATATTCCTCCCTGTGTAGGTTTACTATAATATACATCTCTGTGTAGTTCTCAACAGTTCTTGCTGACAGTCTGATCACATCCTACACTGACATTCTCAGTCACCTGGAAAACAGTTTCTCTTCTGTGTATCCTTTCAAACAGTAGAAAAGCATAACGGTCACCGAATGTGCTCTTCTAATCAAGATCTAAGTGCAGATGTAACTTCACAAGCCAGTTGAGCAGTCTTTGTGACTGAAGCTCCTGCCATCAACAATGAACCCTCTTTCAAAGTCACTGAGATCCTTTCCTCTTGCCATCTTGATCTAATAGGTCAACTGGGCTTCTCAGATGTGCAGTGGGGAGAACAAGTATTTGATACAATGACCATTTTGCAGGTTATTCCACTTACAAAGCATGTAGAAGTCTGTACTTTTTATCATAGGTACTCTTCAACTGTGAGTGACTGAATCTAAAAAAAACATTGTATGATTTTTATGTAATTAATTTGCATTTTATTGAATGACATAAGTATTTGATACATCAGAAAAGCAGAACTTCATATTTGGTACAGAAACCTTTGTTTGCAATTACAGAGATCATACGTTTCCTGTAGTTCTTGACCAGGTTTACACACACTGCAGCAGGGATCATGGCCCACTCCTCCAGACAGACCTTCTCCAGATCCTTCAGGTTTCAGAGCTGTTGCTGGTCAATATGGACTTTCAGCTCCCTCCGAAGAATTTCTATTGGGTTCAGGTCTGGAGACTGGCTAGGCCACTCCAGGACCTTGAGATGCTTCTTATGGAGCCACTCCTTAGTTGCCCTGGCTGTGTGTTTCGGGTCGTTGTCATGCTGGAAGACCCACCCACGACCCATCTTCAATGGTCTTACTGAAGGAAGGAGGTTGTTGGCCAAGATCTCGTGATACATGGCCCCATCCATCCTCCCCTCAATACGGTGCAGTCGTCCTGTCCCCTTTGCAGAAAAGCTCCATGCTTCACAGTTGGGATGGTGTATCAAATACTTGTTCTCCCCACTGTAAATATTAATGTTTTTTCTTTTTAATTTCTGTTTTGGGACTCAAACCAGCAAGCTTTTGGTTACACTATCTGGGAGATCTAAATTCTCTTACAAACCTGAAACCCGGGTTTTGGTTTAATAAGCCTGCATGTATGAAATGAGAGCAATCTAAAACTAATTAAATTGCTTACAGTACTGATTAGTTTTCATGTAAATGTAATTATTTACAGATGTTTTTACGTAGTATGCCCAACCTGCCAGGACATGTCCCTGTAGTGTTTCTGGGTATGCAGAATATTGTGTACCATGAGGTTTGTTCCAGATTCCCCAACCCTCACCCATCACTGTACCCTCTAGCCTTCCCTAGCTCTACAGATATTAACTCATTGGTACCTTTTCATATACAGTATGAGGCTACTATAAGGCAGGTACCATTATACCTAAGATTAATACACTGGTACGTTTTCATTTATAAGGCCATATTTAGACAGCTTCCATTTTACCTGTGTTCATACATTGTCCAGCAGACAAATTATACCAACATATCGCGTGGGCTCTTAAAATTGTTTTTTCTCTGATGGCCTAAGGACCCTCTCTAGTCCTTTTCCCAACGTTACCTGGAATGAACTATAACAGGTCTTGAAATAACATGATCATGTTTCCTTCAGTGATTTTTAACCTGGTGAGTTATGGTAAATTATGAAGTGGGCGGTGTAAATGTTTCCAGGTTAACCCCAGCTTGCATCTCGCTGTGTGTCCAGTATCACTGGGCAACCAGACACCTGCTGTAAACTCTGTACAAGACATAGAGCCTGATGACGAACATTTGCATAATGTTAGATCATTAAAAACCTATTACCCCCAATAACACACACACACACATAGTTTGAGATCAACACACAGACACATAGTTTGAGATCAACACACACAGACACATAGTTTGAGATCAACACACAGACACATAGTTTGAGATCAACACACAGACACATAGTTTGAGATCAACACACACACACATAGTTTGAGATCAACACACAGACACATAGTTTGAGATCAACACACACACACATAGTTTGAGACCAACACACAGACACATAGTTTGAGATCAACACACAGACACATAGTTTGAGATCAACACACACATGTTTGTGACAGGAGGGGGATGTCTCAAGATGCATTTATCATGTTCCAGATGTTGGGAACAAACACATTTCTCCACCCTCTGACTAAACATGTTCACCTGTCTGCAGTAACAGCAGGACTGACAATACATCACAAGGAAAGGAAGAGAGAAAAGAGAGACAGACAGGGGGAGGGAGAGAGAGGGAGAGAGAGTCAGGGGTAGACAGAGAGAGCAAAACACTGAGATGGAAAGGGAGTGAAAGACAGAAAGTTGGATGTAGAGAGGGAAAGGGGGAGGGGTAGGGGAAGACAGAGAGAAAGAGGGAAGGAAAGAACAAGAGGGGAAGACAGAGAGGAGGAGGGAGGGAAAGACAGAGAGGAGGAGGGAGGGAAAGACAGAGAGGAGGAGGGAGGGAAAGACAGAGAGGAGGGAGAGAAAGACAGAGAGGAGGAGGGAGGGAAATACAGAGAGGAGGAGGGAGGGAAAAACAGAGAGGAGGAGGGAGGGAAAGACAGAGAGGAGGAGGGAGTGAAAGACAGAGAGGAGGAGGGAGTGAAAGACAGAGAGGAGGAGAGAGGGAAAGACAGAGAGGTAGACAGGAGCGATGGGAGGATAAACAGAGGAAAGGAATGGGAATTGTTAACAGACAGACAAACATCTGGTTACCAGTCTGCTGAACAGCGGCAAACAGTGGAATTATAGTACAGGCCAACTAATAACCAGGCTAACGTCTGCCTGCATCTGGCAATACAGTTTAACTAGTAACCAGGCTAACATCTGCCTGCATCTGGCCAGACAGTTTAACTAGTAACCAGGTTAACATCTGCCTGCATCTGGTCAGGCGTATTTTGCACATCAATCTTTGTAAGAATATTGAGTAATTTGTCAATTTGGACTTTTATAGCACATCTCAATATCAAATGTATGTCTGACCATTCCTTAAATTAAGTTATAATTACCAGCATTTTGCACCCACTACCCTCAAGATGAATGGGTTGACAACTGAAGTCTTGCTTTTCTAACCCAGAGATTATGGAAGCTACACAGAAGAAATGCTTTGATTCAGTGCAGCTGTTTCACCATTGACTTCTTCATAAATGTAATTTTTGTAATTGTCTTCTTGACTATTGTCCTCTTCACAAGTGTCTGTTCCACCAGTGGCTATCTATCTAACTATCTGTAGTCTCACAAATTGTAGACCCATTCCAAAAATACTAAAAACAATGTGTTGAATAAGGATATGTTTTAGTACCATGTACTGTGAGCATGAATATGTAAAACAACTGACACTTTGTATAAAAAACACAGAACATGTTGGTCAGCTACAGTGACGTGCATCTCAGTGTCAGTCAGATGTTGGTCAGCTACAGTGATGTGCATCTCAGTGTCAGTCAGATGTTGGTCAGCTACAGTGATGTGCATCTCAGTGTCAGTCAGATGTTGGTCAGCTACAGTGATGTGCATCTCAGTGTCAGTCAGATGTTGGTCAGCTACAGTGATGTGCATCTCAGTGTCAGTCAGATGTTGGTCAGCTACAGTGACGTGCATCTCAGTGTCAGTCAGATGTTGGTCAGCTACAGTGATGTGCATCTCAGTGTCAGTCAGATGTTGGTCAGCTACAGTGATGTGCATCTCAGTGTCAGTCAGATGTTGGTCAGCTACAGTGATGTGCATCTCAGTGTCAGTCAGATGTTGGTCAGCTACAGTGATGTGCATCTCAGTGTCAGTCAGATGTTGGTCAGCTACAGTGACGTGCATCTCAGTGTCAGTCAGATGTTGGTCAGCTACAGTGATGTGCATCTCAGTGTCAGTCAGATGTTGGTCAGCTACAGTGATGTGCATCTCAGTGTCAGTCAGATGTTGGTCAGCTACAGTGATGTGCATCTCAGTGTCAGTCAGATGTTGGTCAGCTACAGTGATGTGCATCTCAGTGTCAGTCAGATGTTGGTCAGCTACAGTGATGTGCATCTCAGTGTCAGTCAGATGTTGGTCAGCTACAGTGATGTGCATCTCAGTGTCAGTCAGATGTTGGTCAGCTACAGTGATGTGCATCTCAGTGTCAGTCAGATGTTGGTCAGCTACAGTGATGTGCATCTCAGTGTCAGTCAGATGTTGGTCAGCTACAGTGATGTGCATCTCAGTGTCAGTCAGATGTCGGTCAGCTACAGTGATGTGCATCTCAGTGTCAGTCAGATGTTGGTCAGCTACAGTGATGTGCATCTCAGTGTCAGTCGGATGTCGGTCAGCTACAGTGACGTGCATCTCAGTGTCAGTCGGATGTTGGTCAGCTACAGTGACGTGCATCTCAGTGTCAGTCAGATGTTGATCGGCTACAGTGATGTGCTACTCATTCTCAGCTGGTCTATCATCGGATGGACATCATCTCGATAGGCATGCCCATAAAACCCTCTCCGACACACCCATGGTCATCATTATAGCTTTGTCAAGATGACCATGACAACTCCCCAGGCAATATAAATCCATGGAGCCTCACCTCTTCGGCCTGCTCAATGGTCTAATCTATTTAGGGACAATTTGTTGATAATCACCCATTTTGATGCTGACTGCAACTCTTGTTAAGAGTCTCAGTGAGTCTCTGGTTTCATGGGCTGATTTATAACACATGGAGTAATTGGCATAGATTAATTTAGAACATGTTGAAACGTAACAGGGTACAGATCACCAAATAATTTAAAACGTTGAAACGTAACAAGGCATAGATCACCAAGTCATTTCAAACATGTTGAAACGTAACAAGGCATAGATCACCAAGTCATTTCAAACATGTTGAAACGTAACAAGGCATAGATCACCAAGTCATTTCAAACATGTTGAAACGTAACAAGGCATAGATCACCAAGTCATTTCAAACATGTTGAAACGTAACAAGGCATAGATCACCAAGTCATTTCAAACATGTTGAAACATAACAAGGCATAGGTCACCAATTATTTCAAACATTTTGATAAGTGACCAGACACTTTAGATGTCTGATTATTGAACACTTTGAGTTGTGTTGTATAATTAAGTCTTTTAACCGCTGGGGATGTAAAGTCATAACACATGAGTTGTTCCAGAACTGTTTGATTAATAACATCAATGACTGAATGGCTCCAGCTATCATCTTATTATTCAAAGAAATGTTGCCTGTGATCAGTCATCTGTTGAATGCTCTTCTTCATTCTGACAGTCCAGGTTAAAGGGCCATTGTAATAATAGACAAGGTGCGTATCTACAGTAAAAGTGCAACGATATGCTTTTCTTTTGGGTGGATACAAGAGTGTTCTGAAATGGAAATGTTTTGCCCCCCCTCCCTTCCATTGGAATCTTCTGTTCTCAAACAGCCAGTGGCAGACAGGGGCAAGCAAAATCAATTGGTTGCTGAAATTCTCCAAAGTTCACTGTATGTCTGTTAAAGTGGGACAACAAGCCCTAGATTGTGTAGGGAGTCATATGCTTTAAGAAATCATCAACAAATAATTTTCCTCCATGCCATGCCCTAAAATTTCCCAGAGACACACTGTTGTCATTTCCGTTCTGCATTTTACCACCAGGTCAGTAACATAATAATTGAAATGACTGGCAATATAAAGGCTTAGTTATAAAGGACCCCTCAACTTTAATTAAGGATGGAGATTTATTGGGTTCACTGCCTCTTTAATCATTCGTGGTAAGTCTTTTTACATTGTGACTTGTTTTGGTAATGTAACCTATTTTGTCTATTGTTTAGGACAAACCATCCATTATCTTAGATGAGTCTATTGTTTAGTACGTAGACCTCTCTGGTCAGACCATCCATTATCTTAGATGAGTCTATTGTTTAGGGTGTAGACCTCTCTGGTCAGACCATCCATTATCTTAGTTAAATCTATTGTTTAGGGTGTAGACCTCTCTGGTCAGACCATCCATTATCTTAGATGAGTCTATTGTTTAGGGTGTATACCTCTCTGGTCAGACCATCCATTATCTTAGTTAAATCTATTGTTTAGGGTGTAGACCTCTCTGGTCAGACCATCCACTGTCTACTTAGATGAGTCTGTTAGCATGTACTTGAAATGTACATGGTCCACTCTCGTAACTACCAGCCAAGCAGTCCCCATGCAAAACTATTAGTGTCTGTTTGGATGTTAGCATCACGATCTTACACCAAACAATAACATTAACAATTTAGTCAGTAAGGTCCTACACTAGTGTCAAAGGGTAACTATATCCAAAGTCAGGTGGAGACAAACGTAGAAATAAACCCTTTACAAGCTTTCAAATACAACAAACTGAACTGTGTCACTGCATCATTCAGTTTGTCAAGTACTCTGCAGGTATTCTGATCCCAGGTGGCTGAAACTTATGTTTTTACTTAGTACATAACATCAGTCCCACTGCAAAATTTTTTTTTTTTTACAGCTGCAGACTTTAAAAATATATATGAAATAGTTATTTTGGATGAGGCCCCACACAAGATTCTGCACCTGGAATTTTACATTCAAATCAACAAAGTCTTATATTGTATTTAAGGTCTCTGTATGTGAGGTCTACTAAACCTACTGATAATGCCTCATTGTCAACTCCACACTGCAAGGCCACATGAAGACCACACACCCGAATGTAGGTTGCACCCACCTTCACTACTTATCTCCCCGTCTCATTTCCCAAGAGGGTGTGCGACAATAACGGTGCCATGAATTTTAACCAGCCCTGCCCTCAAGGCCCTCCACCTCACACCTCCACCTGACCGCTGTTGCCCCTGGCAAAACAATTTACTCCGTCCTGATTACAATTAATAATTGAAAATTGGAAATCGATGGGTGCAAATTAAATGGAGGCAGGAGGAGTTGACTAAATTGGGTTGACATTGTCCTGGGTTGACAGGCAGAGTGCTGCTGGCTGGTCACCTCTGACATTTTTACAGGGTGTTTTCTATTGTGTCTTTTGTTGGCACAATCAAGGCCTCAGGAGAGGCTGGCGGTCGTTGTTTGTGGCTGCATGTTGTTATTGAGACCAATCACAGGACATAACTGAAGAATATCAAATGTTATATATCATGATACCCCCATACCCCCCTGGCCATACCCTTGCTTCCAGCTAGAGAAATAGGAGACTCCTCCCCTATGGGCTGTTCTGCCTTATACTACAGACACAGGAGATAGACTCCTCCCCTATGGGCTGTTCTGCCTCCCACTACAGAAACTGGAGAGAGACTCCTCCCCTATGGGAAGTTCTGCCTTATACTATAGACACAGGAGATAGACTCCTCCCCCTATGGGCCGTTGTGCCTCCCACTACAGAAACAGGAGACTCCCCCCTTATGGGCTGTTCTGCCTCCCACTACAGAAACAGGAGATAGACTCCTCCCCAATTAGTTGTTATGCCTCCCCCTACAGAAACAGGAGATAGACTCCTCCCCAATTAGTCATAATGCCTCCCCCTACAGAAACAGAAGACTCCTGCTCTATGGGCCGTTCTGCCTCCCACTACAGAAACAGGAGATAGACTCCTCCCCAATTAGTCGTAATGCCTCCCACTACAGAAACAGAAGACTCCTGCTCTATGGGCCGTTCTGCCTCCCACTACAGAAACAGGAGATGGACTCCTCCCCAATTAGTCGTAATGCCTCCCACTACAGAAACAGAAGACTCCTGCTCTATGGGCCGTTCTGCCTCCCACTACAGAAACAGGAGATAGACTCCTCCCCAATTAGTCGTAATGCCTCCCACTACAGAAACAGAAGACTCCTGCTCTATGGGCTGACAAGACATAGGACAGGACATTCTTAATTTTAAGCATTCTGCACTTTATTACTGGAGCTGTGAGCTGTCCCAAAGAGACACATATTGAGGGAGCACAGAGTTGTTTTCTGGACTAGAGGGGAAGAAGAGGTGAATCACTAATTGGCAGAAGAGAAGGGAATGAATGTGAGGAGAAAGCAAGAAAAAGCAAAAGTGTATGTGTGTGTGTGTCTATGTGTGTCTATGTGTGTGTGTGGGTGAATGTGCGCGTGTGTGTATGGGTATGTGTGTGTGTGTATGTGTGTGTGTGTGTGTGTGTGTGTGCATGTGTGCATGAATGTGCGCGTGTGTGTGTATGGGTGTGTGTGTGTGTGTGTATGTGTATGTGTGTGTATATGTGTGTGTATGGGTGTGTGTGTGTGTGTATGGGTGTGTGTGTGTGTGTGTATGGGTGTGTGTGTGTGCATGTGTGAATGAATGTGCGCGTGTGTGTGTGTATGGGTATGTGTGTGTGTATGTGTGTGTATGGGTGTGTGTGTGGTTATGGGTGTGTGTGTGTGTGTGTATGGGTGTGTGTGTGTGTGTGTGTATGGGTGTGTGTGTGTGTGTGTGTATGGGTGTGTGTGTATGGGTGTGTGTGTGTATGGGTGTGTGTGTGTATGGGTGTGTGTGTGTGTACTGCGGGTGAGGATTCTTGTACTGTTTTGCCCTCACTAGCTTGGTGCCTTTTCAGACCCTACAAGACAAGGCAAACAGACATGAGACCAGGTTATGAGCAGTAAGTGTTGGAGTGTGGGATTATTCCTCAGCTGTCATCTTTTATCGCTTTGAATCCCTCAGCTCTCTAATGGACACTATTCCCCGACTGTGATCTCACTGTAAAACATGATGTTATCCTGAAATAGAATCCCCTGACTGTGATCTCACTGTAGAATATGATGTTATCCAGAATTATAATCCCCTGGCTGTAAACTCACTGTAAAATATGATGTTTTCCAGAATTAGATGCCCTTGACTGTGATCTCCCTGTAAAACATGATGTTATCCAGAAATAGAATCCCCTGGCTATGATCCCTGTAAAACATGATGTTATCCAGAAATAGAATCCCCTGGCTATGATCCCTGTAAAACATGATGTTATCCAGAAATAGAATCCCCTGGCTATGATCCCTGTAAAACATGATGTTATCCAGAAATAGAATCCCCTGGCTATGATCACTGTAGAACATGATGTTATCCAGAAATAGAATCCCCTGGCTATGAACACTGTAGAACATGATGATATCCAGAAATAGAATCCCCTGGCTGTGATCACTGTAGAACATGATGATATCCAGAAATAGAATCCCCTGGCTATGATCACTGTAGAACATGATGATATCCAGAAATAGAATCCCCTGGCTATGATCACTGTAGAACATGATGATATCCAGAAATAGAATCCCCTGGCTATGATCACTGTAGAACATGATGATATCCAGAAATAGAATCCCCTGGCTATGATCACTGTAGAACATGATGATATCCAGAAATAGAATCCCCTGGCTGTGATCACTGTAGAACGTGATGTTATCCAGAAAATATTTTTCTGTTTTGCTCATGTGTCCTATCCTTTCATTGTTATTATTTCTTCCTCTGTTGTATTTTTGTTGATAAAGTAATAGTAATATTTACAAGAATAATATTAATGAATTGTATAATGTACAATTTCAGATTTTTTTTTAATATACTAAATGTCCCATTCAGAATCACATTTTGTAAATTATATATCTACATTTTATTTGTTATAAAAATATTTTGAATTGAATAATGTTAAAATCCAAAGCAACATATTAATATTGTTAATGCCAGGGTACATTGGTACACAAATGACAAAACATCAACATGGGCAGATTGTTTTATTTATATTGTCCGTCTGTATCAGCCAAGGTTTGTCTTATCGGTGCATGGCTAAAATACGGTTTACACATCTGCTAGCTGTTCCTGTTGTTGCTGGTTTAGATCAAATTCCAGGGAAGATGGCTGACAAATTGCTGCATTTGAAAGTGCAGCGGCTCTATGACATCAGCCTGTCTACTGTTTTAATATCTATGGTGATCAGTTTGTTGAGAGAACCTGGTTACTGTTGACTGCTGTAGGGATCTGTATTGATCCAATAGGTCACCTCCTTCCTGACCAGCCCAGAGACTAGGTATTTCTCTGACAAAAACAAATCTAATGCTTTGGGCCTATAAATGTATCAGTATTTTGTTGCTAGTGATTCTCTTTGTTTTTTCTGAAGCCCAGTTAGACTGCTGCTTTAGCAGAAGCTAATGGGGATCCAAATAAACAATAAAGAACCAGTCAAGACCCAGACTTTCTAATCAGGTAATTGATCGCCTTATAAGACTACAGATTATTATTCAGTCATTAGATGTGTGCTACCAGGCAGACAATAGCCGTCCCACCTGGTTAACCTCTTGTTCAATAACGAGTTAGAATCGGCACTGAGCTCTCATATCAACGAAGATATTGGGTTCAGTGTAGTTCTGCTGGTAGACCATGGGGCTTAGAATACCAGGGTTGTTGGTTTGTTTCCCGGCCTTAGGGGACAATATGAAAATATAGGAATCTACTACTGTTGTTAACTGATTTAAATGTTTAACAATGCTGCCTCAAGTCCCCCAAATATTCTGCTAGTCATTATTGGGTCTACTGTAAGACTCTTCACTGCCCCCCCCCCCCCCAGTGGACACACTGGAGTTAAACTGAAACCAGCCTTTAACAGATTTGTACCAACAAAAACCCTAACTACAGGTGACAAAACTCGACTTCTGTTATGCAGGCCAACCCACAAAATATTTTTGGCAAACCTGACCACAACTCAATTCTCTTGCTTGCTGTCTACCAGCAAGATGTGTGAAGGTGATGCTAAACTACAGGAATGTTTCATGAACAAAGACTGGAATGAGTTCTAGGATGTATCTGGTAACATCAGTGAGTTGACAAAAGCCGTCACATGATTAATTTATAAATGCACCAATGACATTGTCCCCACTTTGACCACACTAACACATCCTAACAGAAAGACAAAATATGAAAGGCAACATCTGCACAACTTCAGAGTTGCTGCTTTCGAGGAGGTAGACATAAATATTGTTGCTTACAAGGAATCCCATATAAAAAAACTGTTGAATAGTCAATACACGACTAATAGAATCCTGGTACGCCAGCTCTGATGCTCATTGGATGTGGCATTGCTCGCCAACTTTCAGGAACTACAAAGGGACATTCTGCTCCCAGCTGCCTGGCGACGCCAGTCCAACAGATGAGCTAAACACCTTATTTGCTCACTTTTGAGGCAGGTAACATTGAACCGTGCTGGAGAGCACCTGCTCTTCCAGACAGTTGTGTGATCTCACTCTCCGTAGTTGATGTTAGTAAAACCTTTGAACAGGTAAACATTTGCCAAGCCAGACAGAACACCAGGACGTGTGGTCAGATCAGCCATGGACCATCTGGCAAGTGTTCTCATGAGTATTGGCAAGCTGCCTAAAAGACTATTGTCCAGTAGCACTTTGATACCTGCATGTAGCCGTGAGTTACATTGATAGACTGGACATGTCTCACATCAACCTCGTCCTCCCAGACACATTGGCCAGCCACCAATTTACAGGCTTCCCCAACAGATCCATAGACAAAGCACACTACCCTCTCCCACCTGGACCAGAGGAATATGTGAGAATTATTTTGTACACACTAAAGCTCACCATGATATCATCCAAGCTCATCACTAACACAGGCCCTGAATACTGCATCTACTACATGCAGCAGTGCTTAATTCCTGTGAGTGTTTACTCAAATTACTATTAAAGTGTGGACCTGTTTGCGTTTTACGCTGTTTTAGTGAGAACCGTTTGGGAATTTTACTTTTTTAAGCATGGGGTTAAGTTTAGGGTTTGGGTTAGGTTAAAGGTTTGAATTAAGACTGCTAAGAAATAAAAGTTAGAGCCGATATACAGCTGGACACCCAGGGGTTAAATTGAGTGCATGCTTACCTTTCTTAGGACTGCATACTGAAAAGCAGTGGAAGGTGTTAACATTAGTAATGTCACACACAGCTCACAATTATAAGGAGTTTAGCATTGACTTAAAATAGTGCATGTAAATGTTTTCAATTATCTGAGCTGAAGAAACACTGTACCAACAGCTTCTTTAGCAAACATTAATTCCCAGATCTGGGCTCCAAAATTAAATAGTAAATGAAATGGCAGTGTAGATGTAAAACCAGTACGTGCAAATGTTTCTGCTAAATAATTTGTGTCTATAAAGTGTAGGTTGTTGATTCTGTGTGTCGTTCCACCCGTGTCTTCATGTCACGTGCATTCAAGTCATGTATGCAGCCCTTCCTCAAGGGCTGTTGATAACCGATCGAGGAATTCAGATGTTAGTACCTGGGCCATTTGGAAAATGAGAGTCGGGGGGGCTTGTAAAATAAACAGGTCATAATATCTAATTAGACATTCTTGATTATTTGAGCATGGTGAAGAGTGACCTTTGCAAATATAAATACATCTGATTATCCGATCTGGTATCATACTGGGTCAGTTCACATGCTGGTGTCCATGGATATCAGATCGTTGTGATCACGGTCCAACATTAACACCAGCCTAGGGCCATATGCGTTGCAAAATACAATTTAACATCCATTTTATTCAATTATTGTTTCTACACAGCTCACTCCCGTCAACTAGCGTCTGCAATGTCCTGTGCTCAAATAGAACTTCTATTTGTTCTATTTGGGACACTCAATCTGCTGCCAGTCCCACTCTCATTGGTTGACTCCACGTGGGACACTAAAATATGAACAAATAGGAATTAGGCAAAGTTATTGGCAAAGAAACAATATAGATAAAGCTAAAAATACAAGTGCTGGTCATAAAATTTGAATATCATCAAAAAGTTGATTAATTTCAGTAATTCCATTCAAAAAGTGATACTTGTATATTATATTCATTCATTACACACACTGATATATTTCAAATGTTTATTTCTTTTAATTGTGATGATTGTAACTGACAACTAATGAAAATCCCAAATTCAGTATCTCAGAAAATTTGAATATTACTTAAGACCAATACAAAAAAAGGATTTTTAGAAATGTTGGCCAACTGAAAAGTATGAACATGAAAAGTATGAGCATGTACAGCACTCAATACTTAGTTGGGGCTCCTTTTGCCTGAATTACTACAGCAATGCGGCGTGGCATGGAGTCGATCAGTCTGTGGCACTGCTCAGGTGTTATGAGAGCCCAGGTTGCACTGATAGTGGCCTTCAGCTCTTCTGCATTGTTGGGTCTGGCGTATCACATCTTCCTCTTCACAATACCCCATAGATTTTCTATAGGGTTAAGGTCAGGCTAGTTTGCTGGCCAATTAAGAACAGGGATACCATGGTCCTTAAACCAGGTACTGGTAGCTTTGGCACTGTGTGCAGGTGCCAAGTCCTGTTGGAAAATGAAATCTGCATCTCCATAAAGTTGGTCAGCAGCAGGAAGCATGAAGTGCTCTAAAACTTCCTGGTAGACGAATGCCTTGACCTTGGACCTCAGAAAACACAGTGGACCAACACCAGCAGATGACATGGCACCCCAAACCATCACTGACTGTGGAAACTTTACACTGGACTTCAAGCAACATGGATTATGTGCCTCTCCTCTCTTCCTCCAGACTCTGGGACCTTGATTTCCAAAGGAAATGCAAAATGTACTTTAATCAGAGAACATAACTCAGCAGCAGTCCAGTCCTTTTTGTCTTTAGCCCAGGCAAGACGCTTCTGACGCTGTGTCTTGTTCAAGAGTGGCTTGACACAAGGATTGCGACAGCTGAAACCCATGTCTTGCATACGTCTGTGCGTGGTGGTTCTTGAAGCACTGACTCCAGCTGCAGTCCACTCTTTGTGAATCTCCCCCACATTTTTGAATGGGTTTGGTTTCACAATCCTCTCCAGGGTGCGGTTATCCCTATTGCTTGTATACTTTTTTCTACCACATAATTTCCTTCCCTTCGCCTCTCTATTAATGTGCTTGGACACAGAGCTCTGTGAACAGCCAGCCTCTTTAGCTATGACCTTTTGTGTCTTGCCCTCCTTGTGCAAATTGTCAATGGTCGTCTTTTGGGCATGTCAAGTCAGCAGTCTTCCCCATGATTGTGTTGCCTACAGAACTAGACTGAGAGACCATTTAAAGGCCTTTGCAGGTGTTTTGGGTTAATTAGCTGATTAGAGTGTGGCACCAGGTGTCTTCAATATTGAACCTTTTCACAATATTCAAATTTTCTGAGATACTGAATTTGGGGTTTTCATTAGTTGTCAGTTATATTCATCAAAATTAAAAGAAAAAAAACACTTGAAATATAACAGTCTGTGTGGAATGAATGTATACATTATACAAGTTTCACTTTTTGAATGGAATTACTGAAATAAATCAACTTTTTGATGATATTCTAATTTTATGACCAGCACCTGTATATATATATATATATAGATAAAAGTATAGATGTCCTCTATAGCTTTTCATATCAATGTAATATATTATAGACCTACTGCTGGTAACAATATTAATACTATATAACATGCATTTATGTAGGTCTTACCCATGTTAATAATCCCAGAATGAAGTTGAAATCAGAATCAATGTCAACTTGCAGGATGGTGGAAACCCATCTTCCCACCCACACAATAAAAACTTGGTTCAGAGTTTGTTTTGATATTTAAATTGATCGCATCTGGTGAGGACGGGAAAAATTGCTTGCGCGATGGTGCACGCAGACGCTCATGCGCATCCAGTGCGGAATGCATGTTAGAGATTCGGCAGCAGCAATAAGACCTCCGGTTTTCGTATTTTGCCTTCAAAATAAAGGTCTGTCGTGAAACTTTTCGCGTTCGTCAGCAACAATAGGACTTCCGGTTTTCCTATTTTGCCTTCAAAATAAAGGTCTGGGATATGTAGTGTGTATTGTGTATATTTTCAAAGGAAAAACTATGTGGGATAAAATATAAATTAAATAAATTACAATTTAAATAATGCATTATGTGTAGGTAAGGACTATTACAAGGTGTAGCACATTGAGAAATGGTTAGAGATTTCTCATTAAAAAAATCTGATTTTGTTAATTTGCTTTTGCTCATTAGCTTTGGAGAGGGATTGTGTTATAACTCTGGGAGGCGATTCATCAACAGATTTAGATAATGGTTAATTGAGGGGGAGTACTTATTAGTCATTATTAAGGAATGATGTTAAGAAAGTATTGTTAAATAATGTTAAGAAAGTTGACAAGGAAGGGATGACGTTATTGCTATATCACATAGTAAAAGAATGCTTTGTGAGAATTGGAGGTTTGGAGGTAAAGGAGTTTCAAGAGGCTGGTTACAGTATGATGAGGCTGGGATGACGAGATGTTCTGTGCATGGCCAGTATGCTAAATATAAAAGCAGAAACAACTAATTTGTCATTGGAAATAAAAGATTTGTATTCAACATAACCTTATCATCTCAATGAAATGTACTGAAATTAATGTTTATGTGACACAAAGAGGCATACCTACCTATTTTTTACAAATATTGCTACGTCTCCTAGATACAATGTATCCATATGCTTTCCAGCATCTCCCCAGCAGACCTTAAGTCTTTTCTTGGCCTTCTTCATAAAAGTCTTGTGCAGGGCACTGCAACTTCTTTACCAGTATCTGGCGATCCCCAGCATTTTAAAAATATCCTTCAAAGATCTGACCACCACATTCTGGTCTTTATATAATCTCTTCTGAGAATTATTGAGTTGCAACTCCTCAGCTAAGCGTAGGTGAAAGTTGTTGTTGTTGTCCGCATTGAATGCACAGGAATTTGGGGGGGGATTACTCTGTTACTGCCAAAGTTGACCAATCTTGATAAAACAACATGGTTTCAGACATGGTTTCGGACATGGTTCCGGATATGGTTTTGGACGTGGTTTCGAATATGGTTTCGGATATGGTTTCGGACATTGTTTTGGACATGGTTTCAGATATGGTTTCGGACATTGTTTCGGACATTGTTTCAGATATGGTTTCGAGCATGGTTTCGAGCATGGTTTCGGATATGGTTTCGGATATGGTTTCGAGCATGGTTTCGGATATGGTTTCAAATATGGTTTCGGACATGGTTTCGGATATGGTTTCGAGCATGGTTTCGGATATGGTTTCGGACATGGTTTCAAATATGGTTTCGGACATGGTTTCGGATATGGTTTCGAGCATGGTTTCGGACATGGTTTCGGACATGGTTTCGGACATGGTTTCGTATATGGTTTCGTATATGGTTTCGGACATGGTTTCGGACATTGTTTCGGACGTGGTTTCGGACGTGGCTTCGGACATGGTTTCGGACATTGTTTCGGACATTGTTTCGGATGTGGTTTCGGACGTGGTTTTGGACATTGTTTCGGACATGGTTTCGGACATGGTTTCGGATATGGTTTCGGACATGGTTTCGAGCATGGTTTCGGATATGGTTTCGGATATGGTCGGTATTTACATATTATCACACCGATCCAAGATCCTTTGCCACCATTTGTGATATGATTTGGGATCCTACAGTCAACTACATAATGTTGCTTCCAAACCAATTGGATGCTGGATTGGATCATAGATTATTGAATTTGGATACAGTAAGGTCTGGAAATATTATGACACTCTCACAATTTTCATAATGTTGGCTCTGTTCAGCAGATTTTCAGCTTTAATTCAAGGGGTTGAACATAAATATTATATGAAACGTTTAGGAATTGCAACCATTTTCATACACAGTCCCCTTTTTCAGGGGCTCAAATGTAATTGGACAAATTAACACAATCATAAATAAAATGTTAATTTTTAATATTTTGTCGAGAATCCTTTGCAGGCAATGACTGCTTGAAGTCTGGAACGCATGGACATCGCCAAACACTGGCTTTTCTCCTTTGTGATGCTTTGCCAGGCCTTTACTGCAGCTGTCTTCAGTTGTTGTTTGTTCGTGGGTCTCCGGCCTTAGGATTTATCTCGATCGGGTTGAGATCAGGTGATCCAGTGACTGCAGAATATTCAACTTATTTGCCTTAAAAAGCTCTTGGGTTGCTTTCACAGTATTTTTGGAGTCTTTGTCCTTCTGTAAAGTGAAGCACCATCCTATCAACTTTGTTGAATTTGGCTGAATCTGGGCAGACAATATATCCCTATAAACTTCAGAATTAATCCGGCTGCTTCTGTCTTCTTTCACATCATCAATAAAAACTAGTGACCCAGTCCCATTGAAAGCCATGCATGCCCATGCCATCACACTGCCTCCACCAATGAGGGACCATTTATTCCATGTCAGTGCCAGTTATTTCATGTCAGGACCACTTATAAAACATCAGGACCAGCAATCCCATGTCAGGTCCAGTCAAAGAATATCAGGACCAGTTGACAGATGATGTAATATGCTTTGGATCATGAGTCATTCCATGTCTTCTCCATACTTTTTCTTCCCATCATTCTGGCACCGGTTGATCTTAGTTTCATCTGTGCAAAGAATCCTTCCTCCAAATTGGATGTGAATACCTTTGAAGGAAAGCTGGGAGACTGCACTTTAAGCCCATATTTACACTCACCAAAAGGATTATTAGGAACACCATACTAATACTGTGTTTGACCCCCTTTCGCCTTCAGAACTGCCTTAATTCTATGTGGCATTTATTCAACAAGGTGCGAAAAGCATTCTTTAGAAATGTTGGCCCATATTGATAGGATAGCATCTTGCAGTTGATGGAGATTTGTGGGATGCACATCCAGGGCACAAAGCTCCCGTTCCACCACATCCCAAAGATGCTCTATTGGGTTGAGAGCTGGTGACTGTGGGGGCCATTTCAGTACAGTGAACTCATTGTCATGTTCAAGAAACCAATTTGAAATGATTCGAGCTTTGTGACGTGGTGCATTATCATGCTGGAAGTAGCCATCAGAGGATGGGTACATGGTGGTCATAAAGGGATGGACATGGTCAGAAACAATGCTCAGGTAGGCCATGGCATTTAAACGATGCCCAATTGGCACTAAGGGGCCTAAAGTGTGCCAAGAAAACATTCCCCACACCATTACACCACCAGCCTGCACAGTGGTAACAAGGCATGATGGATCCATATTTGTCATTCTGTTTACGCCAAATTCTGACTCTACCATCTGAATGTCTCAACAGAAATCGAGACTCATTTGACCAGGCAAAATTCTTCCAGTCTTCAACTGTCCAATTTTGGTGAGCTCGTGCAAATTGTAGCCTCTTTTTCCTATTTGTAGTGGAGATGAGTGGTACCCGGTGGGGTCTTCTGCTGTTCTAGCCCATCCGCCTCAAGGTTGTGCGTGTTGTGGCTTCACAAATGCTTTGCTGCATACCTCGGTTGTAACGAGTGGTTATTTCAGTCAGAGTTGCTCTTCTATCAGTTTGAATAAGTCGGCCCATTCTCCTCTGACCTCTAGCATCAACAAGGCATTTTTGCCCACAGGACTGCCGCATACTGGATGTTTTTCCCTTTTCACACCATTCTTTGTAAACCCTAGAAATGGTTGTGCGTGAAAATCCCAGTAACTGAGCAGATTGTGAAATACTCAGACCGGCCCGTCTGGCACCAACAACCATGCCACGCTCAAAATTGCTTAAATCACCTTTCTTTCCCATTCTGACATTCAGTTTGGAGTTCAGGAGATTGTCTTGACCAGGACCACACCCTTAAATGCATTGAAGCAACTGCCATGTGATTGGTTGATTAGATAATTGCATTAATGAGAAATTGAACAGGTGTTCCTAATAATCCTTTAGGTGAGTGTATGATTTAAATGTAATTTGAATATATTTTGGGAAACAGCCAAAATAACTAAACGTATGCCGGTGTCCAATTATTTCTGGACTTAACTGTATTTCCTGAAAGCCCTCTAATTCTTTGTTCAATTTGGCCTAGTGTTGCACGGAACTAATCAAGTACCCCTAATTGTAAATTTTATTGAATATAGACCTGTCTGTCTTTTGGAAAGTGATTGAGTCATTCCTCAGTAATGTACTTCAGGTCGAACTGTAAAGAGCTTAACTGAGCTTTTTGTACCCCATGCATCACTCACATTTTTCTAACTGTTTCAGAACATTCTGCAGAAAAGGCCAAGTCTAGGAGCCAGTCAGACAGTCAGCCGGCCAGTCATCCAATCAGCCAGCCAGTCAATCAACCAGCCAGTCAGCCAGCCAATCAGACAGGCAGACAGCCAGTCAATCAGTCATCCAGCCAGCCAGTCAGACAGACAGCCAGTCAGACAGGCAGACAGTCAGACGGTGAGTCACCCAGCCAGTCAATCAACCTGTCAGCCAGCCAGTCAGACAGATAGTCAGTCAGCCAGCCAGTCAGACAGGCAGACAGCCAGTCAATCAACCAGTTAGTCAGCCAGTCAACCAGTCAGTCAGCCAGTCAGTCAGCCAGCCAGTCAGTCAGCCAGCCAGTCATCCCGTCAGAGAGTCAGCCCTGGGGTTCCTCATGCTTCACTGCATCATGGAGGGCTGTGTCCTGGTCTGGAGGCCTGTGTTGCCCAATTTTGTTCCCGCCTCGGGACTCTGCAATGGGATTTTGTGTGAGGTAGGGGTGCACAATATATTGACTTCATACCATTGTCGTAATATCACGTTGCGCAATATCACATCGAAATGTTGTGGAAAGTATGCAATATTATGTTTATTTTGTGGAGAGACGCGGCCGTTGGCTGTGTGATTTAGTTGTGTTAGAATTAGAGCCCGCTTGAAACAACTATAGAATGACCACGTTTCATTGGCCAGTTGCCCGGTCACATGCAAGTGTGAGCGCATGGGTCCACTACATGAACCTACCCCATGGAGCACATCATGTGACGTGTGTGCGTACTAATGACAGCGTGTGAGTGAAGAGAGAGAGAGAGCGAAACGAATCAGAGGGGCGAAAAAAAGAACAGAAAAGTAAGATGAGTGTGGCTCAGGGAGACAATTAAACAATGGAGATGGAAGAGGAAACATTAGTGGCCAAAAAGTTACGTGATAGACTGTAACTGTCCTTTTGTTCCATGTCACAAAAAGCATTACAAAAGTATAATCAAAAATAAATGTAATCATCTTGGCATTAAATGTCGGGAGTTTAGAAGACTTCGTGATAAAGAATGAATGAGTGTCTGGTATTAGCTATGGATGCAATGCATCTAAAATATTTTTAAAAATCTTAAATGATGTACGCGCTGCCAAGAAATACAATAGGCACCTTCACATTGGCTGAAACACCGGACTCTTCTAGCGAACAGCGGTCAGATTCCCTTTGTGGTAGCCTACAAAGCTTTGTGGAGCTAGTTTGCAGTCTGTGTCCAAGAGATAATTTGTTTTCATCTTTTAATGTTGATTAGGTATGATGTCTAAAAAGCTAATACCTGTGATTGGCCTTGTTTGAGAGTTGACAAGCATTCCTCTACTGTAGAGACCCCCCCCCCAAATGTCCCTGATGTCATCGGAAACAAAGTCCCAGTACCAGGTGTGCTCATCAGTCCCACGGCATTAGGGGGTATCTTTAGGAAGTATCATTAGGGGGTATCTTTAGGAGGTATCTTTAGGGGGTATCTTTAGGGGGTAGCTTTAGGAGGTATCTTTAGTGGTTATCTTTAGGAGGTATCTTTAGGAGGTATCTTTATGGGGTATTTTTAGGAGGTATCTTTAGGAGGTATCTTTAGGAGGTATCTTTATGGGGTATTTTTAGGAGGTATCTTTAGGAGGTAGCTTTAGGAGGTATATTTAGGGGGTATCTTTAGGAGGTATTTTTAGAGTGTATCTGTAGGAAGTATCTTTAGGAGGTATCTTTAGGAGGTGTTCTGCCCTGCTGTGACTCTCGGGGGACTCCTCTTGGCCTAATGGCTGTGACAGCATGTCTCCTGCAGGTCCCAGAGTCCTGTCAATCAGTTCTTTCTAAGTTCTGTCATTTATCATTCGGACACATCGTAGGTATTTGTATTTTTTGAATATGGGAAATGTAAGTGGACCTTTCTGGGGAATTTCTGTTTTGGTGGGTAATTGGCTAGCGCAAATGCAGAAACCTAAACCTACAGCTTATCAGTAATGCCTAACCTTAATTCCAACCCTACCTCGAAGAAAACCTTTTTTCAAAGTAGGGAGAGGAAAGAAATCCCCAATATATATATTTTTCAGATTTAATCACAATTTTAGGGCATTTTCGTCCCAGTAATGTAGTTTAGTTAAAAACACACATACCGACACACACACACATAGACACACACCTCAAGAAGGTTCATGTACATTATTATAATGTATAATTTCATGGTATATCTTTATTGAACAATGACAATTAATTCTTCTTCACCATATGTTTTATTCAAGTCCTGACACAGTCCTGACTCCTGACATACCCTGACTGGTCCTAACACATTCTGACACAGCCCTGACACAGTCCTGACTCCTGACATACCCTGACTGGTCCTAACACATCCTGACACAGCCCTGACACAGTCCTGACATGTTTCAATCTGGTCCTAACACGGTCCTCATTGGTCCTGACACAGCCCTGATACAGTCTTAAACTGGTTCTGACATGGTCCTGACACTGTCCTGACATGTTGTTAAAAGTCCTGAAATGGTCCTGACATGACTGGACTTGACATGGTATAACTGGTTATGACATTGTATGACTGGTCCTGACATGACTGAACATGTTCTGACATGGTCCTGACATGATTTAACTGGTTCTCACATTATACAACTGGTCCTGACATGGAATTGCTGGTCCTGATGTGTTATAACTGGTCCAAACATGCTTCTGACATGGTATAACTGGTCCTGACATCGTCCTCCCATAATTTAACTGGTCCAGACATGGATCTGACATGATATAACAGGTCCTGACAAGGTAGTGCTGATTCTGAAATGGTATAAGTAGCCCTGTGATGCTTGAATGGTGGTCCTGCCATGGTAGAGCTGGTCCTGACATGGTTTAACATGTCCTGACATGGTCCTGACATGATATAACTGGTCCTGACATGGTCCTGACATGGTTTAACATGTCCTGACATGGTCCTGACATGATATAACTGGTCCTGACATGGTCCTGACATGATATAACTGGTCCGGACATGGTCCTGACATGATATAACTGGTCTTGATGTGACATAACTGGTCCAGACATGGTCCTGACATGACATAACTGGTCCTGAAATGACATAACTGGTCCAGACATAGTCCTGACATGATATAACTGGTCCTAACATGGTCCTGATGTGTTAAAGTTGGGCTGTTGATTATGAAGGAGGTGAAAGTGCAGTAAATGGTATCTTAAGCAGATAGCATACAGTGAACTTGCTTCTGTAGACTTCTTTATCTAAGAAGGCACTGTTCTGATTTAATAATGAATGGTTTTAAATTATGTAGCCATGTTTGGCATTTCTACCACTCCTGTCCTTCTCCTCCACCTGCATATTATAGCATGTATTCTACCACTCCTGTCCTTCTCCTCCACCTGCATATTATAGCATGTCTTCTACCACTCCTGTCCTTCTCCTCCACCTGCATATTATAGCATGTCTTCTACCACTCCTGTCCTTCTCCTCCACCTGCATATTATAGCATGTCTTCTACCACTCCTGTCCTTCTCCTCCACCTGCATATTATAGCATGTCTTCTACCACTCCTGTCCTTCTCCTCCACCTGCATATTATAGCATGTCTTCTACCACTCCTGTCCTTCTCCTCCACCTGCATATTATAGCATGTCTTCTACCACTCCTGTCCTTCTCCTCCACCTGCATATTATAGCATGTCTTCTACCACTCCTGTCCTTCTCCTCCACCTGCATATTATAGCATGTCTTCTACCACTCCTGTCCTTCTCCTCCACCTGCATATTATAGCATGTCTTCTACCACTCCTGTCCTTCTCCTCCACCTGCATATTATAGCATGTCTTCTACCACTCCTGTCCTTCTCCTCCACCTGCATATTATAGCATGTCTTCTACCACTCCTGTCCTTCTCCTCCACCTGCATATTATAGCATGTCTTCTACCACTCCTGTCCTTCTCCTCCACCTGCATATTATAGCATGCCTTCTACCACTCCTGTCCTTCTCCTCCACCTGCATATTATAGCATGTATTCTACCACTCCTGTCCTTCTCCTCCACCTGCATATTATAGCATGTCTTCTACCACTCCTGTCCTTCTCCTCCACCTGCATATTATAGCATGTCTTCTACCACTCCTGTCCTTCTCCTCCACCTGCATATTATAGCATGTCTTCTACCACTCCTGTCCTTCTCCTCCACCTGCATATTATAGCATGTCTTCTACCACTCCTGTCCTTCTCCTCCACCTGCATATTATAGCATGCCTTCTACCACTCCTGTCCTTCTCCTCCACCTGCATATTATAGCATGTATTCTACCACTCCTGTCCTTCTCCTCCACCTGCATATTATAGCATGTCTTCTACCACTCCTGTCCTTCTCCTCCACCTGCATATTATAGCATGTCTTCTACCACTCCTGTCCTTCTCCTCCACCTGCATATTATAGCATGTATTCTACCACTCCTGTCCTTCTCCTCCACCTGCATATTATAGCATGTCTTCTAGTGTATCGTGTGTCTGTGCTGTGCACACCTATACCACTCAATTCATCCATGATTGACATCCGTAGTTTTGCGTGAAACGTCTAGAACATGATGGTGTAAATTAAAACGCTATGGAAACGCTGTGGAAACGATATGGATACACTATGGAAACGCGGTGGAAACGATATGGATACACTATGGAGATGGCTATGCAAACCAAGATAAGACGATCTAGTGTTTGATTCTCCCTCTCATAATGTAAATAAACCCAAAGTTATTACAATTTCACAACATAACCCATGTAAAAAAAACCATGTCGGCCAGTGGGTTTGAATTTTTTTTTTACTGTCCCTCCTTCCAAAATGTATTTATCAGTGCTACAACATAGAACCAAATACTTTTGTCACTAAACATGATTAATCATTTATGAAATGCATTCTGGATATATAAAACCAAATATTTTTATATTTATTTCATTTTATATTTATTTCATAACATTTCTAATTATAAAAATGAATAAAAAGATAAGTCAACAAATCATTTGACTTTCAAACAAAACTAACTAATTCACCACAGGGAACAAGGCAACCGGATGGTTTGTCAGTTACTAGGTATGTGGTTGTTATGTCTGCAATCACCCAATGGGCATCTGCATTTAAATTCCAGATAAAACCAAGGGCCCTGAAGACAGATTGCCAGGACGAAGTGACTGAGGGGGCAGAAAATAATAAATATTTCTCCATAAAACTTAAACTGGGGGGCCAGAAATTCACCTGAGGGGGTTAAGCCCCCTCTTGCCCCCTTGTGAAGGCGGGCATGAGGAACATTCTTTTTTGCACTGAGGTAAAACCGCTCGCTGTCATTTGAGCTCGTAGTTATCCTTCACTGCCTTTTTCAACTGACTGACTCGCACAAGTTTTTAAATGTTTTATTGAAAAACAATACAAGACATCCACGCGTCACGTCACTGCTCAACTATTGACTGGTCAACAGCGCACAAAAGGAACTGCAAGGTAGTTTTGTGCATGTGCCAGAATACAAAACAACTGGGGGATGTCGAGTTTATAATGCAATTAATATTTTACAATCTCTATTTTCTTTATGGTGGCCCAATTGGGACAGTGACTTGCTAGTTTGATTAGTCCCGACTTGACTTTTTCTGGCCCAGGGCCATTGGGCCATCGTTATTTTTGAGCCCTGTAACCTAAAGGTTTTTTTGCAGGTCCCCTCTAGAGAAAATTATATTTCCTGCTTAGAGGTGAGGTTGGATAAAACGTACGATCAGGGTTACTTTTAGATTCAAGCATTCATTTGGTTATTAGGGTTAGCAGGTAGGGAACATGACTTTCTGGGTTTTCGGTGTCCACAAACTTATAAATAAATGTGTGTGAGTGCGTGTGTGAGTGCGTGTGTGTTTGTGTGTGTGTCTGGCAGGTGAAAAGGGACTTTAATAAGCTTTTTAAGCGACCTAACGTGTATACCACCGCATATGCGTCCGTGTATACATTACATAGACGTATACACAAATACACGGTCCCATACGCGGTGGTAAACACTACATACACGGTCGCATACGCGGTGGTATACACTACATACACATATACACGGTCGCATACGCAGTGGTATACACTACATACACATATACACGGTCGCATACGCAGTGGTATACACTACATACACATATACACGGTCGCATACGCGGTGGTATACACTACATACACGGTCGCATACGCGGTGGTATACACTACATACACATATACATGGTCGCATACGCAGTGGTATACACTACATACACATATACACGGTCCCATACGTGGTGGTATACACTACATACACGGTCGCATACGCGGTGGTATACACTACATACACATATAAACGGTCGCATACGCGGTGGTATACACTACATACACATATACGCGGTCGCATACGCGGTGGTATACACTACATACACATATACGCGGTTGCATACGCGGTGGTATACACTACATACACATATACGCGGTCGCATACGCGGTGGTATACACTACATACACATATATGCGGTCGCATACGCAGTGGTATACACTACATACACATATACGCGGTCGCATACGCGGTGGTGTACACTACATACACATATACACGGTCGCATACGCGGTGGTATACACTACATACATATATACACGGTCCCATACGCGGTGGTATACAATACATACACGGTCGCATACGCGGTGGTATACACTACATACACATATACACGGTCCCATTCGCGGTGGTATACACTATATACACTACATACACGGTCGCATACGCGGTGGTATACACTACATACACATATACACGGTCGCATAAGCGGTGGTATACACTACATACACATATACAGGTCGCATACGCGGTGGTATACACTATATACACGTATACAGGTCGCATACGCGGTGGTATACACTACATACACATATACACTGTCGCATACGCGGTGGTATACACTACATACACATATACACGGTCGCATAAGCGGTGGTATACACTACATACACATATACAGGTCGCATACGTGGTGGTATACACTATATACACGTATACAGGTCGCATACGCGGTGGTATACACTACATACACATATACACTGTCGCATACGCGGTGGTATACACTACATACACATATACACTGTCGCATACGCGGTGGTATACACTACATACACATATATGCGGTCGCATACGCGGTGGTATACACTACATACACGGTCACATACGCGGTGGTATACACTACATACACATATACACGGTCGCATACGCGGTGGTATACACTACATACACATATACACGGTCCCATACGCGGTGGTATACACAACATACACGGTCGCATACGCGGTGGTATACACTACATACACATATACACGGTCGCATACGCGGTGATATACACTACATACACATATACGCGGTCGCATACGCGGTGGTATACACTACATACACATATACGCGGTCGCATACGCGGTGGTATACACTACATACACATATACGCGGTCGCATACGCGGTGGTATACACTACATACACATATACACGGTCCCATACGCGGTGGTATACACTACATACACATATACACGGTCGCATACGCGGTGGTATACACTACATACATATATACACGGTCCCATACGCGGTGGTATACAATACATACACGGTCGCATACGCGGTGGTATACACTACATACACATATACACGGTCCCATTCGCGGTGGTATACACTATATACACTACATACACGGTCGCATACGCGGTGGTATACACTACATACACATATACACGGTCGCATAAGCGGTGGTATACACTACATACACATATACAGGTCGCATACGCGGTGGTATACACTATATACACGTATACAGGTCGCATACGCGGTGGTATACACTACATACACATATACACTGTCGCATACGCGGTGGTATACACTACATACACATATACACGGTCGCATAAGCGGTGGTATACACTACATACACATATACAGGTCGCATACGTGGTGGTATACACTATATACACGTATACAGGTCGCATACGCGGTGGTATACACTACATACACATATACACTGTCGCATACGCGGTGGTATACACTACATACACATATACACTGTCGCGTACGCGGTGGTATACACTACATACACATATATGCGGTCGCATACGCGGTGGTATACACTACATACACGGTCACATACGCGGTGGTATACACTACATACACATATACACGGTCGCATACGCGGTGGTATACACTACATACACATATACACGGTCCCATACGCGGTGGTATACACAACATACAAGGTCGCATACGCGGTGGTATACACTACATACACATATACACGGTCGCATACGCGGTGATATACACTACATACACATATACGCGGTCGCATACGCGGTGGTATACACTACATACACATATACGCGGTCGCATACGCGGTGGTATACACTACATACACATATACACGGTCCCATACGCGGTGGTATACACTACATACACATATACACGGTCGCATACGCGGTGGTATACACTACATACACATATACACGGTCCCATACGGGGTGGTATACAATACATACACGGTCGCATACGCGGTGGTATACACTACATACACATATACACGGTCCCATTCGCGGTGGTATACACTATATACACACATACACGGTCGCATACGCGGTGGTATACACTACATACACATATACACGGTCGCATACGCGGTGGTGTACACTACATACACATATACACGGTCCCATACGCGATGGTATACACTACATACACGGTCGCATACGCGGTGGTGTACACTACATACACATATACACGGTCGCATAGGCGGTGGTATACACTACATACACATATACACGGTCCCATACGCGGTGGTATACACTACATACACGGTCACATACGCGGTGGTATACACTACATACACATATACACGGTCCCATACGCGGTGGTATACACTACATACACGGTCGCATACGCAGTAGTATACACTACATACATATATACAGGGTCGCATACGCGGTGGTATACACTACATACACATATACACGGTCGCATACGCGGTGGTGTACACTACATACACATATACACGGTCCCATACGCGATGGTATACACTACATACACGGTCGCATACGCGGTGGTGTACACTACATACACATATACACGGTCGCATAGGCGGTGGTATACACTACATACACATATACACGGTCCCATACGCGGTGGTATACACTACATACACGGTCACATACGCGGTGGTATACACTACATACACATATACACGGTCCCATACGCGGTGGTATACACTACATACACGGTCGCATACGCAGTGGTATACACTACATACACGTATACACGGTCGCATAAGCGGTGGTATACACTACATACACATATACAGGTCGCATACGCGGTGGTATACACTATATACACGTATACAGGTCGCATACGCGGTGGTATACACTACATACACATATACACGGTCCCATACGGGGTGGTATACAATACATACACGGTCGCATACGCGGTGGTATACACTACATACACATATACACGGTCCCATTCGCGGTGGTATACACTATATACACACATACACGGTCGCATACGCGGTGGTATACACTACATACACATATACACGGTCGCATACGCGGTGGTGTACACTACATACACATATACACGGTCCCATACGCGATGGTATACACTACATACACGGTCGCATACGCGGTGGTGTACACTACATACACATATACACGGTCGCATAGGCGGTGGTATACACTACATACACATATACACGGTCCCATACGCGGTGGTATACACTACATACACGGTCACATACGCGGTGGTATACACTACATACACATATACACGGTCCCATACGCGGTGGTATACACTACATACACGGTCGCATACGCAGTAGTATACACTACATACATATATACAGGGTCGCATACGCGGTGGTATACACTACATACACATATACACGGTCGCATACGCGGTGGTGTACACTACATACACATATACACGGTCCCATACGCGATGGTATACACTACATACACGGTCGCATACGCGGTGGTGTACACTACATACACATATACACGGTCGCATAGGCGGTGGTATACACTACATACACATATACACGGTCCCATACGCGGTGGTATACACTACATACACGGTCACATACGCGGTGGTATACACTACATACACATATACACGGTCCCATACACGGTGGTATACACTACATACACGGTCGCATACGCAGTGGTATACACTACATACACGTATACACGGTCGCATAAGCGGTGGTATACACTACATACACATATACAGGTCGCATACGCGGTGGTATACACTATATACACGTATACAGGTCGCATACGCGGTGGTATACACTACATACACGTATACACGGTCCCATACGCGGTGGCATACAATACATACACGGTCGCATACGCGGTGGTATACACTACATACACATATACACGGTCCCATTCGCGGTGGTATACACTATATACACACATACACGGTCGCGGTGGTGTACACTACATACACATATACACGGTCCCATACGCGATGGTATACACTACATACACGGTCACATACGCGGTGGTATACACTACATAAACATATACACGGTCCCATACGCGGTGGTATACACTACATACACGGTCGCATACGCGGTGGTGTACACTACATACACATATACACGGTCGCATAGGCGGTGGTATACACTACATACACATATACACGGTCCCATACGCGGTGGTATACACTACATACACGGTCACATACGCGGTGGTATACACTACATACACATATACACGGTCCCATACGCGGTGGTATACACTACATACACGGTCGCATACGCAGTGGTATACACTACATACACATATACACGGTCGCATACGCGGTGGTATACACTACATACACATATACACGGTCGCATACGCGGTGGTGTACACTACATACACATATACACGGTCCCATACGCGATGGTATACACTACATACACGGTCGCATACGCGGTGGTGTACACTACATACACATATACACGGTCGCATAGGCGGTGGTATACACTACATACACATATACACGGTCCCATACGCGGTGGTATACACTACATACACGGTCACATACGCGGTGGTATACACTACATACACATATACACGGTCCCATACGCGGTGGTATACACTACATACACGGTCGCATACGCAGTGGTATACACTACATACACATATACACGGTCGCATAAGCGGTGGTATACACTACATACACATATACAGGTCGCATACGCGTTGGTATACACTATATACACGTATACAGGTCGCATACGCGGTGGTATACACTACATATACATATACACTGTCGCATACGCGGTGGTATACACTACATACACGTATACACGGTCCCATACGCGGTGGTATACAATACATACACGGTCCCATACGCGGTGGTATACACTACATACACGGTCGCATACGCAGTGGTATACACTACATACACATATACACGGTCGCATAAGCGGTGGTATACACTACATACACATATACAGGTTGCATACGCGGTGGTATACACTATATACACGTATACACTGTCGCATACGCGGTGGTATACACTACATACACATATATGCGGTCGCATACGCGGTGGTATACACTACATACACATATACGCGGTCCCATAAGCGGTGGTATACACTACATACACATATACACGATCGCATACGCGGTGGTATACACTACATACACGGTCGCATACGCGGTGGTGTACACTACATACACATATACACGGTCGCATAGGCGGTGGTATACACTACATACACATACACACGGTCCCATACGCGGTGGTATACACTACATACACGGTCACATACGCGGTGGTATACACTACATACACATATACACGGTCCCATACGCGGTGGTATACACTACATACACGGTCGCATACGCAGTGGTATACACTACATACACATATACACGGTCGCATACTCGGTGGTATACACTACATACACATATACAGGTCGCATACGCGGTGGTATACACTGTATACACGTATACAGGTCGCATATGCGGTGGTATACACTACATACACATATACACTGTCGCATACGCGGTGGTATACACTACATACACGTATACACGGTCCCATACGCGGTGGTATACAATACATACACGGTCGCATACGCGGTGGTATACACTACATACACATATACACGGTCCCATTCGCGGTGGTATACACTATATACACACATACACGGTCGCATACGCGGTGGTATACACTACATACACATATACACGGTCGCATACGCGGTGGTGTACACTACATACACATATACACGGTCCCATACGCGATGGTATACACTACATACACGGTCGCATACGCGGTGGTGTACACTACATACACATATACACGGTCGCATAGGCGGTGGTATACACTACATACACATATACACGGTCCCATACGCGGTGGTATACACTACATACACGGTGACATACGCGGTGGTATACACTACATACACATATACACGGTCCCATACGCGGTGGTGTACACTACATACACATATACACGGTCCCATACGCGATGGTATACACTACATACACGGTCGCATACGCGGTGGTGTACACTACATACACATATACACGGTCGCATAGGCGGTGGTATACACTACATACACATATACACGGTCCCATACGCGGTGGTATACACTACATACACGGTCACATACGCGGTGGTATACACTACATACACATATACACGGTCCCATACGCGATGGTATACACTACATACACGGTCGCATACGCAGTGGTATACACTACATACACATATACACGGTCGCATAAGCGGTGGTATACACTACATACACATATACAGGTCGCATACGCGGTGGTATACACTATATACACGTATACAGGTCGCATACGCGGTGGTATACACTACATACACATATACACTGTCGCATACGCGGTGGTATACACTACATACACATATACACGGTCGCATACGCGGTGGTATACACTACATACACATATACACGGTCCCATACGCGGTGGTATACACTACATACACGGTCGCATATGCGGTGGTATACACTACATACACATATACACGGTCGCATACGCGGTGGTGTACACTACATACACATATACACGGTCCCATACGCGATGGTATACACTACATACACGGTCGCATACGCGGTGGTGTACACTACATACACATATACACGGTCGCATAGGCGGTGGTATACACTACATACACATATACACGGTCCCATACGCGGTGGTATACACTACATACACGGTCACATACGCGGTGGTATACACTACATACACATATACACGGTCCCATACGCGATGGTATACACTACATACACGGTCGCATACGCAGTGGTATACACTACATACACATATACACGGTCCCATACGCGGTGGTATACACTACATACACGGTGACATACGCGGTGGTATACACTACATACACATATACACGGTCCCATACGCGGTGGTGTACACTACATACACGGTCGCATACGCAGTAGTATACACTACATACATATATACAGGGTCGCATACGCGGTGGTATACACTACATACACATATACACGGTCGCATACGCGGTGGTGTACACTACATACACATATACACGGTCCCATACGCGATGGTATACACTACATACACGGTCGCATACGCGGTGGTGTACACTACATACACATATACACGGTCGCATAGGCGGTGGTATACACTACATACACATATACACGGTCCCATACGCGGTGGTATACACTACATACACGGTCACATACGCGGTGGTATACACTACATACACATATACACGGTCCCATACGCGGTGGTATACACTACATACACGGTCGCATACGCAGTGGTATACACTACATACACGTATACACGGTCACATAAGCGGTGGTATACACTACATACACATATACAGGTCGCATACGCGGTGGTATACACTATATACACGTATACAGGTCGCATACGCGGTGGTATACACTACATACACATATACACTGTCGCATACGCGGTGGTATACACTACATACACGTATACACGGTCCCATACGCGGTGGTATACAATACATACACGGTCGCATACGCGGTGGTATACACTACATACACATATACACGGTCCCATTCGCGGTGGTATACACTATATACACACATACACGGTCGCGGTGGTGTACACTACATACACATATACACGGTCCCATACGCGATGGTATACACTACTTACACGGTCGCATACGCGGTGGTGTACACTACATACACATATACACGGTCCCATACGCGGTGGTATACACTACATACACGGTCACATACGCGGTGGTATACACTACATACACATATACACGGTCCCATACGCGGTGGTATACACTACATACACGGTCGCATACGCAGTGGTATACACTACATACACATATACACGGTCGCATACGCGGTGGTATACACTACATACACATATACACGGTCGCATACGCGGTGGTGTACACTACATACACATATACACGGTCCCATACGCGAATGGTATACACTACATACACGGTCGCATACGCGGTGGTGTACACTACATACACATATACACGGTCGCATAGGCGGTGGTATACACTACATACACATATACACGGTCCCATACGCGGTGGTATACACTACATACACGGTCACATACGCGGTGGTATACACTACATACACATATACACGGTCCCATACGCGGTGGTATACACTACATACACGGTCGCATACGCAGTGGTATACACTACATACACATATACACGGTCGCATAAGCGGTGGTATACACTACATACACATATACAGGTCGCATACGCGTTGGTATACACTATATACACGTATACAGGTCGCATACGCGGTGGTATACACTACATATACATATACACTGTCGCATACGCGGTGGTATACACTACATACACGTATACACGGTCCCATACGCGGTGGTATACAATACATACACGGTCCCATACGCGGTGGTATACACTACATACACGGTCGCATACGCAGTGGTATACACTACATACACATATACACGGTCGCATAAGCGGTGGTATACACTACATACACATATACAGGTTGCATACGCGGTGGTATACACTATATACACGTATACACTGTCGCATACGCGGTGGTATACACTACATACACATATATGCGGTCGCATACGCGGTGGTATACACTACATACACATATACACGGTCCCATACGCGGTGGTATACACTACATACACGGTGACATACGCGGTGGTATACACTACATACACATATACACGGTCCCATACGCGGTGGTGTACACTACATACACATATACACGGTCCCATACGCGATGGTATACACTACATACACGGTCGCATACGCGGTGGTGTACACTACATACACATATACACGGTCGCATAGGCGGTGGTATACACTACATACACATATACACGGTCCCATACGCGGTGGTATACACTACATACACGGTCACATACGCGGTGGTATACACTACATACACATATACACGGTCCCATACGCGATGGTATACACTACATACACGGTCGCATACGCAGTGGTATACACTACATACACATATACACGGTCGCATAAGCGGTGGTATACACTACATACACATATACAGGTCGCATACGCGGTGGTATACACTATATACACGTATACAGGTCGCATACGCGGTGGTATACACTACATACACATATACACTGTCGCATACGCGGTGGTATACACTACATACACATATACACGGTCGCATACGCGGTGGTATACACTACATACACATATACACGGTCCCATACGCGGTGGTATACACTACATACACGGTCGCATATGCGGTGGTATACACTACATACACATATACACGGTCGCATACGCGGTGGTGTACACTACATACACATATACACGGTCCCATACGCGATGGTATACACTACATACACGGTCGCATACGCGGTGGTGTACACTACATACACATATACACGGTCGCATAGGCGGTGGTATACACTACATACACATATACACGGTCCCATACGCGGTGGTATACACTACATACACGGTCACATACGCGGTGGTATACACTACATACACATATACACGGTCCCATACGCGATGGTATACACTACATACACGGTCGCATACGCTGTGGTATACACTACATACACATATACACGGTCCCATACGCGGTGGTATACACTACATACACGGTGACATACGCGGTGGTATACACTACATACACATATACACGGTCCCATACGCGGTGGTGTACACTACATACACGGTCGCATACGCAGTAGTATACACTACATACATATATACAGGGTCGCATACGCGGTGGTATACACTACATACACATATACACGGTCGCATACGCGGTGGTGTACACTACATACACATATACACGGTCCCATACGCGATGGTATACACTACATACACGGTCGCATACGCGGTGGTGTACACTACATACACATATACACGGTCGCATAGGCGGTGGTATACACTACATACACATATACACGGTCCCATACGCGGTGGTATACACTACATACACGGTCACATACGCGGTGGTATACACTACATACACATATACACGGTCCCATACGCGGTGGTATACACTACATACACGGTCGCATACGCGGTGGTATACACTACATACACGTATACACGGTCACATAAGCGGTGGTATACACTACATACACATATACAGGTCGCATACGCGGTGGTATACACTATATACACGTATACAGGTCGCATACGCGGTGGTATACACTACATACACATATACACTGTCGCATACGCGGTGGTATACACTACATACACGTATACACGGTCCCATACGCGGTGGTATACAATACATACACGGTCGCATACGCGGTGGTATACACTACATACACATATACACGGTCCCATTCGCGGTGGTATACACTATATACACACATACACGGTCGCGGTGGTGTACACTACATACACATATACACGGTCCCATACGCGATGGTATACACTACTTACACGGTCGCATACGCGGTGGTGTACACTACATACACATATACACGGTCCCATACGCGGTGGTATACACTACATACACGGTCACATACGCGGTGGTATACACTACATACACATATACACGGTCCCATACGCGGTGGTATACACTACATACACGGTCGCATACGCAGTGGTATACACTACATACACATATACACGGTCGCATACGCGGTGGTATACACTACATACACATATACACGGTCGCATACGCGGTGGTGTACACTACATACACATATACACGGTCCCATACGCGAATGGTATACACTACATACACGGTCGCATACGCGGTGGTGTACACTACATACACATATACACGGTCGCATAGGCGGTGGTATACACTACATACACATATACACGGTCCCATACGCGGTGGTATACACTACATACACGGTCACATACGCGGTGGTATACACTACATACACATATACACGGTCCCATACGCGGTGGTATACACTACATACACGGTCGCATACGCAGTGGTATACACTACATACACATATACACGGTCGCATAAGCGGTGGTATACACTACATACACATATACAGGTCGCATACGCGTTGGTATACACTATATACACGTATACAGGTCGCATACGCGGTGGTATACACTACATATACATATACACTGTCGCATACGCGGTGGTATACACTACATACACGTATACACGGTCCCATACGCGGTGGTATACAATACATACACGGTCCCATACGCGGTGGTATACACTACATACACGGTCGCATACGCAGTGGTATACACTACATACACATATACACGGTCGCATAAGCGGTGGTATACACTACATACACATATACAGGTTGCATACGCGGTGGTATACACTATATACACGTATACACTGTCGCATACGCGGTGGTATACACTACATACACATATATGCGGTCGCATACGCGGTGGTATACACTACATACACATATACGCGGTCCCATAAGCGGTGGTATACACTACATACACATATACACGATCGCATACGCGGTGGTATACACTACATACACGGTCGCATACGCGGTGGTGTACACTACATACACATATACACGGTCGCATAGGCGGTGGTATACACTACATACACATATACACGGTCCCATACGCGGTGGTATACACTACATACACGGTCACATACGCGGTGGTATACACTACATACACATATACACGGTCCCATACGCGGTGGTATACACTACATACACGGTCGCATACGCAGTGGTATACACTACATACACATATACACGGTCGCATAAGCGGTGGTATACACTACATACACATATACAGGTCGTATACGCGGTGGTATACACTATATACACGTATACAGGTCGCATACGCGGTGGTATACACTACATACACATATACACTGTCGCATACGCGGTGGTATACACTACATACACGTATACACGGTCCCATACGCGGTGGTATACAATACATACACGGTCGCATACGCGGTGGTATACACTACATACACATATACAGGTCGCATACGCGGTGGTATACACTGTATACACGTATACAGGTCGCATATGCGGTGGTATACACTACATACACATATACACTGTCGCATACGCGGTGGTATACACTACATACACGTATACACGGTCCCATACGCGGTGGTATACAATACATACACGGTCGCATACGCGGTGGTATACACTACATACACATATACACGGTCCCATTCGCGGTGGTATACACTATATACACACATACACGGTCGCATACGCGGTGGTATACACTACATACACATATACACGGTCGCATACGCGGTGGTGTACACTACATACACATATACACGGTCCCATACGCGATGGTATACACTACATACACGGTCGCATACGCGGTGGTGTACACTACATACACATATACACGGTCGCATAGGCGGTGGTATACACTACATACACATATACACGGTCCCATACGCGGTGGTATACACTACATACACGGTGACATACGCGGTGGTATACACTACATACACATATACACGGTCCCATACGCGGTGGTGTACACTACATACACATATACACGGTCCCATACGCGATGGTATACACTACATACACGGTCGCATACGTGGTGGTGTACACTACATACACATATACACGGTCGCATAGGCGGTGGTATACACTACATACACATATACACGGTCCCATACGCGGTGGTATACACTACATACACGGTCACATACGCGGTGGTATACACTACATACACATATACACGGTCCCATACGCGATGGTATACACTACATACACGGTCGCATACGCAGTGGTATACACTACATACACATATACACGGTCGCATAAGCGGTGGTATACACTACATACACATATACAGGTCGCATACGCGGTGGTATACACTATATACACGTATACAGGTCGCATACGCGGTGGTATACACTACATACACATATACACTGTCGCATACGCGGTGGTATACACTACATACACATATACACGGTCGCATACGCGGTGGTATACACTACATACACATATACACGGTCCCATACGCGGTGGTATACACTACATACACGGTCGCATACGCGGTGGTATACACTACATACACATATACACGGTCGCATACGCGGTGATATACACTACATACACATATACACGGTCCCATATGCGGTGGTATACACTACATACACGGTCGCATACGCGGTGGTATACACTACATACACATATACACGGTCGCATAAGCGGTGGTATACACTACATACACATATACAGGTCGCATACGCGGTGGTATACACTATATACACGTATACAGGTCGCATACGCGGTGGTATACACTACATACACATATACACTGTCGCATACGCGGTGGTATACACTACATACACGTATACACGGTCCCATACGCGGTGGTATACACTACATACACGTATACAGGTCGCATACGCAGTGGTATACACTACATACACGTATACAGGTTGCATACTCGGTGGTATACACTACATACACGTATACAGGTCGCATACTCGGTGGTATACACTACATACACATATACACTGTCGCATACGCGGTGGTATACACTACATACACATATAAACGGTCGCATACGCGGTGGTATACACTACATACACATATACGCGGTCGCATACGCGGTGGTATACACTACATACACATATACGCAGTCGCATACGCGGTGGTATACACTACATACACATATACGCAGTCGCATATGCGGTGGTATATACTACATACACATATATACGCGGTCGCATACGCAGTGGTATACACTACATACACATATACACTGTCGCATACGCGGTGGTATACACTACATACACGGTCGCATACGCGGTGGTATACACTACATACACGTATACAGGTTGCATACGCAGTGGTATTCACTACTTACACATATACACGGCCCCATACGTGGTGGTATACACTACATACACATATACACGGTCGCATACGTGGTGGTATACACTACATACACATATACACGGTCGCATATGCGGTGGTATACACTACATACACATATATACGGTCGCATACGCGGTAGTTTACCCTACATACACATATACACGGTCGCATACGCGGTGGTATACACTACATACACTATACAAGTCGCATATGCAGTGGTATACACTACATACACGTATACAGGTCGCATACACGGTGGTATACACTACATACGCGTATACAGGTCGCATATGCGGTGGTATACACTACATACACATATACACGGTCGCATACGCGGTGGTATACACTACATACACTATACATGTCGCATACGCGGTGGTATACACTACATACACGTATACAGGTCGCATACACGGTGATATACACTACATACACATATACACGGTTCACAATTGTGAATGATTGAATTCAAATCAGTTTTTGGACGTTGTTTGTTTTAATATACTTCAAGGAAGTATTTTAAGGAACAACCCTGTGTTGACTAGGGTATAAAATTATATGCAGTTGATGAGTGGTAAATGCAAAATTTCTCTTTGTCAAAAATCGCTGTGATGACTTCGAAGGAAGGAGAAGCAGGAGAACGAGGTGATGTGTATTTGCTGTGTTTAATAGGAAAGACAGCTGCGAAGCTTAACAGCACTCTTTTCCATAAGAGAGACAATAACACACAAAGACAGGGGAAGCAGAGGGAACATATATACTGGGGGGAATAATGAGGATGAGAACCAGGTGCGCTAAACAAGACACAGGTGAAATGCATAATGAGATGGGCGGTGGTGTTAGAAGACCGGTGACGTCGAACGCTGGAGCCTGTCTGCTGCAGGGGGAGGAGAGGCAGCTGAGGGCGCAGTTGTCACAATCGCTAAGAATTGCTTGGATTATCTCAGTTTCAAATAAGAACTGTTGCTACAAGAACTCTGGATAAAAAAGCCACTTAATAGCTAAAATAGTTTCCTGTTTTATTAATTTAGACATTTAGAATTGAATGGAATACAAAATAATAGGGAGGGTGTTTAGTTACCAAATGGTTATGGAATTACTATTTGTGGAGCCGTGACTATTCTAGCATAAAGTTAGGCTAGATTTAGAAACTGAGACCTAAGCAATTCTGAGTTATGTATGACAGAGTATCCTATCGTACTTAGTACTTAGTCTGTTAAATCGATTTAAGATGGCCATAAACACAATTAAACAACGTCCACATTCGTTTAGGAATGGCATAAAACATAGCTAATAGCTTGGTAAGACTATTTTAATATATTTGTATTCATCTATGCTAAGTTTATCGCAATTGTGCCACATGGTAATGCAACAAACTTATTTATTTACCGGCACATATTTTACCGCACAAATTGTTTAGCCAATTGTCGCCAGAAACCTATACCGACATGAAGAATGACTGGAGTCGCGGTTCATTTTGACAGTAGGCCTACATCAGCACAATTTCGAGACTTAATACAGCCAATCGCAATCCCAAATAAATGACTTAATATTTCTTTAGCCAAGGCATGAAAAAATTACAACATGCTATATGTCTGATTTTACACGAACACAAATAACATTCTTTTCATTTTATTTATCTGCGATAAGTTTCCACTATAGCATATCTGTGATGTTTTTCACCTTCTTAAACGAAGTAGCCTATAAATGACTAATTAGATTTGCGGGGTGTTGGTTGAACCACGTTGTCATAGCTGGCTAGAATTTTCCTGTTGTTATTTAAATAAATGTATTGATAATATAAAACTGGAAATTGTCAAAATGTTTAAAAATGAAAAAAATTTAAGGAGTACACAATTATTTATAATATTCTCTCGAGAAATATGACACTGCACATGTTAGGGATTGCTTGAAAATTCAAGAGACACGACATAACGTGTCTTTTGAATGTGTATATAGTACATTTATTGAATAATAACCAGTAATTAACCAGTCGTTAAAGCATTTATTTCCATATTTACAATGTACATTTACAAGATATCTACAATACCGAAAAATTATGTATAGGGCTATAGACTACACATTACAGGTTGACCTATCAGTTTTCTGTGAAGACAAATGTAGGAGAAAGAAGACCTGTTTACAGAAAAGGCTAAAATAAAATAGATTCTTCATTGGAAACCTGAAAGAGAGATGCAAAATTGTAGATTATAACATGTTGATGTCTGCGATTTCAATTCGTTGTCTGTGGTTTTAACTAGCCACCCAGTCTCCTTGCGTTAAAACATATACAGAGAAAGCAGCATAGCAAAGACAATAATACAAAAAAATTGTCAACCAAAAATTATAAGCCTAAAAAACATGTTGCGGTTATAGGGCTACACAACATTATTAAGGAACAACAAGCTTGATTGAGGAATGGACAAGAACTTTGTTTTAGGAAGGGAGGATGTAGGCTGTATGCTATAGCCAACAGCCGATGGTTTAAGGCCACATTGATGAAATGTTCGAGAGTGAAAAAAATTATTACAATGTCGCTAGCAAACCAAGGCAACAAAACCCAATGCTAACTAGCTATATTGCATGTAACCAAGCACCTCCAGTTAGATTAATGACTACCTTCACTCTCCTATAGAAAAACGAACCCATTCTTCATCTCTTTGTCGGAGGTGTACTTCCTATTTGTAGAGATCCCCGGGCTACTGCGCCCTCTGCTGTATAGAATAATATCTACACGCGTATACACGTGCATTCAGTCGTCTGGGTAGGTCGTCTATGACAGTGGACTGAACGTGTATACTGATGCGTCGTGTATACGGGTATAGGAACGTGTATACATGGGTGCATACATGTATACACGGTTACATAAGCAGTGGTATGCACGTTAGGTCGTTTAAATAGCTTATTAAAGTCCCTTTTCACCTGCCATAGTGTGTGTGTGAGTGTGTTTGTGTGTGAGTGTGTATGTGAGTGTGTGTGAGTGTGTTTGTGTGCGAGTGTGTTTGTGTGTGTGTGTGTGTGTGTGTTTGTGAGTGTGTGTGTGTGTGAGTGTGTGTGTGTGTGTGAGTGTGTGTGTTTGTGAGTGTGTGTGTGTCTGTGTGTGTGAGTGTGTGTGTGTGTGAGTGTGTTTGTGAGTGTGAGTGTGTTTGTGAGTGTGAGTGTGTTTGTGAGTGTGTGTGTGTGTGTGTGTGTGTTTGTGCAGTGAAGTACTAGTAAGGACCAGAACTCCTCAAAGCCTGACAACCAATCCAATCTTCCCTCTAATTTCTTCGGTTACTTAGAAAATGTCTAGTCTCTTGAGTGGAAACTGAAGGTTCTGAATATTCTGTGCAACTTGTGAACTTGCAAGTAGCCAATAGGCTATTGTGACTATTTGAGCATAATGTCAATCTGTGTGTGCCAAAACCAGTGGAGCATAACTATTAGCACTTTCATATAGAAATGCTTCTTTTTTATAATCTAGCCTTTGGTTGGTGTGCAATGGAGGCAAACATTGAATTAAACATTTGTACATTAGATCCTGACAGTCAGGATGTTGTGCTTGGTCTGTACCACTGTGGCCCACCACTTAAGAACATGAACGCCCATAATGCCTTCTAATTACCATACAGAGAATTAAACTGGGTCTAAATTGCAACAGCATTTGAAGTATTTTACAGATGTGAAGCAAGGACAATAATTTATGTAAAACACCAAAAATAGCTGTATTTGTATATCAACATTACATGAGGTTATATTTTACTAAACATTTTATGACAGCCTAAAGCCAACAATTATGAAATTATTTACATTTTCCTATTAGTTTTTAATGGAAATTGACCATTACAGAAGTAAAATTACATATTTTGCATATGAAATAATATTTAATAACTAATTGTCTGTAAAATAATGTAAAAGAACAAAGAAATTGGCACAAGTAAACGTATTTGAAGTCATTTATTGGAATTTCTTCATATTGATGCCATCTTGCTCTACCTACAAAAAAACGAAATGCGTAGTTACAGTTTGTTGCGTTATGGTTACAGAATTAAGGTTTAGGGCACAGTTTTAGTTTTTCCAGCTTCTAGACCAGAGGTGTTCCACGGAGGGCCAAGTATCTGTAGGCTTTTAGTTTTTCCTTTTAACTGGTTCCCAGTTGAGGATACAGGTGGCCGAAATGAGCTTTCTCCGCAGGGTGGCTGGGCGATCCCTTAGAGATAGGGTGAGAAGCTCGGTCACCCGGGAGGAGCTCAGAGTAAAGCCGCTGCTCCTCCACATCGAGAGGGGTCAGCTGAGGTGGCTTGGGCATCTGTTTCGGATGCCTCCGGAATGCCTTCCTGGGAAGGTGTTCCGGTCCCGTCCCACCGGGAGGAGACCCCGGGGAAGACCTAGGACATGCTGGAGGGACTATGTCTCCCGGCTGGCCTGGGAATGCCTCGGTGTCCCCCTGGAAGAGCTGGAGGAAGTGTCTAAGGAGAGGGAAGTCTGGGCATCTCTGCTTAGACTGCTGCCCCCGCGACCCGGCCCCGGATAAGCGGAAGATGATGGATGGATGATGGATGGACTGGTTCCCAGTTCAAACCTAAACAATGAGGTAAGGTTAGAATCTAACCAATTAGTGACCTAATTAGTCAATCAAGGACAAGGTGAGAGTGAAAACCTGCAGACAATCGGTCTTCCATGGAACCAGTTGGACACCTCTGTTCTAGACCACTGTTAGAAGGGAGAACTTAAACATCAGGAACATTAATAGAAATAACAACATTTGGGTTGTTTTGGCAAAGAGCTACTAAAAACATTCTGATCCAGATTCTGATTTTGTTTCTGTTTCTTACGATATAATGGCATCATGCCTTTAGTTCACTGCCTTTTGAATGTAAACATTTTGATTTATCGTGATTCAGTACAGAGAAATCACATTGTTAATCAAGATGAATTGCATTAACTAGTTCAACCTTGTGACAGACTAGTTAAAGGAGGAACAAATCTACGGTTAGGTTGAGGCCTTCATTTCCAGAGGTCACGGTTGGGGTCGACAACCCTGATGACTGGAATATCAAAACAGAATGTTTCAGGAGACACAATATATTAGGGCCCATTTGATGCACAGTAATGGCTCTATCAGATATGCAGCACCACGGTTAGCAGATGGATTAAATTACCACCCAATCTGACGGTCAGGGTCACAGAGCCCTGGGCTGGACACAGTCACTGTCTGCTAGCGTCTCAGGGAGAATGGAAACCTCCGGAGGCTGCGCTGCCCAACTGATGTTACTATGTCATTCAAATTGTCAGACATGGATATATTCTCATTCAGTGGGGATATCCATCAAGCCCCACAAGTAATAGAATAACCAGTGAGTGTTAGAATGCAAATACAAATGTTAATTTTGGACAATATTTATGAAACTTTTAAAATTAAAATAAAGAGATGTCTTCCACTCCTACCCTGAGCTGCACTTTTCACTCAGCCAGCTTTCCACTTTAGCATATTACCATGCTCAAAAAAACGTGAACACATAATCATCCCAGTATAACACCAAGTCAATTGAACTTCAGGGATATCAATCTGTCCAGTTAGGAGGAAGTGACAACAGGTGCACTGGAGAGGCAACAGCAAGACAACCCCCAAAAAGGGAATGGTTTTGCAGGTGGTGGCCACAGACAATTGCTCTCTCCTTATGAAATTCAACACTACTGTTGTTTGCTCCTTGGGGTTTAAGGCCGGGTGTCTCTGTAAAGCACTTTGTGACAACTGCTGTTGTAAAAAGGGCTTTATAAATAAATTTGATTGATTGATTGATTATCCTTCCTGACTGATTTTTGCGTTTTGCTAGTGTCCTTGCCACTACTGGTAGCATGAGGCAGTACCTGCAGCCCATTCATGTTGCATAGGTAGTTCTGCTCCTCCAGGATGGCATGTCCATATGTGCCGTTGCAAGAAGGTTTGCTGTGCCCCCCAGTACAGTCTCCAGAGCATGGAGGAGATACTAGGAAACAGGCCGTAACACTAGGAGACTGGCCCACACGTTCCCCAGACCTGAACCCAATTGAGAACCTCTGGGACGTTATGTATCAGTGCATTCGACACCGCCAAGTAGCACCACAGACTGTCCAGGAACTCACTGATGCCCTGATCCAGGTCTGGGAGGAGATCCCCCAGGACACCATCCACGATCTCATCAGGAGCATGCCCAGATGTTGTTGGGAGTGCATACAGGCACTTGGGGGCCATACACACTACTGAGTCACATTATGAGTCGCCGTGATGATTTACTTACTTTGATTCTCTCTGTGAGTTTGAATCCATCCCTCAATCGGTTGGTGATTCTGGTTTCCATTGACCATTTTTACGTTATTTTGTTCTCAAAGAATTATACAATGTACTGTAAAGATTTTGATCTTAAATATATTTAGTTCATTGAGACCCATTTAAGAGTTCTCATCATTGTTTGGACCAGTGTATATTGAAGTGTTTATTTTTTATTCTTTATTTACGGTTATCTTTCCCTTTAAGTTGATTGAGAACCCTTAAGACAGTGACCCGAAGGAATGATGACCCAAGGAACAATTACAGGGTAGGAAGAGGGGGTGAAGGAGCCAATCGGAACCTGGGGATAATTAGGTGTCCATGTTGGTATGACAATTAGCAAGGACATCAGAGATAACACTCCTACTCCCAGAATAAATGTCAGGACACCCATTTAACCTCCCATCCAAAAGACAGCATCCAATGCTGAGCTAAGTGATCTACCCTCCTGAACACTGGGATTTGATATTCAGACCTCTCCAGCCCCCAAGCCAGCCTGGCTTCCTGCTTAAGACGATGGTCCAGTGGAATAAGCCTCTGACTCCAGGCAGCATCGTTCCGTCTCATTGGTGATTGGTCAGAGCTGTCTAGCCCCAGGAGCCCAGCAGGCTGGAATAACCGCCCAGCATGTGGCCCTGCCAGACGGCCACCAGGACAGGAAATATTTCACCATTAATTCCCTTATAAACCATATTTATGAGGGAAATAATATAGAATTTCAACCAGCCAGACCCAGTGACTTGATCAGGAAATATAACATCGGATGGCTGTAATTGCAGTAGTTCACAATCGCTAACACACTAAAACTGGTACTATGAACAATGTCCACAAAATCATTCTGCAAACCTCTAGAAGCCAGAATATTTACCTAACCCGTTAAACGCTAATTACCTGTCAATATAGATTTTGTGTCATGTATTTAAAGTTTCTGAGAATCACAGTGCTTTTTGCAAAAAACTGAATCGGTAAAAATTGAAGTGTGTTTCAGTTCTGGCCTGCATGTTAAAAATTTTGAAATATGGTTGGACAAAAGGACCAAAATATCAAGAAAACTGTAAAAAAGGGTTTTACCATATTGGTTGTTAGTTGTAATTTGTAATTACTATTTATTGGAACACATAATTGACACTTTGATTGTTATTACTTTTCATTACTTTTATGGTTTTGATGTAAGCATTTTATTTTCTGTCATGTATTTAATATTTTAGAGTCTTAGTGCATTTGCAATTAAAATGGTTTATTTCTGCCGAATGTGTTTCAGTTTTGGTCTTCATGTTAACTGTTTTGAGAAAATCAACTCTGGTTAAACAAAAGTACTTAAGCAAAAAAAAAAGCTATGATTGGCGCATAACCTTAATGAAGGCTGTCTGATGGCTATGATCAGGGGGCGGAGCCTTAATAAAGGCTGTCTGATGGCTGTGATCAGGGGGGCGGAGCCTTAATGAAGGCTGTGTGATGGCTGTGATCAGGGGGGCGGAGCCTTAATGAAGGCTGTCTGATGGCTGTTATCAGGGGAGCCTTAATGAAGGCTGTTTGATGGCTGTGATCAGGGGGGCAGAGTCTTAAAGAAGGATATCTGATGGCTGTGATCAGGGGATGGAACATTAATGAAGGCTGTCTGATGACCGTGATCAGGGGGTGGAGCCTTAAAGAAGGATGTCTGATGGCCGTGATCAGGGGGTGGAACATTAATGAAGGCTGTCTTATGGCTGTGATCAGGGGGTGGGGCCTTAAGGAAGGATGTCTTATGGATGTGATCAGGGGGGAGGATCAGGCATGAATCCAACAGCTACACACATACTCACACAAATATACAGACACATACACGCACACACAATAAGCACAGCAGTAGGGAACCAGGCACCTGCTGGCCTGATGATGGGTCTGAAACCAGGCTGGACGCAGTGGGAGCCAGGCTATATAATAGTCTATGGTTGTCTGTCTCAGGGTGGACAGAAATATCCAGACACTCAGGCTGGATGGAGCGGGAGCCAGGCTATATAATATTCTATGGTTGTCTGTCTCAAGTTGTACAGAGATCCAGGCTTATTTTATCATGGAAAGATGTTTATCAATGTCCTTCAAACCGGTAATTGTGACCTATTTTGCACAGACTATTTTACCAGAACCCCTGATGATGAGAAAAACAGTACGAGGCCGTAGCTGACTTGATGTTAAATAGAATTATTGATGTTTTCTGTTGTTAGACATCTCTAACCATAGCCCTAACCATAAGCAGTAGGAGTTAATGGCTGAACTTTTAACGTCAGACGTATCTGTTTTCTAAACGCCATCGCATCGCCTGTGAGGTCACACTGAGAGGGCAGCTGTCTTCTAAACCCTATCGCATCGCCTGTGAGGTCACACTGAGAGGGCAGCTGTCTTCTAAACCCTATCGCATCACCTGTGAGGTCACACTGAGAGGGCAGCTGTTTTCTAAACCCTATCGCATCACCTGTGAGGTCACACTGAGAGGGCAGCTGTTTTCTAAACGCCATCGCATCGCCTGTGAGGTCACACTGAGGGCAGCTGGGCCACATTTCTGGTTTTCACTGGAACCAGACAACTTTCTGATGCAATCTGCTTCTGGCATCTTCCTCTTTCTTCAATCTCTTCTGTCTTTATCTTCTTCTACCTACTATCTCTTCCTCCTTTTACTCTTTTCGCTCAATTTTATTTCAATTTCAAGGCATCAGTGGCATGTAATGCATTTTCCATGGCCAAAGCAAATGTAAAATAAAAGGTTAATAACTGAAGTTAAATGAATTATATTGTAAATCTAAGGTAAACATTACTTTATAAATAAAGATACTGTCACATTTTATAGCAGCAGGACACAGGCACACTCAATCTGCAACATCACATACAATGACCGACACCAAACACAGGGAACTGGGCAAACTAAATAGAGGGGGAATCGGGTGCAAACAAGACACAGGTGAAATCGATCAAAGAACATAGAATCAGAACAAACAGAACCAAAATACATTTAACATGGAAGTGCAATAGCTGTTACAGATATCATTTCCAATGTTATTTTATATGGTATGAACAGTTTTGCAAGGATGTGGACATGAAGTATGATACAAATATTCATTTTAATATACATGTTGGTTCACTTTGTTCCTTGAGTTCTCTGATTATCACATAACAACATGTAAAATATATTTCTGCATTTATTGCACGTTACGCCTCGTATCCATCGACTGTGTTACGCCTCGCGTCCACCGACTGCGTCAAATGCATTGCTTACACTCATTTGTTGTCAATGGAGCTCTCCGATAAAATGTATTGGGAATGCTCCATTTGTCTGCATTGCATTGTGGATGATGCATGCATTCAATATTTTCAACTGTTGCATGATTTTTACTGCTGAGATATAGCTGAAGCTTTGAAATATTAAAGGAATTATTATAAGTTGTATATTCCTCAATGGCTTCTTGATGAGGCACCTCATATTATATATACATATATACACTCACCTAAAGGATTATTAGGAACACCATACTAATACTGTGTTTGACCCCCTTTCGCCTTCAGAACGGCCTTAATTCTACGTGGCATTGATTCAACAAGGTGCTGAAAGCATTCTTTAGAAATGTTGGCCCATATTGATAGGATAGCATCTTGCAGTTGATGGAGATTTGTGGGATGCACATCCAGGGCATGAAGCTCCCGTTCCACCACATCCCAAAGATGCTCTATTGGGTTGAGATCTGGTGACTGTGGGGGCCATTTCAGTACAGTGAACTCATTGCCATGTTCAAGAAACCAATTTGAAATTATTCGAGCTTTGTGACATGGTGCATTATCCTGCTGGAAGTAGCCATCAGAGGATGGGTACATGGTGGTCATAAAAGGATGGACATGGTCAGAACCAATGCTCAGGTAGGCCGTGGCATTTAAACGATGCCCAATTGGCACTAAGGGGCCTAAAGTGTGCCAAGAAAACATCCCCCACACCATTACACCACCACCACCAGCCTGCACAGTGGTAACAAGGCATGATGGATCCATGTTCTCATTCTGTTTACGCCAAATTCTGACTCTACCATCTGAATGTCTCAACGTAAATCGAGACTCATCATACCAGGCAACATTCTTCCAGTCTTCAACTGTCCAATTTTGGTGAGCTTGTGCAAATTGTAGCCTCTTTTTCCTATTTGTAGTGGAGATGAGTGGTACCCGGTGGGGTCTTCTGCTGTTGTAGCCCATCCGCCTCAAGGTTGTGCGTGTTGTGGCTTCACAAATGCTTTGCTGCATACCTCGGTTGTAACAAGTGGTTATTTCAGTCAAAGTTGCTCTTCTATCAGCTTGAATCAGTCGGCCCATTCTCCTCTGACCTCTAGCATCAACAATGCATTTTCGTCCACAGAACTGCCGCATACTGGATGTTTTTCCCTTTTCACACCATTCTTTGTAAACCCTAGAAATGGTTGTGCGTGAAAATCCCAGTAACTGAGCAGATTGTGAAATACTCAGACCGGCCCTTCTGGCACCAACAACCATGCCACGCTCAAAATTGCTTAAATCACCTTTCTTTCCCATTCTGACATTCAGTTAAATCAATTAAATCATTCAGGAGATTGTCTTGACCAGGACCACACCCCTAAATGCATTGAAGCAACTGCCATGTGATTGGTTGATTAGATAATTGCATTAATGAGAAATTGAACAGGTGTTCCTAATAATCCTTTAGGTGAGTGTATATTTATAGATATGCCTCTGTCTGCTCTGCCTTTCTGGTCTCTGCCTCTATGTTCTCTGCCTCTGCTCTCTGTCTCAATGTGATCTGCATCTGTGTACTCTGTTGAGTGGAAGGTAGCATTCCAATTTGATTTGTTTTATAGTTGGTTCTTTTCAGTGGGCCAAATTGTTCTCTCTTTTTTCTTTGGGTCTTATTGTGTTGCCTTCCTTGGGCTAGACCAGCTGGCTCAAGAGGTTTTTTGCTAGGTTCTCCCCCAGTGGATGAGGGCTTAGTTATGGTTGGTTTGAGAATCTCTTTCCTTTATATGGGTGTGAAATGTAATGTTTTCTTTATAGGTTATGATAACTAGTTAGTCCTAGTTCTGCTCTGTCTACAATATTTAGGATAATGTATCATACTCTGAGGATACTTTTAAATTACTTACATCTCCCCTTTTACTCTCTCTATTCCTCCTCTCTTTATCTCTCTATCCCTCCTCTCTTTATCTCTATTCCTCCTCTTTTTATCTTTCTATCCCTCCTCTCCTCCTCTCCTCATCTCTCTATCCCACCTCTCTTTATCTCTCTATCCCTCCTCTCTTTATCTATTCATCCTCTCTTTATCTCTCTATCCCTCCTCTCTTTATCTCTCCATCCCTCCTCTCTTTATCTCTCTATCCCACCTGTCTTTATCTCTCTATCCCTCCTCTCTTTATCTCTCTATCCATCCTCTCTTTATCTCTCTATCCCTCCTCTCTTTATCTCTCTATCCCTCCTCTCTTTATCTCTCTATCCCTCCTCTATTTATCTCTCTATTCATCCTCTCTTTATCTCTCTATCCCTCCTCTCTTTATCTCTCTATTCATCCTCTCTTTATCTCTTTATCCCTCCTCTCTTTATCTCTCTATCCCTCCTCTCTTTATCTCTCTATCCCTCCTCTCTTTATCTCTCTATCCCTCCTCTCTTTATCTCTCTATCCCTCCTCTCTTTATCTCTCCATCTCTCCTCTCTTTATCTCTCTATCCCACCTCTCTTTATCTCTCTATCCCTCCTCTCTTTATCTCTCTATCCCTCCTCTCTTTATCTCTCTATCCCTCCTCTCTTTATCTCTCTATCCCTCCTCTCTTTATCTCTCTATTCATCCTCTCTTTATCTCTCTATCCCTCCTCTCTTTATCTCTCTATCCCTCCTCTCTTTATCTCTCTATCCCTCCTCTCTTTATTCCAACTCTCATTATCTCTCTAACTCACCCTTCAGTGTCTTTGTATCCCTCCTCTCTTTATCTATCCATCCCCTCTCTTTATCTCTCTATCCTTCCTCTCTTTATCCCCCCTCCCCTTCCCCTCTGTTTCTATTTCTCCACTATCTCTCTTCTATTTATCCTCCTATACCCTCTTTCTTTTCTTTTCAGTCATTTTTAAATTAAAGTGCTTTATTGGCATGGGAAATATGTATTTGCATTGCCAAAGGAATTTAAAAATATCTAAAGCTATAATAAATAACAAAAGTGAAAACAAAAATAAAATAAAGCTGCAAGCAGTTCCATGCTATATCAGGGTACCCCCTGTGCCACCATCAAGACAAATTAGACATTTGCCAATAATTAGCTTACTCCTTTGCACACATTCCATAACATAACAAATACACAATAAAAGATTGCATGGTTTTGTGAAGTAGGTTTTTAATGTACTTAAATTTTTCAGAATGTTCTATTTTGCTACGTAATTTACAATGAAGCTCCAGTAGTTCTAGGTAAATCAATATGGACGCTATTTGGTCACAGTGAAAACACAACATTGGCAATCCCCAAAAGATGAATAGATGATTGAATGGTACATACCATTTAAATTGTAAATAATGAATGACAATCACAGGTTTTATAGTTTCTAACACTTTTTTTTTTCTAATCTCCATCATGGGCTTACTGCACAAGCCAACGAGTCATCTTTGATTTCAAATTCTTTGTGGGTCTGTAAGGTCTGAGGAAAATATGTGGTTCTAATGTGGTCATACATTTGGCAGGAGGTTAGAAAGTGCAGCTCAGTTTCCACCTCAGGTTGTGTGCAGTGTGCATAAAGTCTGTCTTCTCTTGACAGCCATGTCTGCCTATGGCAACCTCTCTCTATCTCTCTACCCCCTCTCTTTTCTTTCTTTCTATCTCCATCTCTACACTCCTCTTTCTCACTCTAATTGTTATGTTTTTTTATTATCGGATTTATGCCAGCCTATTAGGCATTGTAATTATACATAACACCATGTATTGAGTTCAGATTTCTGTTTGGACTCCTGGAGGAATAGGGTGTGTTGGGCACACACACAGGCTGATGGGGATCCTAATAGATACTACTCTCACCACTTCTCAGTTCGGTCTTCTCTAGATCAGCATCAATACGTTTCCTGAGGTTTGGAGCAGCTGCCACGCAAATGACCCTGAGCTGTTAGGAGTGTATGTGTGTGTTAAGCCACCCTGGCACATTAAGGTTGAAGTGGTGGGGGGGTTGGGGCCATAGGGAGCCAGGGCAGTTGTCAGATTAATGGATAAGGAGTTCAGCCTGGGTTGCCCGGTTCTGTTCTGCTTTATGTTTGCCCATTTATTAACACTCATCAGTCTGGCTGGGGTCCAAATGGCACTCTGTTCCCTAGATAGATAGGGTTCCACCATTGCCCAGAGCCCCATGGGTCAAAGCTAGTGCACGGTGAAGGCGCTAGGTTGACAGTTGGGACTCTGCCTCATTCAGCCACCATCAGTCAGTCAGAGCTCATCAGTGTTCTAGTGCCTGCTCAGCCCACACAGGCTAACACAACATTCACACCACCACTTCCAGACTGACACAGGCCAGCGCCACCCACCCAGAGACCTCACCCAGATTCAGACAAATTTCCACCACCCACGCAGGCCCAGCTCCAGGATGACATGGGGGCATTTCTTCATCCACGGGTTTCATAATTTTTCTGTCAGCATTTGAAAACTTTAAAGCTTATGTTAGTGGCTTTAATAGGTATATGGTTTTGGGGTAATTTTTCATTGAATTTATTGGAATATTTGTTTGAATGTTTAATGTGAGCATTTTGTTAGATAATCCTACTAATATTAGAATCATATACATTGTTGATTAAATATAAATGTACATTTTTGAAAGTATTATTTTGACTGTATAGCCTAATGTACTGCCTTTTTTTAACTTACAGTGAATATTTGATCCCCTGCTGATCTTGTACGTTTGCCCACTGACAAAGAAATGATCAGTCTATCATTTTAATGGTAGGTTTATTTTAACAAAAAAATCCATGTAAAAAATTTTATAAATTGATCAGCATTTTAATGAGTGAAATAAATATTTAACCCCTCTCAATCAGAAAGTTGACTCCCATGTGTCTTTTAGTCTTGAAGGGAGTACTCCTAGTCTCAGCTTGTTACCTGTATAAAAGACACCTGTCCACAGTCAATCAATCAGATTCCAAACTCTTCACCATGGCCAAGAATAAAGAGCTGTCCAAGGATGTCAGGGACAAGATTGTAGACCTACACAAGGCTGGAATGGGCTACAAGACCATCACCAAGCAGCTTGGTGAGAAGGTGACAGCAGTTGGTGTGATTATTCGCAAATGGAAGAAACACAAAAAAAACTGTCAATCTCCCTCGGTCTGGGGCTCCATGAAAGATTTCACATCGTGGAGTTGCAATGATCATGAGAACGGTGAGGAATCAGCCCAGAACTACACGGGAGGATCTTGTCAATGATCTCAATGCAACTGGGACCATAGTCACCAAGAAAACAATTGGTAACACACTACGCCATGATGGACTGAAATCCTGCAGCGCCCGCAATGTCCTCCTGCTCAAGAAAGCACATGTACAGACCCGTCTGAAGTTTGCCAATGAACATCTGAATGACTCAGTGTTGTGGTCAGATGAGACCAAAATCGAGCTCTTTGGCATCAACTTAACTCGCCGTGTTTGGAGGAGGAAGAATGCTGGCTATGACCCCAAGAACACCATCCCCACCGTCAAACATGGAGGTGGAAACATTATGCTTTGGGGGTGTTTTTCTGCTAAGGGGACAGGACAACGTCACTGCATCAAAGGGACGATGGACGGGGCCATATATCGTCAAATCTTGGGTGAGAACCTCCTTCCCTTGGCCAGGGCATTGAAAATGGGTCGTGGTTGGGTATTCCAGCATTACAATGACCCAAAACACATGGCCAAGGCAACAAAGGAGTGGCTCAAGAAGAAGCATATTAAGGTCCTGGAATGGCCTAGCCAGTCTCCAGACCTTAATCTTATAGAAAATCTGTGGAGGGAGCTGAAGGTTTGAGTTGCCAAACATCAGCCTTGAAACCTTAATGACTTGGAGAAGATCTGCAAAGAGGAGTGGGACAAAATCCCTCCTGAGATGTGTGCAAACCTGGTGGCCAACCACAAGAAACGTCTGACCTCTGTGATTGCCAACAAGGGTTTTGCCACAAAGTACTAAGTCATGTTTTGCAGAGGGGATGAATACTTATTTCACTCATTAAAATGCTAATCAATTTATAAAAAATTTCACATGGGTTTTTCAAAAAAAAAAATCTGTATCTCACTGTTCAAATAAACCTACCATTAAAATTATAGACTGATCAATTTCTTTGTCAGTGGGCAAACGTAAAAAATCAGCAGGGGATCAAATAAATTTTTCCCCTCACTGTAGGAATTATCTTAGTTTCAGCAGTCACAACTACATCAAAACATGTCCACAAACTACGTCTGGGTCTACATTATTCCTCCTCCGTATTCCTTATTTTCCAAGCGACTAGGATCGAATCAGCAGCACATGCACAAAGCACAAAGCACACCCCCACAATTGTTCTTTGGTGCATAAAATTGTGTCGACAACATCTTGTCAGCTGGGGCCATAAGGTACAAGTAGAATAATTAAACAGCAGTGTAGCCTCCTTTTTGGACACTTCCACCCAAATTGCATGATAAACCTTGGAACAAGGTTTGCAGCAAACTTATGTTTATGGATAAACAATCCTGGGGGACAAGAAACCCAGGCTTCCACCCACCCAGAGACCTCCTCACCATAGGTCCTAACATACTTCAACAACACTATCTTGACTGTCTGTCTGAAGCCAGAGTACACTCACCTGCCCGTCTGTCTTTCCCCAGGTTGTGAGAGTGACTTCTGGGGACCCCACTGCAGTAACCGGTGCCAGTGTCAGAACGGGGCCCGGTGTAACCCCATCACCGGGGCGTGCGTGTGCACAGACGGGTACCAGGGCTGGCGCTGCGAGGAGCCCTGTGAGCCAGGTCACTATGGCAAGGCGTGCCAGCTCACATGCCAGTGTTTGAACGGGGCCACCTGCCACCATGAGACTGGGGAGTGTATATGTGCCTCAGGGTACTCCGGGGCCTTGTGAGTATTGACAGTAGACACCCACACTGTCTCAGCAGGCTTCTGCCAGGGTGTGTTCTCTGTGTGGTGACGCTGTGTCTCTTGTAGCTGCGGAGAGCGGTGTCCCTCTGGTAGTCATGGACAACAATGTGATCAGAACTGCCCCTGTCAGAATGGAGGAGTCTGTCACCACGTCTTGGGAGACTGCTCCTGTCCTGCGGGCTGGATGGTAGGACCTGCTGTCCGCACATTTTTAACATTCAACGTTGTAGTTCCTCCCCTGATTCCCAACCTGTGTGAGCGCAACCCCCCTCCCCCACCAAATACCCACCCAGGTCCTGACTATAACCCCCTCCCCCACCAAATACCCACCCAGGTCCTGACTATAACCCCCTCTCCCACCAAATACCCACCCAGGTCCTGACTATAACGCCCCTCCCCCACCAAATACCCAGGTCCTGACCATAACCCCCCTCCCCCACCAAATACCCAGGTCCTGACCATAACCCCCCTTTCCTCGCCAAATACCCAGGTCCTGACCATAACCCCCCTTTCCTCGCCAAATACCCAGGTCCTGACCATAACCCCCCTTTCCTCGCCAAATACCCAGGTCCTCATTATAACCCCTCCCCCACCAACTAGCCTGAAGATAGTATTTTTATGTTTGTTTTTCAACTGCTATCTCTTTCATTGTGTGGGTCAGTTTTTTGGGGTATTTGTTGTTATGACATGCATTTTGACCGTGAGAAGACTTGACCAGATCATTCTCTTTGTCTTTTTCATTTTTAATTATTATTGTCAGTCTTAATTGTATTTTAAATGCAGTAAAGAGGTTAATAGATCGCTACGAAACAACCAAAATGACATGACAACGCTTGATGGAAAGATGCCTTAGAGAACAGCTTGTGAATCTCTTCATTGCCCCCCAGAAAAATGTGCCTACATTTAGGCTAGAATTGTTTTGAGTATTTCACCCTTTGTTTAGGTAAAAGTCTGAGTGGGATGTTTGTATGGATGTGTTATGGTGTCAAACCAAATATATGAGTATTTTGTTTGTATGGATATCAATCCAAATGTATGAGTATTATGCTTGTATGGATGTCAATCCAAATGTATGAGTATTATGTTTGTATGGATGTCAATCCAAATATACTGTCATTGACAACTATCTGCTGAAACCATCTTTTACCACACTCAATTTCTTTATGCTAGCAATGCAATTAGCTGATTCTGTAGGTACGTTCTCAACCTAAAAACTGTTTCTGAAATATATATCAACGAAAACAACCGAATAAATCTAAATTTAGTCATTATTATTGTGGGCCTGTTATAAAACATACATCATAAAGGATCTGACAAATATTAATCTTATTGGATAAGAGTTTTTGACTATGAGCCAATGACAGTGTCCTAATGGTTATCCCTAAAGAGGGTGTGGCTTTCAGCATTCTATTGTGTTCCAACATCCTTACCATATCTATTATCAGTCTCATTCTTAATGGACATTTTAATTATTGTTCTCCTTGTTACTCTCATTCTTATTTTCATGAACATTTCATGAACATTTTATCTGGTTGTCATTGTCATTCATGTCTCTGCATGAGAAAGATGTATATCTCTGCTTGTTTCCAGGGCTCTGTCTGTGCCCAGCCGTGCCACGCAGGCAAGTACGGCATCAACTGCAGCAAAGACTGCTCTTGTCGTAACGGTGGACTGTGCGACCATATCTCCGGGCAGTGCCAGTGTACCGCGGGCTACAGTGGACGAAGGTACATCACGTGCATTACTCTGCCTTATTGACTTCCTGATTGATTACTTCCTGACTGACTACTTCCTGATTGACTACTTCCTGATTTACTACTTCCTGTTTGACTTCTTCCTTATTGACACATCTAGGACAAAGCGGCTCAATTGAAGTAAATAAAATAAAATGTTCCACAAGTTGTCATGAAGGCATCTGAATCCATTGTGTGACAAATACTTATTAACCACATTCATTCTCCTTGGGAAATTTAGTCCACCACCCTCATATGTATTTATGGATGTCCACCACCCTCATATGTATTTATGGATGTCCACCACCCTCATACACATTTATGGATGTCCACCACTCTCACACATGTTCATGGACGTCCACCACTCTCACACATGTTTATGGATGTCCACCACTCTCACACATGTTTATGGACGTCCACCACTCTCACACATGTTCATGGACGTCCACCACTCTCACACATGTTTATGGATGTCCACCACTCTCATACATGTTCATGGATGTCCACTACCCTTAAACATGTTTATGGACGACCACCACACTTATACGTTTATGGATGTTTACCACCGTCATACATGTTTATGGATGTTTACCACCGTCATACATGTTTATGGATGTCCACCACCCTCATACGTGTTTATGGACGTCCACCACCCTCATACGTGTTTATGGACGTCCACCACCCTCATACGTGTTTATGGATGTTTACCACCGTCATACGTGTTTATGGATGTCCACCACCCTCATACGTGTTTATGGACGTCCACCACCCTCATACGTGTTTATGGACGTCCACCACCCTCATACGTGTTTATGGATGTCCACCACCCTCATACATGTTTATGGATGTCCACCACCCTCATACGTGTTTATGGACGTCCACCACCCTCATACGTGTTTATGGACGTCCACCACCCTCATACGTGTTTATGGACGTCCACCACCCTCATATGTGTTTATGGATGTCCACCACCCTCATACATGTTTATGGATGTCCACCACCCTCACACATGTTTATGGATGTCCACCACCCTCATACGTGTTTAATGGATGTCCACCACCCTCATACGTGTTTATGGATGTCCACCACCCTCATACATGTTTAATGTTTATTTAGCTCTGATAGCACAAAGTCAATGTTTCTTGTCCTCTCCTGTTTTCCTCTTTTGTTCTCACCTCTCTATCGATCCCATTCTGCATTCCATCCTGCCTGGTATGTACTCATCCATTACAAATAATAGGCTTATGTAAGGGACTCCTCTGAAACCCACATATCTACACACATGTTCACACACACTTCCATTATTTTAGACTAAGCTGTCCTGTATGAAATGATTGCTGCAGCCTAAAGCCTTTGCCTCCCGGATCAACATTCTTCCTCCCAGAACAAGACTACTCTTTTCTTCTAATATTTCCCTCATTCATTGGGGAAGTGACAGGGGAATTAACCTGGAAGTTTAAGTCTCCACCTTCACGTCATCCACCTCACCCCACCACCCAAATGGTGCTATAACCACAGCACACCCCAACATTCACCCTATTCTAATAATAGTGGCACTAATTTTACTCAGACTAGATCAGAAGCACCATAAACAGATGACGGTGCCTTTTGAGGCAGGCTGATAACATGGACACGATGTAATTTAAACATGAAGCATAACTAGTCCATTTGACAATGTAATTGAGCCATTTATCTGGCTGCTAATGGCTCGGCTTGACACCTGAGATTGATATTGTGTCATGCAGAGTGTTACTTAAGGTCTTGTAAAAGTCTCCTATCTCACGTCTCTTTCTGCTTTCTCCTTTTCTTGGTCTCTGTCCCTCATGCTGAGAATCCACCTGTCTGTGATTACAGTCATGCTGTTGCTAAATGCTGATGGTGACCCTGCTCACCTCCAACTCCCCCTGTAGAGTAACATATTTGCCCTGATTTAAAGGTGTGGGGAGGGGGGCTGGTAGCTGCATGGAGGAGCCTGGGAAGAAGAGTTTTCCTGGGGAGTGGGTCTGCTGATGATGCAGCTCTCTTACAGACTACCTCATCTAGACCTTCTGATCTAGACTATCTATCTAGACCTTCTGATCTAGACTACCTCATCTAGCCCTTCTGATTCAGTCTAACAGACTACCCATCTAGACCTTCTGATCCAGACTAACAGACTACCTCATCTAGACCTTCTGATCCAGACTAACAGATTACATATCTAAACTTTCTGATCCAGACTCCCTATCTAGACCTTCTGATCTAGACTACCTCATCTAGGCCTTCTGATCAAGACTAATAGACTACTTATCTAGACCTTATAACTAGACTTTCTGATCCAGACTAACCGACTACCTATCTAGACCTTCTGATCTAGACTACCTCATCTATGCCTTCTGATCCAGACTAACAGACTACCTCATCTAGACCTGATCCAGACTAACAGATTACCTGATCTAGTGTCTCTGATGCAGACTAACAGGCTACCCCATCTTGACCCTTTGATGCAGATGAACAGATTTTGTGTCTCTGATCCATTTTTACTGACTAAATCATCAAGATTCCCTGATTCAGACTAACATAGTAATCTACACCCTCAGATACGGTCGTACTACATCACCTGTTATCTCCTATTATTATCACCTATTATTTGTTCTGCATCCAGTCCAGAACAAATTACCTTGTCTAGACCCCCTGATCCAGTATAATATAGTAGCTCCTCAATACTTTTGTATTAACAGGAAACACATTTTTTAATTGTAGCAGAATCATAGATGCTAGGAACATTCTTCACCTAGTGAAAGGTGAAATTCTGCTTAGAAGAATGCATCTTCCTGTGTGAATCACAGCTGGAGATGTTCAATCTCAAACATAGCAATTCTGGCTCCTGTAGTCTATCAACAATATTCTCTCTGTCAGGAGGAGTGCCTGGTCAGTGTAGGTTGATGTGTATATTCTCTCTGTCTCCAGATGTCAGGAGGAGTGCCTGGTCAGTGTAGGTTGATGTGTATATTCTCTCTGTCTCCAGATGTCAGGAGGAGTGCCTGGTCAGTGTAGGTTGATGTGTATATTCTCTCTGTCTCCAGATGTCAGGAGGAGTGCCTGGTCAGTGTAGGTTGATGTGTATATTCTCTCTGTCTCCAGATGTCAGGAGGAGTGCCCGGTCGGCTTCTACGGCCCTCAGTGCAGCCTGCAGTGTGACTGTTATAATGGGGCTAAATGTTACCATATCAACGGGGCGTGTCTTTGTGACACCGGCTTTAAAGGACATGACTGTCAGGAGCGGTTCTGTCCTCCAGGCCTGTACGGACTCATCTGTGACAAGTACTGTCCATGTAACGCCTCTAACACTGTCAGGTAACCAATTCACCTGTCAGTACTGTCTATGTAACTCCTCTAACACTGTCAGGTAACCAGTCAGTCAGTCAGTACTGTCCATGTAACTCCTCTAACACTGTCAGGTAACCAGTCAGTCAGTCAGTACTGTCCATGTAACTCCTCTAACACTGTCAGGTAACCAATTCACCTGTCAGTACTGTCTATATAACTCCTCTAACACTGTCAGGTAACCAGTCAGTCAGTCAGTACTGTCTATATAACTCCTCTAACACTGTCAGGTAACCAGTCAGTCAGTCAGTACTGTCTATGTAACTCCTCTAACACTGTCAGGTAACCAGTCAGTCAGTCAGTACTGTCCATGTAACTCCTCTAACACTGTCAGGTAACCAGTCAGTCAGTCAGTACTGTCCATGTAACTCCTCTAACACTGTCAGGTAACCAGTCAGTCAGTCAGTACTGTCCATGTAACTCCTCTAACACTGTCAGGTAATCAGTCAGTCAGTACTGTCTATATAACTCCTCTAACACTGTCAGGTAACCAGTCAGTCAGTCAGTACTGTCCATGTAACTCCTCTAACACAGTCAGGTAATCAGTCAGTCAGTCAGTACTATCTATATAACTCCTTTTACACTGTCAGGTAATTTGTCAGTCAGTCAGTACTGTCTATATAACTCCTCTAACACTGTCAGGTAACCAGTCAGTCAGTCAGTACTGTCTATGTAACTCCTCTAACACTGTCAGGTAACCAGTCAGTCAGTCAGTACTGTCCATGTAACTCCTCTAACACTGTCAGGTAACCAGTCAGTCAGTCAGTACTGTCCATGTAACTCCTCTAACACTGTCAGGTAACCAGTCAGTCAGTCAGTACTGTCCATGTAACTCCTCTAACACTGTCAGGTAATCAGTCAGTCAGTACTGTCTATATAACTCCTCTAACACTGTCAGGTAACCAGTCAGTCAGTCAGTACTGTCCATGTAACTCCTCTAACACAGTCAGGTAATCAGTCAGTCAGTCAGTACTATCTATATAACTCCTTTTACACTGTCAGGTAATTTGTCAGTCAGTCAGTACTGTCTATATAACTCCTCTAACACTGTCAGGTAACCAGTCAGTCAGTCAGTACTGTCCATATAACTCCTCTTACACTGTCAGGTAATCAGTCAGTCAGTCAGTACTGTCTATATAACTCCTCTAACACTGTCAGGTAATCAGTCAGTCAGTCAGTACTGTCTATATAACTCCTCTAACACTGTCAGGTAACCAGTCAGTCAGTCAGTACTGTCTATATAACTCCTCTAACACTGTCAGGTAACCAGTCAGTCAGTCAGTACTGTCTATATAACTCCTCTAACACTGTCAGGTAATCAGTCAGTCAGTCAGTACTGTCTATATAACTCCTCTAACACTGTCAGGTAACCAGTCAGTCAGTCAGTACTGTCTATAGTACTTAACATTCAATCAAATCAAACATTGGTTATTTATAATGCTGTTTTACATCAACGGTTAGTCAGCCAAATGTCATGTGTTTTTACAGTCCTGATTATTTGAACAGACTACGTATCCACTGGCTTTATCTCTCGCTAACACTAACCTCATCACCCTAACACTAACCCTAACACTAACCTCATCACCCTAACACTAACCTCATCACCCTAACACTAACCTTACCACCCTAACACTAACCCTAACACTAACCTCATCACCCTAACACTAACCTCATCACACTAACCCTAACCTCACCACCCTAACACTAACCCTAACACTAACCTCATCACCCTAACACTAACCTCATCACACTAACCCTAACCTCATCACCCTAACACTAACCCTAACACTAACCTCATCACCCTAACACTAACCTCATCACACTAACCCTAACCTCATCACCCTAACACTAACCCTAACACTAACCTCATCACCCTAACACTAACCCTAACACATACCTCATCACCCTAACACTAACCCTAACACTAACCTAATCACCCTAACACTAACTCTAACACTAACCTCACTACCCTAACACTAACCCTAACACCAACCTCATCACCCTAACCCTGACACTAACCTCATCCCCCTAACACTAACCTCATCACCCTAACATTAACCCTAACACTAACCTCATCACCCTAACACTAACCTCATCACCCTAACACAAACCTCATCACCCTAACACTAACCCTAACACTAACCTCATCACCCTAACACTAACCTCATCACACTATCCCTAACCTCATCACCCTAACACTAACCCTAACACTAACCTCATCACCCTAACACTAACCCTAACACATACCTCATCACCCTAACACTAACCCTAACACTAACCTAATCACCCTAACACTAACTCTAACACTAACCTCACTACCCTAACACTAACCCTAACACCAACCTCATCACCCTAACCCTGACACTAACCTCATCCCCCTAACACTAACCTCATCACCCTAACATTAACCCTAACTCTAACCTCATCACCCTAACACTAACCCTAACAATAACCTCATCACCCTAACACTAACCTCATCACCCTAACACTAACACTAATCCTAACACAAACCTCATCACCCTAACACTAACCGAATCACCCTAACACTAACTCTAACACTAACCTCATCACCCTAACACTGACCTCATCACCCTAACACAAACCTCATCACCCTAACACTAACCTCATCACCCTAACACTAACCTCATCACCCTAACACTAACCTCATCACCTTCACACTAACCCTAACAATAACCTCATCACCCTAACACTAACCTCATCACCCTAACACTAACCCTAACACAAACCTCATCACCCTAACACTAACCCTAACACTAACCTAATCACCCTAACACTAACCTCATCACCCTAACACTAACTCTAACACTAACCTCATCACCCTAACACTGACCTCATCACCCTAACACAAACCTCATCACCCTAACACTAACCCTAACACTAACCTCACCACCCTAACACTAACCCTAACACCAACCTCATCACCCTAACCCTAACACTAACCTCATCCCCCTAACACTAACCTCATCACCCTAACATTAACCCTAACACTAACCCTAACACTAACCTCATCACCTTAACACTAACCTCATCACCCTAACACTAACCCTAACACTAACCTCATCACCCTAACACTAACCTCATCACCCTAACACTAACCCTAACACTAACCTCATCACCCTAACACTAACCCTAACACTAACCTCATCACCCTAACACTAACCTCATCACCCTAACACTAACCCTAACACTAACCTCATCACCCTAACACTAACCTCATCACCCTAACACTAACCCTAACACTAACCTCATCACCCTAACACAAACCTCATCACCCTAACACTAACCCTAACACTAACCTCATCACCCTAACACTAACCCTAACACTAACCTCATCACCCTAACACTAACCTCATCACCCTAACACTAACACTAACCTCATCACCCTAACACTAACCTCATCACCCTAACACTAACACTAACCTCATCAACCTAACACTAACCCTTACAGTTTGGGCATCCACCCTAACACTAACCACTGTCAGAATATTTTTTTAATTTAAAAAACGACTTGGTAACTCATTTGTTTGACTGTCTTGTTCGGGTACAGAACAACAAGCTGACTTGATTGAGGCAGAGGGGCCATGGAAGACACCATACATGTACTGCTCTAACATTTATTACAATTAATTAAATCGACATTATCATGGAGGGATGTTTTGGCCTCAGAGTTTGGATACTTCAGGAAAGGTATAGTTTTAGACCTAATTGGCATGTAGTCTGTTCAAATAACTGTAAAAACATAATGAATTACTAACTGTTGAGATAGAAACAGCTTTGTAAATAACTGTGATGTTTGAGTGATTACATGTTAACTTGAAAATGGCTTCATATGTGTAAGTGATGTTTTAATTGTTGCTTGTCTCTGGTCCAGCTGTCACCCTCTGACTGGCGAGTGCACCTGTACTGCTGGGTGGGCGGGGCTCTATTGCAACGAGACCTGCCCACCTGGTTACCACGGAGACGGATGCCAGATGCCGTGCAGCTGCTCCAATGGGGCCAGCTGTCACAGAGTGACTGGAGCCTGTGTCTGCCCTCCTGGTTACATGGTAAGGGTTTGTGTCTGTCCTCCTGGTTACATGGTAAGGGTTTGTGTCTGCCCTCCTGGTTACATGGTAAGGGTTTGTGTCTGTCCTCCTGGTTACATGGTAAGGGTTTGTGTCTGTCCTCCTGGTTACATGGTAAGGGTTTGTGTCTGTCCTCCTGGTTACATGGTAAGGGGTGGTGTATGTCCTCCTGGTTACATGGTAAGGGGTGGTGTCTGTCCTCCTGGTTACATGGTAAGGGGTGGTGTCTGTCCTCCTGGTTACATGGTAAGGGGTGGTGTATGTCCTCCTGGTTACATGGTAAGGGTTTGTGTCTGTCCTCCTGGTTACATGGTAAGGGGTGGTGTATGTCCTCCTGGTTACATGGTAAGGGGTGGTGTCTGTCCTCCTGGTTACATGGTAAGGGGTGGTGTATGTCCTCCTGGTTACATGGTAAGGGTTTGTGTCTGTCCTCCTGGTTACATGGTAAAGGGTGGTGTCTGTCCTCCTGGTTACATGGTAAGGGGTGGTGTCTGTCCCCCTGGTTACATGGTAAGGGCTTGTGTCTGCCCTCCTGGTTACATGGTAAGGGTTTGTGTCTGTCCTCCTGGTTACATGGTAAGGGTTTGTGTCTGTCCTCCTGGTTACATGGTAAGGGTTTGTGTCTGTCCTCCTGGTTACATGGTAAGGGGTGGTGTATGTCCTCCTGGTTACATGGTAAGGGGTGGTGTCTGTCCTCCTGGTTACATGGTAAGGGGTGGTGTCTGTCCTCCTGGTTACATGGTAAGGGGTGGTGTATGTCCTCCTGGTTACATGGTAAGGGTTTGTGTCTGTCCTCCTGGTTACATGGTAAAGGGTGGTGTCTGTCCTCCTGGTTACATGGTAAGGGGTGGTGTCTGTCCCCCTGGTTACATGGTAAGGGCTTGTGTCTGCCCTCCTGGTTACATGGTAAGGGTTTGTGTCTGTCCTCCTGGTTACATGGTAAGGGGTGGTGTATGTCCTCCTGGTTACATGGTAAGGGGTGGTGTCTGTCCTCCTGGTTACATGGTAAGGGGTGGTGTCTGTCCTCCTGGTTACATGGTAAGGGGTGGTGTATGTCCTCCTGGTTACATGGTAAGGGTTTGTGTCTGTCCTCCTGGTTACATGGTAAGGGGTGGTGTCTGTCCTCCTGGTTACATGGTAAGGGGTGGTGTCTGTCCCCCTGGTTACATGGTAAGGGCTTGTGTCTGCCCTCCTGGTTACATGGTAAGGGTTTGTGTCTGTCCCCCTGGTTACATGGTAAGGGTTTGTGTCTGTCCTCCTGGTTACATGGTAAGGGTTTGTGTCTGTCCTCCTGGTTACATGGTAAGGGTTTGTGTCTGTCCTCCTGGTTACATGGTAAGGGCTTGTGTCTGTCCTCCTGGTTACATGGTAAGGATTTGTGTCTGTCCTCTTGGTTACACGGTAAGGGGTTGTTGTTGTCTTCTTCAATCAGTCACATATATTTTGCAAATCCCTATTTACATCAGCAGTTGTCACAAAGGGCTTTGACAGATACTCAGCCTGAAATTCAAAAGAGCAATAAATAACAAGGATAGGATAACTGCACAGTGGCTAGGAAATATTCCCTAGTAGGATTGAAACCTGGGAAGAAACATAGAGAGAGGCTGGATACAGGGACTGGCCAGACCTCTTTTGGCTGTGCTGGTGAAGATTATAAGAATGCATGACCTGATGTGGGCCACATCAATGTTTTTGTTTGTTCAGATGACCAGCAGGTCAATATATGCAGGGGCGCTGTGGCCAGAGTCTTTAGGCAGAGTCCATATCAGCTATAGAACCAGCTGGACATGGACAGGAACAACCAGGTGGGGTTTGACCAAAGTCTTTGAGCAGACTGCATATCAGCTGTAGAACCATGTGGACAAGGACAGGAACGACCAGGTGGGCTGTGACAGGAGGAATCATCAGGCAGCAATTAGATCAGCAACCTGACCAGGAAGACATTTCGGTCCGGGACATCTACGAGTCGTCAAGCCTTATAGTCCTGAGACGTTGTTCAAGGGCTCATGTCCTCCTAAGATTAAACAGGACCCAAGACAAAATACTAGAGAGACCAAAGGATACCTCGGCATATAGTTCAAACTGACTCATATCCCAGTTTTACAGTGTAAAACTACAGGGCAGTCAGACACTAGTTCTGCAGTGTAAAACTACAGGGCAGTCTGACCCTAGTTCTGCAGTGTAAAACTACAGGGCAGTCTGACACTAGTTCTGCAGTGTAAAACTACAGGGCAGTCTGACACTAGTTCTGCAGTGTAAAACTACTGGGCAGTCTGACACTAGTTCTGCAGTGTAAAACTACAGGGCAGTCAGACCCTAGTTCTGCAGTGTAAAACTACAGGGCAGTCTGACACTAGTTCTGCAGTGTAAAACTACAGGGCAGTCTGACCCTAGTTCTGCAGTGTAAATCTACAAGGCTGATTACTGTGTTCTGTTTCTATTACTGAACACTGTCAAGGCTGAGTGTTGTGTTCTGTATCTGATTACTGAACACTGTCAAGGCTGAGTGTTGTGTACTAATAATATCCTAAATCTTGAAATCCCTGAAAAGCAGGTTTGATTCCTGGGACTAACATATGTTAAATGTTTGTTTAAAATAGGAAATACAAATGCTTATGTAAAAGAGGTGATACAGTAATATGTTGCATATGGAAAAACAAGAAAGGTACAAAAACACATGCAAAAGCATACACACACATCAACACGCGTATACAGAGGGTTAACTAAACATTATTCTGATTAAAAAGGAAATGCTGATGATGAAATATTAATGCAAGCTGTAACCCAGTTGGTAGATAATGGTCTTGATTATGCTGGGACAGTGGGTTTGATACACTGAAGATGTATAGGTACATAAAATATGGCATCTGCTATATTTTATATATATACATATATATAATATGTGTAGATATATATATATATATATATATACTTATATATACATTTGTATATATATATATACAGTACAGGCCAAAAGTTTGGACACACCTTCTCATTCAATGTGTTTCCTTTATTTTCATGACTATTTACATTGTACATTCTCACTGAAGGCATCACAACTATAAATGTGGAATTATGTACTTAACAAAAAAGTGTGAAAACATGTCTTATATTCTAGTTTCTTCAAAGTAGCCACCCTTTGCTGTGATTACTGCTTTGCACACTCTTAGCATTCTCTTGATGAGCTTCAAGAGGTAGTCACCTGAAATGGTTTTCCAACAGTCTTGAAGGAGTTCCCAGAGATGCTTAGCACATGTTGGCTCTTTTGCCTTCACTCTGTGGTCCAGCTCACCCCAAACCATCTCAATTGGGTTCAGGTCCGGTGACTGTGGAGGCCAGGTCATCTGGCGCAGCCCTCCATCACTCTCCTTCTTGGTCAAATAGCCCTTACACAGCCTGGTGGTGTGTTTGGGGTCATTGTCCTGTTGAAAAATAAATGATGGTCCAACTAAACATAAACCGGATGGGATGGCATGTCGCTGCAGGATGCTGTGGTAGCCATGCTGGTTCAGTATGCCTTCAATTTTGAATAAATCCCCAACAGTGTCACCAGCAAAGCACCCCCACACCATCACACATCCTCCTCCATGCTTCACGGTGGGAACCAGGCATGTAGAATCCATCCGTTCACCTTTTCTGAGTCGCACAAAGACACAGCGGTTGGAACCAAAGATCTCAAATTTGGACTCTTCAGACCAAAGCACAGATTTCCACTGGTCCATTCCTTGTGTTTCTTGGCCCAAACAAATCTATTCTGCTTGTTGCCTCTCCTTAGCAGTGGTTTCCTAGCAGCTACTTGACCATGAAGGCCTGATTCGTGCAGTCTCCTCTTAAGAGTTGTTCTAGAGATGTGTCTGCTGCTAGAACTCTGTGTGGCATTCAGCTGGTCTCTAATCTGAGCTTTCTGAGGCTGGTGACTCGAATGAACTTATCCTCAACAGCAGAGGTAACTCTTGGTCTTCCTTTCCTGGGGCGGTGGTTCCTGCCATAATATGAATTCTAACAGTTGTCCAATAGGGCTGTCAGCTGTGTATCAACCTAACTTCTGCACAACACAACTGATGGTCCCAACCCCATTAATACTGGAAAAAATCCCACTAATTAACCCTGACAAGGCACACCTGTGAAGTGAAAAACATTTCAGGTGACTACCTCATGAAGCTCATTGAGAGAACACCAAGGGTTTGCAGCGCTATCAAAAAAGCAAAGGGTGGATACTTTGAGGAATCTAAAATATAACACATGTTTTCAGTTATTTCACACTTTTTTGTTAAGTACATAATTCCATAAGTGTTCATTCATAGTTTTGATGCCTTCAGTGAGAATCTACAATGTAAATAGTCATGAAAATAAAGAAAATGCATTGAATGAGAAGGTGTGTCCTAACTTTTGGCCTGTATTGTATATATACTTAAATATATAATATATATATATACTTATATACACACTCACCTAAAGGATTATTATGAACACCATACTGTGTTTGACCCCATTTAGCCTTCAGAACTGCCTTAATTCTACGTGGCATTGATTCAACAAGGTGCTGAAAGCATTCTTTAGAAATGTTGGCACATATTGATAGGATAGCATCTTGCAGTTGATGGAGATTTGTGGGATGCACATCCAGGGCACGAAGCTCCCGTTCCACCACATCCCAAAGATGCTCTATTGGGTTGAGATCTGGTGACTGTGGGGGCCATTTCAGTACAGTGAACTCATTTTCATGTTCAAGAAACCAATTTGAAATTATTCGAGCTTTGTGACATGGTGCATTATCCTGTTGGAAGTAGCCATCAGAGGATGGGTACATGGTGGTCATAAAGGGATGGACATGGTCAGAAACAATGCTCAGGTAGGCCGTGGTATTGAAACGATGCCCAATTGGCACTAAGGGGCCAAAGTGTGCCAAGAAAACATCCCCCACACCATTACACCACCACCACCAGCCTGCACAGTGGTAACAAGGCATGATGGATCCATGTTCTCATTCTGTTTACGCCAAATTCTGACTCTACCATCTGAATGTCTCAACGGAAATCGAGACTCATCAGACCAGGCAACATTCTTCCAGTCTTCAACTGTCCAATTTTGGTGAGCTTGTGCAAATTGTAGCCTCTTTTTCCTATTTGTAGTGGAGATGAGTGGTACCTGGTGGGGTCTTCTGCTGTTGTAGCCCATCCGCCTCAAGGTTGTGCGTGTTGTGGCTTCACAAATGCTTTGCTGCATACCTCGGTTGTAACGAGTGGTTATTTCAGTCAAAGTTGCTCTTCTATCAGCTTGAATCAGTCGGCCCATTCTCCTCTGACCTCTAGGATCAACAATGCATTTTCGTCCACAGAACTGCCGCATACTGGATGTTTTTCCCTTTTCACACCATTCTTTGTAAACCCTAGAAATGGTTGTGCGTGAAAATCCAAGTAACTGAGCAGATTGTGAAATACTCAGACCGGCCCGTCTGGCACCAACAAACATGCCACACTCAAAATTGCTTAAATCACCTTTCTTTCCCATTCTGACATTCAGTTTGGAGTTCAGGAGATTGTCTTGACCAGGACCACACCCCTAAATGCATTGAAGCAACTGCCATGTGATTGGTTGATTAGATAATTGCATTAATGAGAAATTGAACAGGTGTTCCTAATAATCCTTTAGGTGAGTGTATAAATGTATATATATATATATATATATATATATATATATATATATATAGCATATTATATGTATATATATATATAGCATATTATATATATAGCTATTTAGCTATTATTGTTTCTATTAATATTAATATTAACCCCACATATTAGTTTACTGGAGAACATTTATTGGAGAACTATGCAATGCAATGTTTTGGCATTAGGTTCTGCTCCTCTGGGGTAACTCACAGTTGTGTATTAGATCCTGGCCAGTTGACTAGATTCCAATGAGTTACAGTTGAGCAAGGGTGGGCTGGCCCTGCTGGCTGCCCAGGAAGTTTCTACCAACCAGCCTTCTTCCTTGGGGGCATTGGTGCGACACAGAGGAAGCAGGCAGGGGCACATTCAAGCCACTGTATTTCATAAAATAAGATAAACAGAATGTACTGTAAATATGTTATGTAGTCAGGTAAACACAATATACTGTAAATATGTTATGTAGTCAGGTAAACAAAATATACTGTAAATATGTTATGTAGTCAGGTAAACACAATATACTGTAAATATGTTATGTAGTCAGGTAAACAAAATATACTGTCATTATGTTATGTAGTCAGATGAACAGAATATACTGTATGTTATATATTCAGATGAAAATAATATATTGTATGTTATGTAGTCAGATGAACAGAATATACTGTAATTATGTTATATAGTCAGATGAATAGAATATACTGTATGTTATGTAGTCAGATGAACAGAATATACTGTAATTATGTTATATAGTCAGATGAATAGAATATACTGTATGTTAAATAGTCAGATGAACAGAATATACTGTATGTTATATAGTCAGATGAACAGAATATACTGTATGTTATGTAGTCAGATGAACAGAATATACTGTATGTTATATTTTCAGATGAACAGAATATACTGTATGTTATATAGTCAGATGAACAGAATATACTGTATGTTATATAGTCACATGAACAGAATATACTGTATGTTATGTAATCAGATGAACAGAATATACTGTATGTTATGTAGTCAGATGAACAGAATATACTGTATGGTATATAGTCAGGGGTCGTATTCACAAAACATGTTATCTTACCACTAGAAGGACTCCTAAACAGCACTAAAAGTTCCTAGCTAAGAGTTTCCTCTTAAAATCTATTCACAAAGCTGCTAAGTCCAACTTTTACTAAGGATATCTTAATTTATCGTTTCATGTAATATTCTACTGACAGATGACTGATATGCATAGTTCGTCTACGCTGCATATCTACATTTTCCCTGTGGCCAAGTAGCGTAGAGCTGTCACAACCTTGATGTCCAATGTTAATGGGTTGTTTCTGTTTGTTGGTGAAGTGACTGTAGACTAGGTCTACTATGATCACAATACGATTAAGATGATACCTTGTTAAAAGCTCAGTATCACCAAGAAACCAGGCAAGCCAAGGTCAGCCGGCCCACCCAAGAATTTGAACCAGGATTGCCCACATTAAAGGCTCTGTCTTTAACCACTATGCCACCAAGCTTAACATCTGCCAAGTGTTGGTATATCCTCTTGACATTAAATAATTCTGTCACGCATGAACATCACGTCAAGTTTGAATATTTCTTTAGACACCATTAACCATTGTGTTAAACTGAGTAACATTTCTTATTAAGTTTTCCTCCACCACAAATAGCATCTATGAACTGTATGACTTTTGCCACTGGCCGTTTTAACAGCTAATTAGCCATTCATGACTGACATTGAAAATCCACCGGAAATAGTCGCAATATAACAGTAAACAGGTTCATTTTAGGCTTCTATATAACGTTGCTATTGAAGGTTTTAGCCAACAAAGTTTTTGTCTATCCTGAACAAATCATATTTTGCCACAGGACGTTTCAACAGCTGATTAGCCATTTGTGAATGACATTGATACAGTATCTATCAATATAGGTGACGATAGTGATGGCCATTAGAGGCTTCATTTACCGTTCTTCTAGCAGCAGGATATGCTATCCGTGCTAACAAGATTTTATTTTTCTAAATAAAAGCCATCATTTTAATATATGAGGTATTAAAGTTAACAATCTAGTCTGTACATGTTTAATGTCCGTTCCAATGTTATTCTTGTCTGTTCTTTTTCACAGTCTAGATTGTTAACTATATTGCCTTATACATTTCAATGATGGCTTTTATTGTGCTAAAGAAAATCTGAGTGCTGCCAGCATAATCGGCAGTGTATCAAATACTTGTTCTCCCCACCGTAAAAGTGTCAGCTAAATTTCTAAACACCATAAAAATCTAATCTATCTAATCTGTATCTTAAATGCCCTCCTCTTCATGTGGTTACCCACGTCCCTGTCCCCTTCCCTTGGCCTGGGCTGCTTCAGACCCCTTAGAACTGAGAGGCAGCAGAACAACATCGCAGACATCAGGATTAGGTGCTGAACCAGGAACACATAGTTGTAAATAGAAGTTTTAGCCATAAAAGTACAGAACAAACAAGACTCGAACCTGTATCTCATGGGTTTGTACTTCAGGAAAGTGACAGGATGGACCACTGCCAGGTAGCGCTCCACACAGATACAGCTTTGAAACAGGGGTCGGCCAGTGTTCAAGAAACCAAAAGAACATTTCCAAAAACATGCAAATGCTGTGGTTTGGATGTATAGGTAGACAAAAAGAAGACAGAAGACAGGCAGAAGAAGACTTCCGGCAGGACCAGATTGAGAGCCAAGAAGTCGGAGGCCATTGTCCCTGATGCTCCATTCACTATCAGCCACAGGACGTAGGCATTGGTTGGGAAGCCCAGGAGGAGATTGAACCAGTGATGATAAATGTTTTCAGAAAGGGTCACTTATATGTAGGCCTCTGAGATGTTCATGTCTTAAAAAGGGGCAGCTACTGAGATGTATTTCATGAGATGTTCTGGTCTTAAAAAGGGTCAGTTAGTAAGATGTATTCCTCTGAAATGTTCTTGTCTTGCAAATGGTCAGACAGATGTATTCCTCTGAGATGTTCCTGTCTTGCAAATGGTCAGACAGATGTATTCCTCTGAGATGTTCCTGTCTTGCAAATGGTCAGACAGATGTATTCCTCTGAGATGTTAGAATTCTACACTAGAAAACTGTGGCCGACTACCTGACATGACATGCAAATGTACACCATTGGTTTTGACAACACTTGTGGCTTTTAGTAAAATAAATGAGAATAAGCTGTGCTGTTTGGAACTAGATAGGACAGGAGACAGGTACAAGGCAGGACAAGAGACAGAAACAAGTTAGGACAGGAGACAGGTACAAGGCAGGACAAGAGACAGAAACAAGTTAGGACAGGAGACAGGAACAAGTCGAATGAAAATGCACAGTAATAATGACCAAATCTGGAACTGTTAAAAGGAAACGTATTTCTAATTGCTGAATGGTTATTTATAGAAAATTGTGTTGTGTTGCAGAGCAGTGTTAGTCCAGGGATTTAGATTATTGATAATAAATATGTGGTAAATTGGCACTCTTTCTATTTTATTTTGATATTGGATATTCAGCCAGCAACCATCTTACATTTTTATATGAATAATTAAAAGATGCTTTTCCACAGAAGGTTATAGTAGTTAGCTTTTGTCTGTGGTGATCCTTGTTCATTGTAGAAAAATCACAGAAATGTACAATAATAACAGTTGTAGAAATAAAGTTGCCCATATTCCAATCAGATGTTTTAACTGCTAGTGTTTTTGTAGGATTAGCCGTATTAGTTAGCTAGCTAATGTTTACCAGCGATTTAGCTAGCTAGTGTTTACCAGCGATTTAGCTAGCTTGTGTTCAGTAACTATGTACACAAGCAACTGAACATCACACTTAGTGATCGTTCAGCAAAAAGCTATGTTAAAAAAACAAAATAATGATAACAATTTAAGCTGTTGTGTGGTTATATTATTTTAATTACACTCTTTTAAATACAGTCTGAATGGATATTGTACCAGGCCTAGCACCTACTAGACTCACACAGGATTAATAATGTTAAGGTTAGGGTTTCCATGGGGATTGACCAGAGGAATGGCAATTGGCCAGATTTGGCAATGGCAAATAAATCATATTTGACTGACATTCCATTTCCTTTGGGTGGAGTCTTAATGCCAATGGTGTCATAATCCACAATCAGCCCAGAGTGAAGTAGGAATATAACAGGAATCAAAATAACAGAATCCAGTTGAAAAAATAACAACATTCTTTGCTTGCAAATGCAGCTGCAGCAAAAAAATAAAATCTTGATCCATTCAATTAATTTACCTCCAATCGTGCTCATACTAATGTTCACCCAACAGTTTTGTTCACAGACGCTATTATTCCGCATTCATTTCATGCGCCAAGGGAAAGTGTCTATTTCCTAGGTCTTCAAACCTGTCCTCAGGGATTGCTTGAAATGTCACTGTTGTGTTGTTGCCCTGAGCAGGCACACCTGATTCATTAATCAAGGGCTTGATGATTAACTGACAAGACTTATCAGGTGTCCTGTCTCTGGAATGGCTGTGGGTGCCTGAGGGAGTGCGTTTTATGAATGCCGTGACTACGTTAGGGAAATAGTGCCAGATCTGAGAAATCGAATTCCAGCACTATTTCAGCAGTTTGCAGTGAAAAAATATCTGCTAACACAATATATTTGAAAATTAGTTTGAAGTGTTTTCCAGGAGGTTTCCACTTGCAATGTAGCTTTTTCTACAGCAGTGGCATGGTTTCCATTCATGAATTCATGAAATCATGAAAACAATGCTAAGCATACTCTGGGCTGGGAAAGAGCAAAACAATGTTGATTATAAAACCATTAGTCTACAGACACAACCCAAATATGATTTTTAGATAACTAGCGCTTTAAGCTATGGGTATACTTAACGATTAGGAAAGTTTAGGGCAGACTTAAGGGTTTGGGTTTTCATAGGGATGGGTTAAGGCTAGGGTTGTCATTGGGATGGGTTAAGGCTAGGGTTGTCATAGGGATGGGTTAAGGTTAGTGTTGTCATAGGGATGGGTTAAGGCTAGTGTTGTCATAGGGATGGGTTAAAGCTAGTGTTGTCATAGGGATGGGTTAAAGCTAGGGTTGTCATAGGGATGGGTTAAGGCTTGGGATGTCATAGGGATGGGTTAAAGCTAGGGTTGTCATAGGGATGGGTTAAAGCTAGGGTTGTCATAGGGATGGGTTATGACTAGGGTTGTCATAGGGATGGGATAAGGCTAGGGTTCTCAGGGATGGGTTAAGGTTAGGGTTGTCATAGAGATAGTGGATGTACACTGGTTTCATTTCAAATACTTTATACAATTCTTCTTTAGCTGGTGGTGATGTTACATTTTCTGACACCTGTCTTTTTTTTAATTGGTTTATTGTGTTCAAAAGTTACAGAGACTTTTCTGCCAACGCAACATGTCTGGGTAAATGGCTTCTCAGTATGTGTCTGTTTAAGCTGTGTGTGTGTGTGAGCAGGTGTGGTGAGAGCTGAACCTCCCAGCCAGGGCCCAGGGTGCATCTTAATTTGTTCCACCTGTTCAACATGGCGAAGGCTGGCATGGGACTGGCTCATGCTGAAGATGGGTGCCAGATCCATTAAGTAGAACAGGCCTGGAGGGCAGGAGACTGGAAACTACAGCTACAACAGAAACCAATCCAAGACCATGTTGTGCTACAACAGTACATTATTCAGTGAGAAAGTTGCATTCTTTTATTTATTTTTTGAAGAAAACATAAGCTGCTGTATTCTCCTCTACTGACAGCCCAGTCATTCAGTCCTCTTCTGACAGCCCAGTCAGTCTGTCCTCTACTGACAGCCCAGTCAGTCTGTCCTCTACTGGCAGCCCAGTCAGTCTGTCCTCTACTGGCAGCCCAGTCAGTCTGTCCTCTACTGACAGCCCAGTCAGTCTGTCCTCTACTGGCAGCCTAGTCAGTCTGTCCTCTACTGGCAGCCCAGTCAGTCTGTCCTCTACTGACAGCCCAGTCAGTCTGTCCTCTACTGGCAGCCTAGTCAGTCTGTCCTCTACTGACAGCCCAGTCAGTCTGTCCTCTACTGACAGCCCAGTCAGTCTGTCCTCTACTGACAGCCCAGTCAGTCTGTCCTCTACTGGCAGCCCAGTCAGTCTGTCCTCTACTGGCAGCCCAGTCAGTCTGTCCTCTACTGACAGCCCAGTCAATCAGTCTGTCCTCTACTGACAGCCCAGTCAGTCTGTCCTCTACTGGCAGCCCAGTCAGTCTGTCCTCTACTGACAGTCCAGTCAATCAGTCTGTCCTCTACTGGCAGCCCAGTCAGTCTGTCCTCTACTGACAGTCCAGTCAATCAGTCTGTCCTCTACTGGCAGCCCAGTCAGTCTGTCCTCTACTGACAGTCCAGTCAATCAGTCTGTCCTCTATTGGCAGCCCAGTCAGTCTGTCCTCTACTGACAGTCCAGTCAATCCGTCTGTCCTCTACTGACAGCCCAGTCAGTCTGTCCTCTACTGGCAACCCAGTCAGTCTGTCCTCTACTGACTGCCCTGTCAGTCAGTCCTCTACTGACAGTCCAGTCAGTCAGTCTGTCCTCTACAGACAGCCCAGTCTATCATTCCAGTCCTATAAAGACAGCCCTGTCAGTGATTTATTTTTCAACTTAACAACTGCCTTGCTTTAGTAAACAGCTTTAAGATGAGAACTAGAAATATAATGACAGGAGGAAGACTGACAGTCCATTTTAAATGTTTCGAATGTGGTTTAAACTATGTTCAATTATTTTATTCGTCACACCAGGTTAAGAAAGTTGTGCTGTGTTCATAAGGCATTTATACATACTATCCCAGAATATAATCTTTGGTTGGATAATTTAAATGACCATTGCACAGATACCCCGATCCCGAACTGTAGCATCAAGCTCTGGTTGCTATAGTGTTTGTGTAATCATTTAATCTTTTCCTCCATTCACTGAAATGTTTGCATTGCAAAATTGATCTCAGGTCCATAACAGACTGGCCTCCCTGGCGGTCTGATGAACATGATGCTTTCCAGCTGACTAACATGACAATGAAGCCTGCAGTGCTGTATCACTGGCAGTGTGAGGGGTCTGACATATCAAGTGAGACTAATGCAGTGGTCCTTTAGTCTCTCTCGGGGCCCAGTTCAGCAGGCAGGCCCTGCGTATTCTGTTTGGTGCTGATGTTGCCGTGATGAGGTTTTAAAATAGACTTAAACGTGGTTGTGTGTGTTTATCAACTGATAACGCACATCCCTCCCCCTGCCTCCAGCCAGCCTTTCCTGTCACATCAGGGGGTTAACCAACCCAGTCCTGAGAACATCCAGCCTCTCATGTCCCATCAGGGGGTTAACCAACCCAGTCCTGAGAACCAACCATGTCTTCAGGCTTGATTTAGAGTATCTGGTCACTGGGGTAAAAATATGACAAGCTGTTGTGTTCTACAATCAGTGATCCGCAAAGTTCTATAGTCAGTGATCCTCTGTATTCAATAGTTAATGATCCTCTATGTTTTGCGGTCAGTGATCCTCTGTGTTAAAAAGACAATGATCCTCTGTGTTCTACAGTCAATGATCCTCTGTGTTATACAGTCACTGATCCTCTTTGTTCTATAGTCACTGATCCTCTGTGTTCTATAGTCAGTGATCCGCTGTATTCCATAGTCAGTGATCATCTGTTTTGTACAGTCAGTGATCATCTGTTTTGTACAGTCAGTGATTGACTGTGTTCTACAGTCAGTGATCCTGTGTTTTTCTACAGTCAGTGGTCCTCGGTTTTTCTAGTCAGTGATCCTCCGTGTTTTGCAGTCAGTGATCCTCTAAGTTTTACAGTCAGTGATCCTCTGTGTTCTATGGTCAGTGATCCGAAGTATTTTACAGGGTGTGATCCTCTGTTTTCTACAGTCAGTGATCCTCTGTGTTCTACAGTCAGTGATCCTCTGGGTTCTACAGTCAGTGATCCTCTGTGGTCTATAGTCAGTGATCATCTGTTTTGTACAGTCAGTGATCCTCTGTTTTCTACAGTCAGTGATCCTCTGTGTGCTACAGTCAGTGATCCTCTGTGTTCTATGGTCATTGATTCTCTTTCTTTTACTCAGTGATCCTCTGTGTTTTACAGTCAGTGATCCTCTGTGTTCTACAGTCAGTGATCCTCTGTGTTTTACAGTCAGTGATCCTCTGTGTTTTACAGGGTGTGATCCTCTGTTTTCTACAGTCAGTGATCCTCTGTGTTATACAGTCAGTGATCCTCTGTGTTCTACAGTCAGTGGTCCTCAGTGTTTTGCAGTCAGTGATCATCTGTGTTCTACAATCAGTGACCATCTGTATTCTATAGTCATTGATCCACTGTGTTTTACAATCTAGTCCTCTGTGTTTTGCAGTCAGTGATCCTCTGTTTTCTACAGTCAGTGATCCTCTGTGTTCTACAGTCAGTGATCATCTGTGTTCTACAGTCACTGATCATCTGTGTTCTACAGTCAGTTATCCTCTGTGTTCTACAGTCAGTTATCCTCTGTTTTCTACAGTCAGTGATTCACTGTGTTCTACAGTCAGTGATCCTCTGTTTTCTACAGTCAGTGATCCTCTGATTTCTACAGTCAGTGATCCTCTGTGTTCTACAGTCAGTGATCATCTGTGTTCTACAGTCACTGATCATCTGTGTTCTACAGTCAGTTATCCTCTGTTTTCTACAGTCAGTGATTCACTGTGTTCTACAGTCAGTGATCCTCTGTTTTCTACAGTCAGTGATAATCTGTGTTCTACTGTCAGTGATCCTCTGGGTTCTACAGTCGATGATCCTCTGTTTTCTACATTCACTGATCCACTGTGTGCTACAGTCAGTGATCCACTGTGTGCTACAGTCAGTGATCCTCTGTGTTCTATGGTCATTGATTCTCTTTCTTTTACTCAGTGATCCTCTGTGTTCTACAGTCAGTGATCCTCTGGGTTCTACAGTCAGTGATCCTCTGTGGTCTATAGTCAGTGATCCTCTGTTTTGTACAGTCAGTGATCCTCTGTTTTCTACAGTCAGTGATCCTCTGTATTCTACAGTCAGTGATGCTCTGTGTTTTACAGTCAGTGATCCTCTGTGTTCTATAGTTAGTGATTCTTGTTTTTGTACAGTCAGTGATCCTCTGTTTTCTACAGTCAGTGATCCTCTGTTTTCTACAGTCAGTGATCCTCTGTTTTTTACAGTCAGTGATCCTCTGTGTTCTACAGTCGGTGATCCTCTGTGTTTTACAGTCAGTGATCCTCTGTGTTCTACAGTCAGTGATCCTCTGTGTTCTACAGTCAGTGATCATCTGTGTTCTACAGTCAGTGATCCTCTGGGGTCTACAGTCAGTGATCCTATGTGGTCTATAGTCAGTGATCCTCTGTTTTGTACAGTCAGTGATCCTCTGTTTTCTACAGTCACTGATCCTCTGTGTGCTACAGTCAGTGATCCTCTGTGTTCTATGGTCATTGATTCTCTTTCTTTTACTCAGTGATCCTCTGTGTTCTACAGTCAGTGATCCTCTGTGGTCTATAGTCAGTGATTCTCTGTTTTGTACAGTCAGTGATCCTCTGTTTTGTACAGTCAGTGATCCTCTGTTTTGTACAGTCACTGATCCTCTGTGTGCTACAGTCAGTGATCCTCTGTGTTCTACAGTCAGTGATCCTCTGTGGTTTACAGTCAGTGATCCTCTGTGTGCTACAGTCATTGATCCTCTGTTTTCTACAGTTACTGATCCTCTGTGTGCTACAGTCAGTGATCCTCTGTGTTCTATGGTCATTGATTCTCTTTCTTTTACTCAGTGATCCTTTGTGTTCTACAGTCAGTGATCCTCTGTGGTCAACAATCAGTTATCATCTGTGTTCTACAGTTAGTGATCCTCTGTGTTTTTGTTGTCTGTGATTCTCTGTGTTTTCTACAGTCAGTGATCCTCTGTTTTCTACAGTCTGTGAATGTGTGTGTTGTACAGTCTGGGATCCTCTGTGTTCTACAGTTCATGATCCTCTTTGTTTTACAGTCACTGATCTTCTTGGTCATACAGTCAGTGATTCATTGTGTTCTACGGACGGCGATCATCTGTATTCTGTAGTCAGTTATTCGCTGTGTTTTACAGTCAGTGATCCTCTGTGTTCTACAGTCAGTGATCCTCTGTGTTTTACAGTCAGTGATCATCTGTGTTTCACAGTCAGTGATCCGATGTGTTTTACAATGTGTGATCCTCTGTTTTCTACAGCCAGTGATCCTCTGTGTTATGCTGTCAGTGGTATTCTGTATTTTATAGTCAGTTATAGTCTGTGTTCTACAGTCTGGGATCATCTCTGTTCTACCGTTAGTGATCCTCTGTGTTTTTGTTGTCAGTGATCCTCTGTGTTTTTGTTGTCAGTGATCCTCCTGTGTTCTACAGTCAGTGATTCTCTGTTTTCTACAGTCAGTGATCCTCTGTGTTTTACAGTCAATGATCCTCTGTGTTTTACAGTCAGTGATCCTCTGTGTTTCACAATCAGTGATCCTCTGTTTTCTACAGCCAGTGATCCTCTGTGTTGTGCTTTCAGTGGTATTCTGTGTTTTATAGTCAGTTATAGTCTGTGTTCTACAGTCCAGGATCATCTGTGTTCTACCGTTATTGATCCTCTGTGTTTTTGTTGTCAGTGATCCCTTGTGTTTTACAGTCAGTGATCCTTTGTTTTCTACAGTCAGTGATCCTCTGTGTTCTACAGTCTGGTATCTTCTGTGTTCTACAGTCAGTGATCCTCTGTGTTCTACAGTCAGTGATCCTCTGTGTTCTACAGTCAGTGATCCTCTGTGTTCTACAGTCAGTGATCCTCTGTGTTCTATAGTCAGTTATCCTCTATGTTCTACAGTCAGTGATAATCTGTTTTCTACAGTCAGTGATCCTCTGTGTTCTACAGTCAGGGATCCTCTGTGTTCTACAGTCAGTGATCCTCTGTGTTCTACAGTCAGTGATCCTCCTTTTTATAGTCAGTGATCCTCTGGGTTCTATGGTCAGTTATTCTCTTTCTTTTAGTCAGTGATCCTCTGTTTTCTACAGTCAGTGATCCTCTGTTTTCTACAGTAACTGATCATCTGTGTTCTACGGTCAGTGATCCCTTGTGTTTTACACTCAGTGATCCTCTGTGTTCAACAGACAGTGATCTTCTGTGTTCTACTTTCAGTGATCATCTGTTTTCTACAGTCAGTGATCCTCTGTGTTTTACAGTCAGTGATCCTCTGTGTTTTTGTTGTCAGTGATCCTCTGGGTTCTATGGTCAGTTATTCTCTTTCTTTTAGTCAGTGATCCTCTGTTTTCTACAGTCAGTGATCCTCTGTTTTCTACAGTAACTGATCATCTGTGTTCTACGGTCAGTGATCCCTTGTGTTCTACAGTCAGTGATCCTCTGTGTTCTACAGTCAGTGATCCTCTGTGTTTTATAGTCAGTGATCCTCCGGGTTCTATGGTCAGTTATTCTCTTTCTTTTAGTCTGTGATCCTGTTTTCTACAGTCAGTGATCCTCTGTGTTTTACAGTCAGTGATCCTCCGGGTTCTATGGTCAGTTATTCTCTTTCTTTTAGTCTGTGATCCTGTTTTCTACAGTAACTGATCATCTGTGTTTTACAGTTAGTGATCCTGTGCTTTATGGTCTGTGATCGACTACAGGTACAATATGTTGTTGTGTTACTTTACTGTTACAGCTTGTTACAGTGGTTTTATTACCAGAATTGAATAAAAACAAGGTGTTGTTCTGCTTGTCATCATCTTGGATTAGAAGTTTTCTTTCTGTTAATGAACAGAGTTAAAGGAGTTCCTCAGTGGGTCCAGATTAAAATGCAGTATGACCTATGATATATGACCTTTACTTTTAAGAATGCTTCAAAACATATTTTGGATCACTCTGAACTGGATAGCATAGTTCTCCAAGACACCTTTATCACTGTGACCACAGTTCCACAGAGGGCTTGTGATTGGCTCACCCTCACAGCAAATTGGAAACCAGAAATGTGGGGATTTGAGTTACTGAATATGATTTTCACTAGGCTGTTAGTTTAATCCTCTCTGTTCAGTTTACCTGCTCCTGCTTGTCCTTGTTCATGCCAACCACATCAAACTATAATTTCCTGTTTTTGCTGTATCAGTTATGAATGTTAAACAGTCCAAACAGTGATTAGATTAACAGTACAGGAGTACAAGCCTAGAGCTTATTGGTCATTAGACAGTGCAGAAGTGAGACTGATGAGTCTGATTGGTCATTAGTGGTGGTCATTTGCATGCTGTCTCTATGGTAACCTAGCTAATCACTGTACTAATCACTACGGGTAACGTTACGACACTGATCAATGTTTGTTCCGCTCAGTGGGATGAAATAGTGCCCTATTCCATGTGTAGTGCACTCCTTTACCCCGAGTCTGATTGGTCCAAAGGGCACTTCAAAGGGTTTACTGGGCCATTTCGGTTGTTTCAGTAGGAGGAAACGGCTACACACTAAACACTAGAACATTAATGGGCCATATGCGTCCTTAGCTGCTAGGGTGCTTCGCCATGCAGATCCCCCAAGAAACACCAACCGAGAAGCACAACATCTTGCTCTACTCTGTTATCCCCCCCCCCCTTGCATGGCAACATAAAATCAACATAATTCAGCACTTCATAGTCCAGTTATTCTTTCTGCTGTAAGAGGAAGCTAGTTCCTGAACTAGGGTGGCAGGACAAAGAGGGGTTTTGACAGGACTGAGCAGAATCTGTTCGTCTGTGGGGGTAGATGGCCAAGAGACCAGAGGTGGCAGAAATAAGGATAGGGATGTAGGGTTTGGTCATTGCCTGAAGGTAGGGAAATAATGTTCTCTTTCTGTTACATAGACAGGCACCTTGTCTTGTCTTGGATGTGAGTTTTAACTGGATGCCTGTGGATTGTGTAGAGGACAGCGTAGGTATTTTACAACAACCATGATGGCCATAGTGCGGTGGTGATGCCCTACCCTACGGCCAACATGGCCTTTTTTTCAGGCTACAGTAAAAATCTTATAGCTGTTGGTTTGTTTGTACACTGAACAAAATTATAAATGCAACACTTGTTTTTGCCCCCATTTCTCTCAAATATTGTTCACAAATCTGTCTAAATCTGTGTTAGTGAGCATCTGTGTTATACTGAGCATCCCAAACATGTTCAATGGGTGACATGTCCGGTGAGTATGCTGGCCATGAAAGAACTGGGATGTTTTCAGCTTCCAGGAATTGTGTACAGATCCTTGCAACATGGGGCCGTGCATTATCATGCTGCAACATGAGGTGATGGTCGTGAATGAATGGCACAACAATGGGTCTCAGGATCTCATCATGGTATCTCTGAGCATTCAAAATGCCATCAATAAAATGTACCTGTGTTCCTTGTCCATAACACACGCCTGCCCATACCATAACCCCACCGTCACCAGAAAGAGAACGTCTTAGATCTTTGAGTTCAGCTCATGATAAATGGGGGCAAAAACAAAAGTGTTGCATTTATAATTTTGTTCAGTGTACTTAGCAACTGAGAACCACCACAAGAACAGACTACATGCAGGTAAGCAAGCTAGCTAGTTATCAATCGATAGATAGCTGACTTATTTAGTGCTTAACTGAATCAAACTGCTCTGTTTTGGAAGTTGTGTTCATGAGTAACTGGGAAGTGGGAAAGGCCCGACCTCAGAGTGGGAGAATACACCTGAACGCTTTTTGAGAGTGCTGAGAATGAACGTTAGGTTTGACATCACTAGACATGACAGTGTTTTTGGTAAAAAATAAAAAATTACTTGCTCCGTGCACAAATAAGTTACTGCATTTGTTTATTTAGATTGTACTCATCAGCACAGGTGATTGTGATATTAAAGGATACTTTGTAGTATACTTTTGTGTAACTGAGGTAATGTTATCCTTCTGGCTAGTTACATTACTTAACGTTACTTAACTGTCAGTACTGTTGCCTGTTTGTTGTTGTCATGTTAATGCTTTCAACTAAAACTTCTAAAATGAAACAAATTCCAGAATGTGTACACATTTTGAGGGAGGAGTAGATGTACTTTCAAGGATCAAAACATAATAATTGAACCTTTTACGTACAAAAACCAGTTGTAATAAGTTATTATTGAAAGTATGATATTAAAAAAGTTAATAATGTATGTTTTTATGTCATGCATGTTTTTTTTCTGTTAATCAATTCAAGTTGTTTATCTGTAAGCTCCAAATCCTCTTACTTCACTCAGTGGCCTTTGTGCCCTAAACATGTTTGTGACACCAAAGGCCAAATGACCTTGCCCCTAAAATGACAAAATTCCAAGCCTGGCAGAGGAGCGAGGCGACACAGAAGAACTTAGGAAGGCTGAACACCAGGCCAGTTCCAGAGGACCTGAGATCCCTTTCTGTCATGTAGGAGGAGCACGACTCTGAAGTGACATAAAGACCAACAAAAAGATCTTGAAAGAAGTTTTGAAACTCCCAGGTAGCCAATAAAGAGTTTTCTAACAGTGTGATGTGGGCTCATCTGCTGTCCGTCTTCTGCAAGGCAATGTCATTATACGTGAGAAAGTTACTGAAAACCAGACATTATTGTGTCACTCACATGGTGTGGAACGGCTTTCTCCAGCTGCTCTCACATGGTGTGGATGGGTTTACTCCAGCTGCTCTCACATGGTGTGGAACGGCTTTCTCCAGCTTTTCTCACACAATGTGGATGGGTTTACTCCATCTGCTCTCACATGGTGTGGATGGGTTTACTCCATCTGCTCTCACATGGTGTGGATGGGTTTACTCCAGCTGCTCTCACATGGTGTGGATGGGTTTACTCCAGCTGCTCTCACACGGTGTGGATGGGTTTAATCCAGCTGCTCTCACACGGTGTGGATGGGTTTACTCCAGCTGCTCTCACATGGTGTGGATGGGTTTACTCCAGCTGCTCTCACACGGTGTGGATGGGTTTACTCCAGCTGCTCTCACACGGTGTGGATGGGTTTAATCCAGCTGCTCTCACACGGTGTGGATGGGTTTACTCCAGCTGCTCTCACATGGTGTGGATGGGTTTAATCCAGCTGCTCTCACATGGTGTGGATGGGTTTACTCCAGCTGCTCTCACATGGTGTGGATGGGTTTACTCCAGCTGCTCTCACATGGTGTGGAACGGCTTTCTCCAGCTTTTCTCACACAATGTGGATGGGTTTACTCCATCTGCTCTCACATGGTGTGGATGGGTTTACTCCATCTGCTCTCACATGGTGTGGATGGGTTTACTCCAGCTGCTCTCACATGGTGTGGATGGGTTTACTCCAGCTGCTCTCACACGGTGTGGATGGGTTTACTCCAGCTGCTCTCACATGGTGTGGATGGGTTTACTCCAGCTGCTCTCACATGGTGTGGATGGGTTTACTCCAGCTGCTCTCACACGGTGTGGATGGGTTTACTCCAGCTGCTCTCACACGGTGTGGATGGGTTTAATCCAGCTGCTCTCACACGGTGTGGATGGGTTTACTCCAGCTGCTCTCACATGGTGTGGATGGGTTTAATCCAGCTGCTCTCACATGGTGTGGATGGGTTTACTCCAGCTGCTCTCACATGGTGTGGATGGGTTTACTCCAGCTGCTCTCACACGGTGTGGATGGGTTTAATCCAGCTGCACTCACATGGTGTGGATGGGTTTAATCCAGCTGCTCTCACATGGTGTGGATGGGTTTACTCCAGCTGCTCTCACATGGTGTGGATGGGTTTACTCCAGCTGCTCTCATATGGTGTGGATGGGTTTACTCCAGCTGCTCTCATATGGTGTGGATGGGTTTACTCCAGCTGCTCTCATGCTTGTAACTTCTCTGGTCTCCCGTCTTTCTCCAAACACATGGCATGTGTTAATCAGAGTCCTTTAATGGACAGGTTTAAGATGATATTAGCATGAAGTTCCTTATATTTGTAATAATACACATTTGTGATCTCCAAATGTTCCTTATTTTCTCTCTATCTAACATGGTGTTGAAGCAACTGTCCCACACTGAAATGCATGTAGTACATAATAAAGAATAATTTAGTGGCTAGTAAATAAACATAGAATTAACATGTTAGTTCCTTCACCCAGCCAATTATTCATCCAATCATTGTTCAAGTAAAAGAGAGCACGTCAGCCATTTTGATTTGTTATTGAAATGATAGTTTTCTCTTAGAGAATCACAATGTAACTGCAGTTATGGCTTTCTCCACTTCGGTTTAGCTCAAGTTCATTAGATTCCTCACTCATTCACGGGGCTCTGTGATTGGATGGGGAAAGTTTCCACTTTATTGGCTGCCCTGTAAGTTATTTGTTGTTGTCCATGTCGGTTATAGTTAGTTAACAAAAATGTCCCAAGAGGAAGATAGTAATGTTAGTAATTGTTTATACAATAGTTTATATCAGCAGTCATGTTTTGATCATGTTTTTGAATTATATATATGGAGCAGTGATTCAGGACTCATTCATGTGTTTTTTACCCCCTTCTCTTCATCCACCTCCTGTTCCTCATCCTCGTGGCTACTTCCTTTCACACTGCTCCGTAACTAGTTACACAACAACAGGAAGCAAACAAGTGCCATCTTAGGAATATTGAAGCCCATTTTGACAGCAGAACAAAGGTTACTGAGAGCTGACTGATAAAAATGTAATTGTCAGGCAGAATGTTTCAAGTCGGGGCAGGGGGGATGAGGAGAGGAGCGGGTTCTGCCCCCAGCGTCCATCCGCCTCTTTAATACTTTGTTTCAAACTCAGACAGATAATGATCAGACACCCTCACACACAGGACTCTTCTAAGGGTCTAATGGGACAGTAAGTCAGACTGTCAGCTGTCAATTAGGATGTAAATGTGACGGGAGAGACGTGGAGGGAGAGACTTGGCGGGAGAGACGTGGTGGGAGAGACGTGGTGGGAGAGACGTAACGGGAGAGACGTGGTGGGAGAGACGTAACGGGAGAGACGTGGTGGAAGAGACGTAACAGGAGAGACGTGGTGGGAGAGACGTGGTTTGAGAGACGTGGCGGGAGAGACGTGGTGGAAGAGACGTAGCGGGAGAGACGTGACGGGAGAGACATGGCGGGAGAGACGTGGTGGAAGAGACGTAGCGGGAGAGACATGGCGGGAGAGACGTGGTTTGAGAGACGTGGTTTAAGAGACGTGGCGGGAGAGACGTAGTGGGAGAGACGTGGCGGGAGAGACGTGGTTTGAGAGACGTGGCGGGAGAGACGTGGCGGGAGAGACGTGGCGGGAGAGACGTGGCGGGAGAGACGTGGTTTGAGAGACGTAGCGGGAGAGACGTGGCGGGAGAGACGTGGTTTGAGAGACGTGGTGGGAGAGACGTGGTTTGAGAGACGTGGCGGGAGAGACGTGGTGGAAGAGACGTAGTGGGAGAGACGTGGCGGAAGAGACGTGGTGGAAGAGACGTAGCGGGAGAGACATGGTTTGAGAGACGTGGCGGGAGAGACGTGGTGGAAGAGACGTAGCGGGAGAGACGTGGCGGAAGAGATGTGGCGGGAGATACGTGGTGGAAGAGACGTAGCGGGAGAGACGTGGTTTGAGAGACGTGGCTGGAGAGACGTGGTGGAAGAGACGTAGCGGGAGAGACGTGGTTTGAGAGACGTGGCGGGAGAGACGTGGTGGAAGAGACGTAGCGGGAGAGACATGGCGGGAGAGACGTGGTTTGAGAGACGTGGCGGGAGAGACGTGGCAGGAGAGACGTGGTTATTGAGATACTCAACTAGAGTATCTCAATAACCCCCCCCCCAGTCAACAACACCTCAACTAGAGTATCTCAATAACCCCCCCAGTCAACATCACCTCAACTAGAGTATCTCAATAACCCCCCCAGTCAACATCACCTCAACTAGAGTATCTCAATAACCCCCCCCCCAGTCAACAACACCTCAACTAGAGTATCTCAATAACCCCCCCAGTCAACATCACCTCAACTAGAGTATCTCAATAACCCCCCCCGCCCCAGTCAACAACACCTCAACTAGAGTATCTCAATAACCCCCCCCAGTCAACAACACCTCAACTAGTGTATCTCAATAACCCCCCCAGTCAACAACACCTCAACTAGAGTATCTCAATAACCCCCCCAGTCAACAACACCTCAACTAGAGTATCTCAATAACCCCCCCAGTCAACAACACCTCAACTAGTGTATCTCAATAACCCCCCCCCAGTCAACAACACCTCAACTAGTGTATCTCAATAACCCCCCCAGTCAACAACACCTCAACTAGAGTATCTCAATAACCCCCCCAGTCAACAACACCTCAACTAGTGTATCTCAATAACCCCCCCCCCAGTCAACAACACCTCAACTAGAGTATCTCAATAACCCCCCCCCAGTCAACAACACCTCAAATAGAGTATCTTAGTAACCCCCCCTAGTCAACAACACCTCAACTCGTGTATCTCAATAACCCCCCCAGTCAACAACACCTCAACTAGAGTATCTCAATAACCCCCCCAGTCAACAACACCACAACTAATGTATCTTAGTAACCCCCCCTAGTCAACAACACCTCAACTAGTGTATCTCAATAACCCCCCCCAGTCAACAACACCTCAACTAATGTATCTTAGTAACCCCCCCTAGTCGATGTGGAAGATGGAAAAAATTTGCAATTTATTATGAAAATAGACTCGACAGTCGTTCAAATAACAGTTGATTATTTCAGTTTAATTACGTGGATCCACGGGAACAATCGCTTTTACAAATCAGTATAAGTACAGAGACCAACAGAGTAGTGTCATAACAATTGTTCTGATCATACATTATTGCTTTCACCTCTTTATACTCCTCCTTGTCAGCTCCCAAAAATATGATCTCTTATGCTATGAGATATATAAAAAAAGTTGTCATAATAATAGGAAAACAAGTTAGGACAAACATGGCAAACATAGTTCTAGGACAGAGTTAACAGACCTCCTGGTCTGAGCTACCCCTGGTCTCTGTCCTGCCCAAATGAAAGACACAGAGGAGACACAGGCAACTTCACCTTGGAGCCATCTGTAATTGATAAGATAGGTTTGAGGCCTGGCGCCTTTGGTTGTGGCCATAATCACTAAGAACAGGGCATGCTGTCCTAGGTGTTCTCTTCTACATGGCAACCATGAACAGTCTAAAGCAAATTCAGGCCTAGTCTAACAGTCGATTTATTTCACTGGATTTGCAGAGTAATGGATAAATGAGGATATGGTAATACATTAATTATCCACAATACGCCATCTAGTGTATCTCAGTAACATGCGCTAGTTGACAACACCTCAACTAATATAACTCAATAACCCATGTTAGTTAACAACACCTCAACTAATATAACTGTTGTTAACCCACGCTAGTTAACAACACCTCAACTAATATAACTCAATAACCCACGCTAGTTAACAACACCTCAACTAACATAACTCAATAACCCACGCTAGTCGACAACCGCTCAACTAATATAACTCAATAACCAACGCTAGTTAACAACACCTCAACTAATATAACTCAATAACCCACGCTAGTCGACAAATAACAGCAGAAGTTCAGTGTGGAGAAAATGTTGAAGTAAATAGGTACAGTGGGGAGAACAAGTATTTGATACACTGCCAATTTTGCAGGTTTTCCTACTTACAAAGTATGTAGAGGTCTGTACTTTATCATAGGTACACTTCAACTGTGAGAGACGGAATCTAAAACTAAAATCCAGAAAATCACATTGTATTTGCATTTTATTGCATGACATTTACACAGAGGAATAACCTCTGTGTAAATGTAACAATCTGCGGATGACACACAGTGGGGCAAAAAAGTATTTAGTCTGCCACCAATTGAGCAAGTTCTCCCACTCAAAAAGATGAGAGAAGCCTGTAATTTTCATCATAGGTGCACTTCAACTATGAGAGACAAAATGGGGGGAAAAAATCCAGAAAATTACATTGTAGGATTTTTTATGAATTAATTGGTAAATTCCTCAGTAAAATAAGTATTTGGTCACCTACAAACAAGCAAGATTTCTGGCTCTCACAGACCTGTAACATCTTCTTTAAGAGGCTCCTCTGTCCTCCACTCATTACCTGTATTAATGGCACTTGTTTGAACTTGTTATCAGTATAAAAGGCACCTGTCCACAACCTCAAACAGTCACACTCCAAACTCCACTATGGCCAAGACCAAAGAGCTGTCAGAGGACACCAGAAACAAAATTGTAGACCTGCACCAGGCTGGGAAGACTGAATCTGCAATAGGTAAGCAGCTTGGTGTAAAGAAATCAACTGTGGGAGCAATTATAAAAAAAATGGAAGACATACAAGACTAAGGATGTCCTGATCAGATCACATGATCGGAAATCGGACCCGATAACGTGGTTTCAGACTCGATTGGAATCGGACGTTACCTCCCGATCAGGACTCGGATGTACACTCACCTAATGGATTATTAGGAACACCATACTAATACTGTGTTTGACCCCCTTTCGCCTTCAGAACTGCCTTAATTCTACGTGGCATTGATTCAACAAGGTGCTGAAAGCATTCTTTAGAAATGTTGGCCCATATTGATAGGATTCAGGGGGGTTGCGGTTGGTGGGTGTCCCTTTGGTTGATGCCTGGCAATGTGGTTGGATTGATTTCCTGCCTGTTGGGCCCTGTCCGGGGCCTCCCCCGGGTAGGGCCACAGTGTCACCGGACCCCCCCGTCTCAGTTTCCAAGGTGTTATGCTGCTATATTATTGTGCTGGGGGACATGAGGGATGTACTACTAACTTTTCTCAGTTTCCTCCAATTTTAAATTTTAGAAGGAGATGAGGTCCTGGTCCACACCTGCGGATTACCTGGTTTGGGGGGACCGTTGCTGTTCCTGTCCTTGTCCACCTGGTCATACTTCTGACCTAGTCTAAAATCAAATATACTCTGGATTTAGCCAAGAGAAATTTATTTATTATTCCAATTGGACTCTTAATATCTCACCCGGCACAGCCAGAAGAGGACTGGTCACCCCTCTGAGCCTGGGTCCTCTCTAGGTTTCTTCCTAAAATTCGACCTTCTTAGGGAGTTTTTCCTAGCCACTGAAATTCAACACTTCTGTTGTTTGCTCCTTGGGGTTTAAGGCCGGGTGTCTCTGTAAAGCACTTTGTGACAACTGCTGTTGTAAAAAGCGCTTTATAAATAAATTTTGATTGATTGATTGATAGGATAGCATCTTGCAGTTGATGGAGATTTGTGGGATGCACATCCAGGGCAAGAAGCTCCCGTTCCCCCACGTCCCAAAGATGCTCTATTGGGTTGAGATCTGGTGACTGTGGGGGCCATTTCAGTACAGTGAACTCATTGTCATGTTCAAGAAACCAATTTGAAATTATTCAAGCTTTGTGACATGGTGCATTATCCTGCTGGAAGTAGCCATCAGAGGATGGGTACATGGTGGTCATAAAGGGATGGACATGGTCAGAACCAATGCTCAGGTAGGCCGTGGCATTGAAACGATGCCCAATTGGCACTAAGGGGCCTAAAGTGTGCCAAGAAAACATCCCACACACCATTACACCACCACCACCAGCCTGCACAGTGGTAACAAGGCATGATGGATCCATGTTCTCATTCTGAGAAATTGAACAGGTGTTCCTAATAATCCTTTAGGTGAGTGTATATGTATATATATTCTCATAATATTTTAACACATCTATAGTTATGCGGTGGCACAGAGTTAGACCCTTTTGACTCCACACAGAAACAGCAACGCGTGCGGCAGGACATCACTTTTTTGCAGAGACGCTATTGGTTAAATGCCGGCAAAGTAGAACATGGAAGCAGCTTGAAGCGGAAAGCGCGAGTATGTCTGCGGTCTGGAGGTAATATAAAGTTGATGACAACCACATTGCCATAGAAAACTGTGAGATATGTAAACTTGGGATTGCAAGAGGTCGAAAGGAAAAGGCTACAATTAACACAACAAACCTGATATGGCACCTCAAAAACAAACAACCGACACAATACAGCGAGTTTATCCAGGCAACCCAGCCGAAGACGAGTCAGCTCACGCTGCAGGAGAGTTTGAAGAGTATTTACATGCCTGCCGGGTATTTTAAGTTGAGGTGCTATTTGTTTTTATATTAGACTTTTTTTATATTTACGGTTGCAAAAGTGAAGTCCAAAAGTGAAGAATTTATGTTATTACTTTGTTTCAAGCTACCTCACAGAAGTGCTCTGTTTGTTAAATGTTTGTTGAAATAAGGTGAATTAAATAAAAAATAAGGAACATACTGGATCTGTTTTTTCGCTATTCTTTATTCTTTTTTTATATATTATAGAAGTATCGGATCAGGACTCGGTATCGGTAGATACTCAAAATCAAATGACTCGAACTCAAGGGCAAAAAACCTGATCGGGACGTCCCTTTACAAGACCTCTGATAATCTCCCTCGATCCGGGGCTCCACGCAAGATCTCAGCCTGTGGGGTCAAAATGATCACAAGAAAGGTGAGCAAAAATCCTAGAACCACACAGGGGGACCTAGTGAATGACCTGCAGAGAGCTGGGACCACAGTAACAAAGGCTACCATCAGTAACACACTACGCCACCAGCGACTCAAATCCTGCAGTGCCAGACGTGTCCCCCCTGCTTAAGCCAGTACATGTCCAGGCCCGTCTGATGTTTGCTAGAGAGCATTTTGATGGTCCAGAAGAGGATTGGGAGAATGTCATATGGTCAGATGAAACCAAAATATAACTTTTTGGTAAAAACTGAACTCAACTGTTTGGAGGAGAAAGAATGCTGAGTTGCATCCAAAGAACACCATACCTACTGTGAAGCATGGGGGTGGAAACATCATGCTTTGGGGCTGTTTTTCTGCAAAGGGACCAGGACGACTGATTTGTGTAAAGGAAAGAATGAATGGGGTCATGTATCGTGAGATTTAGAGTGAAAACCTCCTTCCATCAGCAAGGGCTTTGAAGATGAAACGTGGCTGGGTCTTTCAGCATGACAATGATCCCAAACACACCGCCTGGGCAACGAAGGAGTGGCTTCGCAAGAAGCATTTCAAGGTCCTGGAGTGGCCTAGCCAGTCACCAGATCTCAAACCCATAGAAAATCAAGAGTTGAAAGTCTGTGTTGCCCAGCAACAGCTGTAACAACTCGTCGTGGTGTAGTGTTGGTTAGGAACCAGGCGCAGGCAGTACTCTCGTTCGTGGGTTTTTATTCAAACAACAAACAAACCAAACACGAACGGAAAACGAAACTAACTACTGACTGAATGAAAATAAAGTGCGCAACAACGTGTCTTAACAATCAACATTCAACAGTACATTAACAACACTCACCGGTATACTAACAGACAGCAACAATGACAAGCGACAGCAACAATGATCCACAATGTGGGGAGCAGAGGGGAAACATATATACACATACAAACGAGCTAGATTGGGACCTGGTGTGGAAGATTGGAAACGTGACAGTCCGGGATGTGTTCGTGAGATATGAGAACTTGTGAAAATATGGCACGGTGGCGCTGCTGCTCACCGCACCATGACAACAGCCCCAAAACATCACTGCTCTAGAGGAGTTCTGCATGGAGGAATTGGCCAAAATACCAGCAACAGTGTGTGAAAACCTTGTAAAGACTTACAGAAAACATTTTACCTCTGTTATTGCCAACAAAGGGTATGTAACAAAGTATTGAGATGAACTTTTGTTATTGACCAAATACTTATTTTCCACCATAATTTACCAATAAATTCATAAAAAGTCATACAATGTGATTTTCTGGATTTTTTTTCCTCATTTTGTCTCTCATAGTTGAAGTGTACCTATGATGAAAATTACATATTTTTAAGTGGGAGAACTTGCACAATTGGTGGCTGACTAAATACTTTTTTGCCCCACTGTAGATGTAGGGTATTATCTCACAAAAGGACTGACAAGTTTATCCAAGCGCTGGAGCGCAAGGATTGAGATACCGGGGTTGTTCAGTAAACAGTTATGGGAACTGTAATTGATTTAGGATGAATATTAAATGCATGTACAGACATGGGATAAATGTCCCCCTGGAGACAGCCAAGTAAGACATCGATGCAAAGATTATCTCACAAAGGGCTGATGGGTTCATCCTAGCATTGGAGTGCGAGGAGTGAGATACTGGGGTGTTGAAGTTCATGCAGCCCCCCTGGAGACAGCTAAGCCAGAGAATTGTAAAAATCTGACTGTTTTAATTCCATTGCATTTTGTATTTTTATTTTCACTGTAAAGCACATTGAATTGCTTCTATGTATGAATTGTGCTATATAAATAAACATGCTTGCTTGTTTGCTTGCACTGCAAAATGATCAGTTTCTCTGGTTTTACAATTCCTAGGTATGTGTTTGAGTAAAATGAACAGTTTTGTTTTATTCTATACTTGGAGGATAAAATTAATGACAAGATATCTCCCAAATTCCAAATAGAAATATTGTTATTTAGAGTATTTATTTGTAGAAAATAACAATTGGTCAAAATAACCAAAAACAGGTACATTGTTTTCAGACCTCAAATAAAGCAAAGAAATCCAATTCATATTCATTTTTTTCAACAACAAAATACTACTGTTTTAACTAAGGAAGAGTTCATACATCAATATTTGGTGGAATAACCCTGATTTTTAATCACAGCTTTCATGCGTCTTTGCATGCTCTCCACCAGTCTGTCACATTGCTGTTGGGTGACTTTATGCCACTCCTGACACAAAAATGCAAGTAGCTCGGCTTTGTTTGATGGCTTGGGGCCATCCATCTTCCTCTTGATCAAATTCCAGAGGTTTTCAATGGGGTTCAGGTCTGGAGATTGGGCTGGCCAGGACAGGGTCTTGATCTGGTGGTCCTCCATCCACACCTTGATTGATCTGGCTGTGTGGCACTCCATTCCTCAATGGTTCTTTTGCAAACTTTTTTCTAGCTTTGCACAACTTCAGCCCTGCCTAACCCTAGGAGCCTTTTTTGAACTGTCCTAGTCGTGCACTTCACCCCACCTGCTGTTTGCCATTCTTTTTGTAGGTCACTTGATGTAATCCTACGGTTGTTGAGTGACATTCAAATTAGTTGATGGTCATCTCGGTCAGTCGTTTTCCCCCTCTGCCAGTCTGTAGCTTTGTTGTCCCCAATGTCTGTTGCTTGATCTAGTTTTTATGAACCGCCGTCTTTGAAATGTTCAGGAAGAATGCAACCTGATGCTCACTGTGTGTCTCTGGCAGTAAATTGAACCCTTCTTTTCCTCACTCAAAGCTTTTCTTTTCAACTCTTTTGTTATGCTGAATATATATATATTTTTATTCAAATTACCTTTGAGGTACTACTTACACTGTTGCCATCCAGCTGGTCCTGTTGCTAGAGGATAGTGATGACCACAACAGTGGTTTTTATACTTTTCCTCATTAAATAAAATGTTATTCAGGTAATCACAGTACCGCATTAAGTTAAATGAGGTGTGCCTGTTTTGGAATTTAACAGACACTGGAATGGAATGGCTGCCATACATGTAGAGATGCTGATTTAAGAAATATCTCTTAATTCTTTCCAGAGCGGTATATAGCCTAGCTAGCATATTTTATTGATTTATAATGATGTTGTATTGATAACGGATAATGGCATAACTAAATGCCCTGCCTGTTATTAGACGATTGTCTCTACTACAAAAGTTCAATTTTACCCTCCGAAGGGAGGGGATCATGCTCTGCTTCAGTACATTTTGGCATTCATGGTTCCCTCAATGAACTGTAGCTCCCCAGTGCCGGCAGCAATCATGCAGCCTTAGACCATGACCCTCCCACCAACATGCTTGACTGTAGGCAAGACACACTTGTCTTTGTACTCCTCACCTGGTTGTCGCCACACATGCTTGACACCATCTGAACCAAAAAGGTTTATCTTGGTCTCATCAGACCACAGGACATGGTTCCAGTAAGCCATGTCCTTAGTCTGCTTGTCTGCAGCAAACTGTTGGTGGGCTTCCTTGTGCATCATCTTTAGAAGAGGATTCCTTCTGGGATGACAGCCATGCAGACCAATTTGTTGCAGTGTGCGTCGTATGGTCTGAGCACTGACAGGCTGACCCACCACCCCTTCAATCTCTGCAGCAATGCTGGCAGAACTCATACGTCTATTTCCCAAAGACAACCTCTGGATATGACGCTGAGCACGTGCACTCAACTTCTTTGGTCGACCATGGCGAGGCCTGTTCTGAGTGGAACCTGTCCTGTTAAACCGCTGTATGGTCTGGGCCACCGTGCTGCAACTCTGTTTCAGGGTCTTCTTAATCTTCTTATAGGTGCCATGTTGAACTTCCAGTGACCAGTATGAGGGAGTGGGAGAGCGATAACACCAAATTTAACACCCCTGCTCCCCATTCACACCTGAGACCTTTTAACACTAACGAGTCACATGACACGGGGGAGGGAAAATGGCTAATTGGGCCCAATTTGGACATTTTCATTTAGGGGTGTGCTCAATTTTGTTGCCAGCGGTCTAGACATTAATGGCTGTGTGTTGAGTTATTTTGAGGGGACAGCAAATTTACACTGTTATACAAGCTGTACACTCCCTACTTTACATTGAAGCAAAGTGTCATTTCTTCAGTGTTGTCACATGAAAAGATATAATCAAATATTTACAAAAATGTGAGGGGTGTATTCACTTCTGTGAGATACTGTATCTCTAGTAGTTATTTATCCAGTGGTAGACAATTGTTAATCTCATTATGAATTCTGTTTGGTCAGAGACTTAAGAAAAACTGTCTCATTAAAGCAAAAAGGCAAATTTCATATATAGAAGCAATTCAATGTGCTTTACACAAAAAAATTAAATACAAGGCCAAAGTTTCATTATATGATAAGTTTGAATGTTCTATGAATGTTTTAATTAAAGCGAAATACATTATATTTTAATAGCAATTGTTAATTTAAAAGAAATATACTATTGACGTGTTGGACCTTTTTGCCATTGTTTTGAAGTTCATCCATCAGGTCATCCATGACTCTCCTCTTCTTCATCACCCTTCTCTCTCACCTCCTCTCTCTCCTTCTGCCTCCTTCTATTGTATCTCTTCCTCTCTCCTCCCTACAGGGTGATGACTGTACCACCCCTTGTCCCCCTGGTCTATATGGTCCCAGCTGCTCCTCAGCGTGCTCATGTCATAACCAAGCCTCCTGCTCCTCCTTCGATGGATCCTGCAACTGCAGAGGAGGTACAGAACTTCACCACCATGAAGGGAGGAGGTACAGAACTCCCCCATCATGAAGGGAGATTGTAGAGTATTGTTACATGTTCAGACCGGGCCTCTGTCAGATGTTGGGGCCGGGCCTCTGTCAGATGTTGGGCTGGGCCTCTGTCAGATGTTGGGCCGGGCCTCTGTCAGATGTTGGAGCCGGGCGTCTGTCAGATGTTGGGCCGGGCCTCTGTCAGATGTTGGGGCCGGGCGTCTGTCAGATGTTGGGCCGGGCCTCTGTCAGATGTTGGGGCGGGCCTCTGTCAGATGTTGGGCCGGGCTTCGGTCAGATGTTGGGCCGGGCCTCTGTCAGATGTTGGGCCGGGCCTCTGTCAGATGTTGGGCTGGGCCTCTGTCAGACGTTGGGCCGGGCTTCGGTCAGATGTTGGGCCGGGCCTCTGTCAGATGTTGGGCCGGGCCTCTATCAGATGTTGGTCTGGGCTTCTGTCAGATGTTGGGCCAGGCCTCTGTCAGATGTTGGGGCCGGGCCTCTGTCAGATGTTGGGCCGGGCCTCTATCAGATGTTGGTCCGGGCTTCTGTCTGGACTCATCAATCGTGTGCTGCATGGTTAGTTAGGGCCTGGGACATAACCAGAGCTGACAGAATAATTGCTGTTTCAGATAATAGACTGATTGATTTGTTGACAGGGTAATTGATGTTTTGGTTAATTGACTGACTGGTGTGTTGATCCAGGTTGGCAGGGGATGGACTGTGCCATGCCTTGCTCTGAGGGGACCTGGGGTCTGGGTTGTAATCAGAGCTGCGTGTGTGCCAATGGGGCAGCCTGCAACCCCGTGGACGGCACCTGTACCTGCTCCCCAGGCTGGAGAGGGGAGCACTGCCTCCTGCCCTGTCCTGTAAGTATTCAACCCTTAACCCTGATCTTAACACAACCCTTAACCCTGACCCTCAAACCCTGCCCATGACCTTTAATCCTAACCATGAACTGTCATATCCCTGTCCTTTCTGGCAGGAGACTGCATTACCAACGCTGCCAAACTGACATGTCTAATGTAATCAGTCAATTCCTCCAGCTACCATAACATCCTATGCTATTTCTGACTGGATGAGGCTGCTAATTCACATGGATAGCTAACGTAAACAGAATCCTCACCTCACCATGCCCGAGTCTAATTCCTCTCAGATGTTTCAGCGTCATTGCCATGCCCGAGTCTAATTCCTCTCAGATGTTTCAGCGTCATTGCCATGCCCGAGTCTAATTCCTCTCAGATGTTTCAGCGTCATTGCCATGCCCGAGTCTAATTCCTCTCAGATGTTTCAGCGTCATTGCCATGCCCAAGTCTTATTCCTCTCAGATGTTTCAGCGTCATTGCCATGCCCGAGTTTTATTCCTCTCAGATGTTTCAGCGTCATTGCCATGCCCAAGTCTTATTCCTCTCAGATGTTTCAGCGTCATTGCCATGCCGAGTCTTATTCCTCTCAGATGTTTCAGCGTCATTGCCATGCCCGAGTCTTATACCTCTCAGATGTTTCAGCGTTATTGCCATGCCCGAGTCTTATTCCTCTCAGATGTTTCAGCGTCATTTCCATGCTGTTGTTTTGCAGTAGTGGTTTAATTTGTGTCGTCATCGGTGTTGTTGTCAGGGGGGCACGTACGGTCTGGAGTGTCGTGAGCAATGTGACTGCATTCATGCCAACGGATGCGAACCTGTGAGCGGGTTTTGTCGCTGTCTCGCTGGATGGACAGGTCAGTACTATGATAGGACACACCCACTGAACACAATACACACACTGAACAGCAGGTTGGATTCCTGAGGTTAGATGTGATTGGCTCCAGTTAGACGGTGTGATTCTGAGGTGATCATGTTGACACCCCAACACACACATCTTCAGAGTCTCTGTCGTTCTAGGGATACAAAGAGACAAAGTCCTCTCATCTCTAAGACTGACATTAAACAAAAACCTAATGACAGGAATCTAAACCCAACCTTAATCTCTAACCACAACTATGAGTTTTACTCTCATCTTAAAGGGATGGTTCGTCCAAAAATCTGATTTATGTGAAAGTCCACTTACCCTGAGTTCTTCTTGAAGGAACAAGGAGTCATTTTGTAAAATAATCCATGAATCAACTCTGTCCCAGTCCATAATTAGCATCATTAGCATCGTCCAAATTCATGAATGTAAACGGTGCATCCCACTATACCAAAGATGCTTGCAAGCAGGAAAAAGCTCCAAAACACTTCAAACTACAGTAATCTGTTGCGGTAGCATACATTTTTTAAACTGTACACTGATGAAAAAAACTGTGGAATTGGCTGAATTCAAAGTGGCACTAGTGAAATATTTCCTAAAGCTACCATACATAGCTTCTGTTCTTCGGCATTAATATAATTGAGGTGAGCATGAACTTTAACCTCAACAAGCTATGTGATGATAGGTTGCTTCGTGTAGCTGGCACATTTTCATCGGTGGACTTCATAATAATATTTGTAATTGTGGAAAATGGCATCATAAGAAAGGTAAAAGGGATGTGCGAGAAGACACATGAGGTTTCACTCGTTGCCACATGTGGAAGTTCTGTTCACCGTTCCATCTCAACCACATCACCAGGACGACATACAGCCTCCAGATCCCAAGATCCTCCAGATCTCAATCACAACAAACGCAGCACTCCTCCCAGCTCCCAATCACCAAAATACTAAGCCTGTTCAAGAGTTTGTGATAGCTTTCTAATGTTCTTGGATCCTAGCATGCCTTCCATGTTTAAGATTTAGCTTATCCTGGTCTGTACCTTCGCCTGAGCCTTTTGTCATATGTGCATGTATTTAGAATTTTGCCTTCAGCCTGCTCCTTTTGTGCTTCTGCCATTCTTTATGTTCCCCATCCTACTCTAAAATTGCTGCTAGTTTACACTGTTATTTGTATTATTGCTATATTTTTTGCTATATTTTAGCTTTATATATTTCTTAATTCTTACCACCTAGATGTCGTTTGCCATGTGACAAGAATTTCATTGTGCAGGATGACGATGTATTATTCGGTGCATTTGATAAATAAACTTTAAACTTCTGGATATTCACATTTGACCACGCTGTTTGCCGTCTCCTGGGTTTTGAGTTGAAAATAAATTCTACCCACACCGCAATTGGGACAATACCTCTGCCTCTCTCGAGTCGTATAATGGGAGAATCAATGGAGCAACTTCACCAATGAGACATACGAGTATGCAAGAAACATTTTACTGTGGAGGATCGTGACCCACATTTACTTAGAAGAGGACTAAAGGCAAGTGCAATTCCATGAAGTTACGCAGTTCAACCCATGGAGACAATACAAACACATTGCCTCTGATATATCCAAGCTTCTAGTTAAGTCAAATCATCCTCTGTGTTATTCTGGTTAGAACAAGTAAGGCTCTATCCCCTGAAAAGTGTTCTTCCTTGTTGTATTCAGAGTAAGTCCTTTCTCTCTCAAGCAAATAGTTTGACTGTCCGAGGTGAATATCAAAGACGAAATAGTTAACTTGCTTTCGAGCTAGCAAATATTAACTTTTGTTTATCGTGATGTATACACTTAATCTTACCGAAATAATCAGGAAGTACCTGTTTATTTGAAATGCAAATTCTATTGTGAAAATGTACACTTTTATTAGAGGAATCTAACAGTGTGATGTTCTTCAGGGTAAGTGGACTGTTACCCAAATATTACTTTTGAATGAACTATCCCTTTAAGTCGAAGGCAAATAGCCTTTTCAAATGTATCGTGTTTTACTTTCCTTTGCCACTAAGTTAGTAAAACATGAACACACATACACACAAATATACACCACACACACCAAACCACAGAATGTCTTAGCAGTTTTGTGTTAATTAAATGTGTTGTTTGTTTTGTGCTTGGAGATGGCTGGGCAATGTAAATAATGTAAATTAGAGATGGGATTTGTGATCCAATTTAACTCACTTTGAATCCTGGGCTAATCATGTTTAAATCACACACACTCACAGATCCGTAGTGAAGTTTAAATTGACTCAACAGTTGGTGATACACAATCATTTAAATTATTTACATAATTAATATATTATATCTATAAAATGTAAAGCTACAAGTCATTAAACCACAACGTGCTTTATGTAAGGGTTGAAAGCTGACGTTATATACATTACCATAAGTGAGGATGAGTGTTGATGTTTTATACATTACATCATGTAAGGGATGATCGCTGACCTTATATACATTACCTGGTGTGAGGAATGATCGCTGATGTCATAAACATTACCTTATATAAGGGATGATTTGTGAGGTTAGGGACATTAACTAATGTAACGGTTGAATGCTGATGTTATATGCATTACCTTATGTAAGGGGTGAGGGTTGATTTTATCTGCATTACCTTAAGTAAGGGAAGAGTGTTGATGTTGTATTCATTACCTTATGTAAGGGGTGATTGATTATGTTATATACATTACCTTATGTAAGGGATGGTTGCTGAGGTTAGGGACATTACATTATATATGGGACGATTGCTGAGGTTAGGGACATTACCTTATATAAGGGATGATTGCTGAGGTTAGGGACATTACCTTATGTAAAGGATAATCGCTATTATTATATACATTACCTTATATAATGGATGAGTGCTGATGTTAGGGACACTATTATGTGTAAGGGATGAGTGCTGAAGTTAGGGACATTACCATGTGTAAGGGATGAGTGCTGAAGTTAGGGACATTACCATGTGTAAGGGATGAGTGCTGAAGTTAGGTACATTACCATGTGTAAGGGATGAGTGCTGAAGTTAGGGACATTACCATGTGTAAGGGATGAACGCTGACATTCTGTATATTAGCTTGGAAATATTTGAGTCCCATCAAGTCCCTTTGGAATGAATTTCTTGAACATAATATACTGTTCATCTCATACTATATTTGCCAACAAAACAATACTGAAGGCCCACAATTGAAGATGGAAGTAAGTAAGTAACATTTATAACAATAACGTTTTCAAATTCATTTTTATTTGGAGCAAATTTCTATTTATTAATAACCCTTTCATCTGGTCATTAGATATCTCCAGGGACAAATATCTCTGGAAGCCATTCATTGATTTATTGAGTGTTCTGTTACCATGCTGACTATCACAGTCAGGTTAACCTCAACCTCAAAAAACATAATAACAGCAAAAATGTCCCCAGGTTCTCCCGTGTCACACCACTCCCCAAGTTGTCCCGTATCACCCCACTCCCCAGGTTCTCCCGTGTCGCCCCACTCTCCAAGTTGTCCCGCGTCGCCCCACTCTCCAAGTTGACCTGTGTCGCCCCACTCACCAAGTTGTCCCGTATCACCCCACTCTCCAAGTTGTCCCGTGTCACCCCACTCCCCAGGTTCTCCCGTGTCACCCCACTCTCCAAGTTGTCCCGTGTCGCCCCACTCTCCAAGTTGTCCCGTGTCGCCCCACTCCCCAGGTTCTCCCGTGTCACCCCACTCTCCAAGTTGTCCCGTGTCGCCCCACTCTCCAAGTTGTCCCGTGTCACCCCACTCACCAAGTTGTCCCGTATCACCCCACTCCCCAGGTTCTCCCGTGTCACCCCACTCTCCAAGTTGTCCCGTGTCACCCCACTCCCCAGGTTCTCCCGTGTCACCCCACTCTCCAAGTTGTCCCGTGTCACCCCACTCCCCAGGTTCTCCCGTGTCACCCCACTCACCAAGTTGTCCCGCGTCGCCCCACTCTCCAAGTTGACCTGTGTCGCCCCACTCTCCAAGTTGTCCCGGGTCACCCCACTCTCCAAGTTGTCCCGTGTCGCCCCACTCTCGAAGTTGTCCCGTGTCGCCCCACTCTCCAAGTTGTCCCATGTCGCCCCACTCCCCAGGTTGTCCCGAGTCACCCCACTCTCCAAGTTGTCCCGACTCACCCCACTCTCCAAGTTGTCCCGAGTCACCCCACTCTCCAAGTTGTCCCGTGTCGCCCCACTCTCCAAGTTGTCCCGAGTCACCCCACTCTCCAAGTTGTCCCGTATCACCCCACTCCCCAGGTTCTCCCGTGTCGCCCCACTCTCCAAGTTGTCCCATGTCGCCCCACTCCCCAGGTTGTCCCGAGTCACCCCACTCTCCAAGTTGTCCCGAGTCACCCCACTCTCCAAGTTGTCCCGAGTCACCCCACTCTCCAAGTTGTCCCGTGTCGCCCCACTCTCCAAGTTGTCCCGAGTCACCCCACTCTCCAAGTTGTCCCGAGTCGCCCCACTCTCCAAGTTGTCCCGTGTCGCCCCACTCTCCAAGTTGTCCCGTGTCGCCCCACTCTCCAAGTTGTCGCGAGTCACCCCACTCTCCAAGTTGTCCCGAGTCGCCCCACTCTCCAAGTTGTCCCGTGTCACCCCACTCTTCAAGTTGTCCCGTGTCGCCCCACTCTCCAAGTTGTCCCGAGTCACCCCACTCTCCAAGTTGTCCCGTGTCGCCCCACTCTCCAAGTTGTCCCATGTCGCCCCACTCTCCAAGTTGTCCCGAGTCACCCCACTCTCCATGTGGTCCCGTGTCGCCCCACTCTCCAAGTTGTCCCGTGTCGCCCCATTCTCCAAGTTGTCCCGAGTCACCCCACTCTCCAAGTTGTCCCGAGTCGCCCCACTGTCCAAGTTGTCCCGTGTCACCCCACTCTTCAAGTTGTCCCGAGTCACCCCACTGTCCAAGTTGTCCCGCGTCGCCCCACTCTTCAAGTTGTCCTGTGTCGCCCCACTCTCCAAGTTGTCCTGTGTCGCCCCACTCCTTCTCAGGCCCGGCTCCAGGATGAAATGACTGAGGGGAAATGTTTATCAATGGGGGGCATATCAAAGTCATATACCATTTGCGGTGTTTAAGGGGAAACAGAACCGGGGGGCCACAGATTCTATCGGTGGGGGGGCCATGCCTGGCTTTGCCCCAGCATGGATCCGGTCCTACTCCTCCACTCCCTCCGCTGGCTTTCAGGTGAAGCTAGCATCCACTACAAGAGCAGCAAAGGGAGTTTTCTCCAATGTACCTTCAGGCATGTCTCAAACCCTACATATCTACTACCCAGGCTCTTCATACCCACACTCCTGGGCCCCCAGCCCCCAATATAATTTGTATTGTCTTCTTTCCAGCTGTGATTTTTGCTGATAATTTATTGAGTATATTGAAAATCCTATTATTATTCCTATTATTGAGTTGAGTGGTTGTCCCACCTGGCTGTATTAAGATGAATTACTGTAAGTCTCTCTGGACAAGAGCATCAACTAAATAAATAAAATGTCAACAATGTAGCTACATAATCACTTTATGAGGTTGTTTCTAGTGACACTTATTGAAATATGTCTCTATAACAATGAGGTCATCATGCTAGATTGAACCTGGCATACCAATGTTTTCCTTTTCATTGTTTCATTGGCAGTCTGTAGAAGATTGCATTGCAGATCATCACTAGGCATGAGAAAATGCCTAAATCATTTGTTGCTAATATGTCAATGAAACCTCAAAATTCAACAAAACTAGTTGCTGGATACAACACCACAAACCAGAACAATTTGGATTTGACTGCTAACCCCTAAAAATGTTGCCAGACCAGCTTCATTCAAACAGAAAGAATGTATTTTATAATCAATTTTGTATTGTCAAGCACTTTCAATACACTATTACTGTAGATCTATTATAGACATTTAAATCTCTACACATTTTGATCGATTTTTCATTAGGGCAAGTCGAGCATATCATTTTAAATGGGAGATTTCAAGCTTTAGAAGTTTTTTTGACCTTACAAGAATCTACAAGTTTGCATTTAAATATTAAAACAGTCAAGTAACTTCCTCAAAGTTCCCTGAGTTCTCTGAAAAAAGGTAAGGAATAGAGTTCAGAAAACAACAGGAAGGAAAAACAAGGAGAGACAGAGGGGACAGAGGAGGGAGAGACAGGAGGGAGAGAGGAGGGAGTGATAGAGGGGGAGAAAGGAGAGAGTGACAGAGGGGGAAAGAGGAGGGAGTGACAGAGGGGGAGAGAGGAGGGAGTGACTGAGGGGGACGGAGGTGGGAGAGACAGGAGGGAGAGAGGAGGGAGTGAAAGAGGGGGAGAGAGGAGGGAGTGACGGGGACGGAGGAGGGAGAGACAGATGGAACAGAGTAGGGAGAGCCAGAGGGGAACTGAATAGAGACAAAGAGGGGGACAGGGGGAGACAGGGGAGGGAGAGACAGAGAGTGAGGCAGAGGAGGGAAAAAGAGGGGAGACAGAGGAGGAGGAGAGGGAGAGATGGAGGGGGGCAGAGGAGGGAAAGGAACATTGGAGGGGGAGAGGGGGGAGCCAGAGGAACATTGGAGGTTGATAAAGTGGGAGGGAGTTGAAGAGAGGGAGAGACAGGAGACGAGTGGAAGTATGGATTGAGTATAAAAGTCATCCCTGCGGAGACGAGTAGCGGTATGGACTGAATATAAAGGTCATCATCATTGTGAGGACAGGAAGAGGTATGGACTGGGTATTGAGGTCATCATCCCTGTGAGGATGAGTAGAGGTATGGACTGAATATAAAGGTCATCATCCTTGTGAGGACAGGTAGAGGTATGGACTGGGTATTAAGGTCATCATCCCTGTGAGGATGAGTAGAGGTATGGACTGAGTATTGAGGTCATCATCCTTGTGAGGACAGGTAGAGGTATGGACTGGGTATTGAGGTCATCATCCCTGTGAGGATGAGTTGAGGTATGGACTGAATATAAAGGTCATCATCCTTGTGAGGACAGGTAGAGGTATGGACTGAGTATTGAGGTCATCATCCCTGTGAGGACGATTAGAGGTATGGACTGAGTATTAAGGTCATCATCCCTGTGAGGACGAGTAGAGGTATGGACTGAGTATTAAGGTCATCATCCCTGTGAGGACAGGTGGAGGTATGGACTGGGTATTAAGGTCATCATCCCTGTGAGGACAGGTGGAGGTATGGACTGAATATAGAGATCATCATCCCTGTGGGATTTTATCTGGTTTTCCACTCAGCATCCTGAGCTCAGGGCCACAATGACTCCTATTACCTGCTCTGAGGACCACGCGGAGAGAGGCAGGGGACCAGGATGTCATGCTCTGAATACCAGACACGTATGGTTGTGTGCTCCATCTGGTGAAGTTAATTGAGTCACCTTTCACAGCAGTCTGAGAGCTTTCCAACCCAGTCCCCATTTAGAATCACCAGAGTCAGACACTCAGATTGACTGGACCTCAACATCAGACATTCAGGGTGACTGTATTATAAACCCAGTCCATAACATACTGTATGCAAACCATTTACTAGACTACATTATTATTAACCCAGTCCATAACACACTGTTTTCAAACTACATTACTAGACTACATTATTATTAACCCATAAGCTATGCATAACATCTACTAGACTACATTATTATTAACCCATAAGTTATGTATAACCTCAACTAGACTACATTATTATTAATAACCCATAAGATTTGTATAAAATCAACTAGACTACATTATTATTAACCCAGAATATTTGTATAACCTCTACTAGACTACATTATTATTAACCCAGAAGATTTGTATAAAATCAACTAGACTACATTATTATTAACCCAGAAGATATGTATAATACAGTATCTACATGACTACATCATTTTTAACCCATAAGATGTGGATGTACATACAGTGGGGAGAACAAGTATTTGATACACTGCTGATTTTGCAGGTTTTCCCACTTACAAAGCATGTAAAAGTCTGTGAGTGACGGAATCTAAAACAAAAATCCAGAAAATCACATTGTATGATTTTTAAGTAATTAATTTGCATTTTATTGCATGACATAAGTATTTGATACATCAGAAAAGCAGAACTTAATATTTGGTACAGAAACCTTTGTTTACAGACCGTCTCCATATCCTTCAGGTTCCGGGGCTGTCGCTGGGCAATACGGACTTTTAGCTCCCTCCAAAGATTTTCTATTGGGTTCAGGTCTAGAGACTGGCTAGGCCACTCCAGGACGTTGAGATGCTTCTTACGGAGCCACTCCTTAGTTGCCCTGGTTGTGTGTTTTGGGTCGTTGTCATGCTGGAAGACCCAGCCACGACCCATCTTCAATGCTCTTACTGAGGGAAGGTTGTTGGCCAAGATCTCGCAATACATGGCCCCATCCATCCTCCCCTCAATACGGTGCAGTCGTCCTGTCCCCTTTGCAGAAAAGCATCCCCAAAGAATGATGTTTTCTCCTCCATGCTTCACGGTTGGGATGGTGTTCTTGGGGTTGTACTCATCCTTCTTCTTCCGCCAAACACGGCAAGTGGAGTTTAGACCAAAAAGCTCTATTTTTGTCTCATAAGACCATATGAACTTCTTCCATTCCTCCTCTGGATCATCCAGATGGTCATTGGCAAACTTCAGACATGCCTGGACATGCACTTGGTTGAGCAGGGGGACCTTGCGTGCCCTGCAGGATTTAAATCCATGACGGCGTAGTGTGTTACTAATGGTTTTCTTCAGGTCATTGACCAGGTCCTGCCGTGGAGTTCTGGGCTGATCCCTCACCTTCCTCATGATCATTGATGCCCCACCAGGTGAGATCTTGCATGGATCCCCAGACCAAAGGAGATTGACCATCATTTTGAACTTCTTCCATTTTCTAATCATTGCGCCAACAGTTGTTGCCTTCTCACCTAGCTGCTTGCCTATTGTCCTGTAGCCCATCCCAGCCTTGTGCAGGTCTACACTTTTATCCCTGATGTCCTTACACAGCTCTCTGGTCTCAGCCATTGTGGAAAGGTTGGAGTCTGTTTGATTGAGTGTGTGGACAGGTGTCTTTTATACAGGTAACAAGTTCAAACAGGTGCACTTAATACAGGTAATGAGTGGAGAACAGGAGGGCTTTTTTTCTTAAAGAAAAACTAACAGGTCTGTGAGAGCCGGAATTCTTACTGGTTGGTAGGTGATCAAATACTTATGTCATGCAAAAAAATGCTAATTAATTACTTAAAAATCATACAAAGTGATTTTCTGGATTTTTGTTTTAGATTCCGTCTCTCACAGTTGAAGAGTACCTATGATAAAAATGACAGACTTCAACATGCTTTTTAATTGGGAAAACCTGTAAAATCGGCAGTGTATCAAATACTTGTTCTCCCCACTGTATCATATTGTATCTGTGTGTACAGTATATTGCAATGTGGGTTATATTTTAAGGTGTGCATATCGGAATGTGTGTTCATCTCAGTTGTGTTTAATAGGCTGGCTGGTTACACTGCTGTAAAGGGACTTGTTTCTCTCCTCTCTTCTTTTCCACCTCCCTCCTCTCAACCATATCATCCTATGTCCTTCTGCTTATCTCTTCTGTTCTTCTCCTCTTCTCTACTCTGTTCTTCTCCTCTTCTGTCCAGGGGTCTTCTCCTCTACTGTCTAGCTTGTCTTTCTGGGGTTTAAGTGTTTTACTATGTTCTCCTCCTCTCATCCTTCTCTTTCCTCATTTCTTCTCTTCTGGCTGGCCAGCTTTCCTGGGGTCGGAGTGTGTCTCCATTAGACTCATAGAGGAGTGATCTCTGCTGACAGGAAAGAGGGTGGGGCCAGTGTTTGCCCTGCATCCTGATTTGCCCCCCATCTGTGGCCCTGGTCAGTGTTGCACTATAAAGGGAATAGACAGGGTCTAACAGAGCAGAACCTCAAACCCGCTCTGAGACAAAACTCACTTTGAAGTCCAGGACCGACCTGCTTCTATAACTAACCCTCATCAGCACATAACTCCCCCTGGACTCCTCCACAAAGGGTTCCTTTTGAATACCTCACCCCTCTCCTCCTCACCCCTCACCTCCTCCACCCTCACCCCTTCACACCTCTGCATCTCCCCCACTTCTGACTAACTCCCCCCTCCTCCCCTGTCCTCACCCCTCCCCCGTCCCACTCAAAGGGACCGAGGCAGATATTGTAGTGTGGTGGTTTCCTGAGTCCCCAGAGTTTGGCCCTGCTTTAATTCAAAGCAATTCCTCCTAATGCTGTTTTAATGGCCGCTCTGCTCAGTCGCTCCACACTGTTTTCTGTGGCACTTCTCTGTCAAAGAACATTTCAAATGAGAATACAGAGAGCAGGCTGGAAGAGCTTGAAAGGATGGCGTGCATGTGTGTGTATGTGTGTGTGTCTGTATGCTTGCATTTCTTCATTTACATGCATGTTATAGTTGAGAGTATACAGCAACCATGTCTCTCCATGCATGTCTCTCCAGTATCTTATTTTTTGGTTCAGTATCTTTAGTTCTATACCCCAGTCCTATACCCTTGTCCTATACCCCAGTCCTATACCCCAGTCCTATACCCTTGTTCTATACCCCAGTCCAATACCCTTGTCCTATACCCTAGTCCTATACCCCAGTCCTATACCCTTGTTCTATACCCCAGTCCTATACCCTTGTTCTATACCCCAGTTCTATAACCCAGTTCTATACCCCATTCCTTCACCTCAGTCCTTTACCCTAGTCCTTTACCCCAGTCCTATACCCTAGTCCTTTACCCCAGTCCTATACCCTAGTCCTTTACCTAGTCTCTCTTTCTCTCTCTAATAGAGAAATAGTGCTTGCATATGTGTGTGTTCCTATATAACCTCCATAATGAGCAGCTAGTGGCTGGGCGGCCCAGTTGGATGTCTCTCGCATCAGATCAAACAGGAATACATTGGAAAGGAGAGCAGGAGGCTGAGCAGAACTGAAATAACACTAACGATCTACATCAAAACCGGGCTTTGTTTATTCAGAGCAGAACCTCAGATGGCCCATTATACAGCTGGTGTTCCTGTAGTTAGCCGTCCTGCCTGTGATACAGTATTCACACATCGTTTACATCTGAAACCCTCCAATACGTTTACTGTTCATAGTCAGCCATGCATCTCATGAACCTGATCTCCTCTGTAAAAACACATCTCAACATTATCAAGTATCTTTCGTTGTGTTCAGAACCAAGATCAGAATCCCAATCTGATGTTCTGGAAAAAATTGAAAGAACAACCAGAGAATGCTTATCACAGCACATAACAACCAGTTTCAGTGGTTGTAGCATCATGTGGTTTAAGAATAAATATTGATTTTAAATTCTAGCTATGTATTGTTGTTAAAACATTAAGTTAATGTGATATGGGCTTTATAAAATGTTTCTGGTGGTCGATATTAGCCATCACATATATGAACACATGCCACAGCCATATACTTGTATTAGTACTAAAATTCACAGCAATGATGGTAAGGTCATTCTCTTGTGCATATTTATATCAGTAGTGATATTTACAGCCATAATGGTAAGGTCATTCTCTTGTGTATATTTATATCAGTAGTGATATTTACAGCCATGATGGTAAGGTCATCCTTAGTGGCTGTGATTGTTATATGTGATGTGTTATATGTGATGTGATGTGATTTTTAATGTCTCTCAACAAAAGTAAATCATGTGTGTGTGTTTGTGTGTGTCTGTGTGTGTGTGTCTGTGTCTGTATCTTTGTGTGTGTGTGTGTGTCTGTGTGTGTCTGTCTCTGTATCTTTGTGTGCGTGTGTGTGTGTGTGTGTGTCTGTGTATGTCTGTCTCTGTATCTCTGTGTGTGTCTGTGTGTCTGTGTGTGTCTGTCTCTGTATCTCTGTATATCTGTTTGTGTGTGTATGTGTGTGTGTGTTTGTCTGTCTCTGTATCTCTGTATATCTGTGTGTGTGTGTGTGTTGTGTGTGTGTCTGTCTGTCTGTCTCTGTATATCTGTGTGTGTGTGTGTGTGTGTTTGTCTGTCTCTGTATCTCTGTATATCTGTGTGTGTGTGTGTGTTTGTCTGTCTCTGTATCTCTGTATCTCTGTGTGTGTGTGTCTGTGTGTGTTGTGTGTGTGTCTGTCTGTCTCTGTATCTCTGTATATCTGTGTGTGTGTGTGTGTGTGTGTGTGTGTGTGTTTGTTTGTCTGTCTCTGTATCTCTGTTTCTCTGTGTGTGTGTCTGTGTGTTGTGTGTGTGTGTGTGTGTGTGTGTGTCTGTCTGTCTCTGTATCTCTGTATATCTGTGTGTGTGTGTGTGTGTTTGTCTGTCTCTGTATCTCTGTATCTCTGTGTGTGTGTCTCTGTGTTGTGTGTGTGTGTGTGTGTCTGTCTGTCTCTGTATCTCTGTATATCTGTGTGTTGTGTGTGTGTGTGTGTCTGTCTGTCTCTGTATATCTGTGTGTGTGTGTGTGTGTGTGTGTGTGTGTGTGTTTGTCTGTCTCTGTATCTCTGTATCTCTGTGTATGTGTCTGTGTGTGTGTGTCTGTGTGTGTGTGTGTGTGTGTGTGTGTGTTTCTAGGCTTCCACTGTGACAGCGTGTGTCCCCAGGGTTTTTGGGGTCCTAACTGCACTGTCAGCTGCTCCTGTCAGAACGGAGGTACCTGCTCCCCTGAGGATGGTACCTGTGTGTGTGCCCCCGGATACAGAGGCACCTCCTGCAAGAGAAGTATGACCTTCAACCCCTGACATCTGACCTTTATGGTAGCTCTAGCTGAACCTGTGTTACATAAAGACTCTTATCTGATAGGCTGAGGTCTTTAAATGGAGCTAGGCTCTGATTGGCTGAGGCCAGCTCTCTGTGATCTCTGTTGTGCACAAGCTATGAGCTCAGAGATTAGAGGTTATCTTCACAGAACAAATTAAATATCTGAAATCCAGGAGTAAGTCATCTTTACTGGACAAACTAAATATCAGACATCAGGGAGTAGAAGTTACCTTCACAAGACAAACAAAATATCATTATATAATTGAACAGAGAGTGGGAGGGATGCTTCTCAAAGAGGGATTCCACTAACCCAGATCCTGTCCCAGGCTGTTAGACTAAAAGACCAATGATGCAAATAAATACATCAATAAAAACCACAAGAATAGTATGAGACAAGGCAGACAGACAAAATAACATAGAATAGTATGAGACAAGGCAGACAGACAAAATAACATAGAATAGTATGAGACAAGGCAGACAGACAAAATAACATAGAATAGTATGAGACAAGGCAGACAGACAAAATAACATAGAATAGTATGAGACAAGGCAGACAGACAAAATAACATAGAATAGTATGAGACAAGGCAGACAGACAAAATAACATAGAATAGTATGAGACAAGGCAGACAGACAAAATAACATAGAATAGTATGAGACAAGGCAGACAGACAAAATAACATAGAATAGTATGAGACAAGGCAGACAGACAAAATAACATAGAATAGTATGAGACAAGGCAGACAGACAAAATAACATAGAATAGTATGAGACAAGGCAGACAGACAAAATAACATAGAATAGTATGAGACAAGGCAGACAGACAAAATAACATAGAATAGTATGAGACAAGGCAGACAGACAAAATAACATAGAATAGTATGAGACAAGGCAGACAGACAAAATAACATAGAATAGTATGAGACAAGGCAGACAGACAACATAACATAGAATAGTATGAGACAAGGCAGACAGACAAAATAACATAGAATAGTATGAGACAAGGCAGACAGACAAAATAACATAGAATAGTATGAGACAAGGCATACAGACAAAATAACATAGAATAGTATGAGACAAGGCAGACAGACAACATAACATAGTAAAAGGTAATCAGGATAGAATGACAGACAGACAGACAGGATGACAAACAAACCGGTGGACAATCAGTCAGACATTCAGTGTGTGGAAACAGACAGTCAGACATTCAGTGTGTGGAAACAAACAGTCAGACATTCAGTGTGTGGAAACAGACAGTCAGACATTCAGTGTGTGGAAACAGACAGTCAGACAGTCAGTGTGTGGAAACAGACAGTCAGACATTCAGTGTGTGGAAACAGACAGTCAGACATTCAGTGTGTGGAAACAGACAGTCAGACATTCAGTGTGTGGAAACAGACAGATATGCATTGTATGTAGTGTAAATAAAGGTCTTCTCTCTCAGCATTTTCTGCTTCCTAATCAGAAGAAACGCTACTTCATTGTTGTTTGGCATTACCACAGCACATGTTTATTATGTCATTACCATTATGTAATTAATTAACATTCTGACTGACAGCAATGTTTAAAAAGAAATTGAAATCCAAATAATAATTAGTTATAACATATTTCTGTGATATTATCATTTGTTATCATTTGTATTTTATTACAGCAAGCAGAACAGTTTCATTATGCTCCCCACCCTACACTCCTCCCTCTCCTCCCCACCCTACACTCCTCCCTCCCTCTTCTCCTTACCCTACACTCCTCCCTCTCCTCCCCACCCTACACTCCTCCCTCTCCTCCCCATCCTACACTCCTCCCTCCTTCTTCTCCTTACCCTACACTCCTCCCTCTCCTCCCCACCCTACACTCCTCCCTTCCTCTTCTCCTTACCCTACACTCCTCCCTCTCCTCCCCACCCTACACTCCTCCCTCTCATCCTTACCCTACACTCCCCCCTCTCCTCCCCACCCTACACTCCTCCCTCTCCTCCCCACCCTACACTCCTCCCTCCCTGTCCTCCCCACCCTACAATCCTCCCTCCCTCTTCTCCTTACCCTACACTCCTCCCTCCCTCTTCTCCTTACCCTACACTCCTCCCTCCCTCTCCTCCCTACCCTACTCTCCTCCCACTTCTCCCTCTCCTCTCTACCCTACCCTCCATGTTCTCTCCTCTCTACCCTACTCCTCCATCTTCTATCCTCAATCTCCTCCCTACCCTTCTCTCCTCCCTCTCCTCCATCTTCTCTCCTCCCTAACCTCTCCTCCCCTACTCTTTCTCACCTCTTCTCCCTCACCCCCCCCCCTCCTCTTCTCTCCCCAGTCTGTTCTCCTGGGTTTTATGGGCCCCGCTGCAGTCAGTCCTGTCCCCAATGCGTCCACAGCTCTGGTCCATGCCATCATGTGACTGGACTCTGTGAGTGTCTGTCAGGCTTCTACGGATCCCTGTGCAACCAAGGCAAGTAGACCAGGTTTTACTACAGGCTTTACTACAGCTACAGGTTTTACTACAGGCTTTACTACAGCTACAGGCTTTACTACAGCTACAGGTTTTACTACAGCTACAGGTTTTACTACAGGTTTTACTACAGCTACAGGCTTTACTACAGCTACAGGTTTTACTACAGGTTTTACTACAGGTTTTACTATAGGCTTTACTACAGCTACAGGTTTTACTACAGCTACAGGTTTTACTACAGCTACAGGCTTTACTACAGCTACAGGTTTTACTACAGCTACAGGTTTTACTACAGCTACAGGTTTTACTACAGGTTTTACTACAGGTTTTACTACAGCTACAGGTTTTACTACAGCTACAGGTTTTACTACAGGTTTTACTATAGGCTTTACTACAGCTACAGGTTTTACTACAGCTACAGGTTTTACTACAGCTACAGGTTTTACTACAGGTTTTACTACAGGTTTTACTACAGCTACAGGTTTTACTACAGCTACAGGTTTTACTACAGCTACAGGCTTTACTACAGCTACAGGTTTTACTACAGCTACAGGTTTTACTACAGCTACAGGTTTTACTACAGCTACATGCTTTACTACAGCTACAGGTTTTACTACAGCTACAGGTTTTACTACAGCTACAGGTTTTACTACAGCTACAGGCTTTACTACAGCTACAGGTTTTACTACAGCTACAGGTTTTACTACAGCTACAGGTTTTACTATAGGTTTTACTACAGCTACAGGTTTTTACTATAGGCTTTACTGTAGCATTTCTCAGTAGCTATCTTACCCAAAAACTGTTGATAAGAAGAAAGATAAACCCAATGGGAATTTGATTGTCTTGTCATCAGCCTGTCAGAGCCCTGCTATGCTGCCCAGACTTACATGAAATCAGGCTAATGATTTAAGGACAGACTTACATGATATCAGGCTAATGATTCAAGGACAGACGTACATGGTATCAGGCTAATGATTCAAGGACAGACGTACATGGTATCAGGCTAATGATTTAAGGACAGACTTACATGATATCAGGCTAATGATTTAAGGACAGACTTACATGATATCAGGCTAATGATTTAAGGACAGACTTACATGATATCAGGCTAATGATTTAAGGACAGACTTACATGGTATCAGGCTAATGATTTAAGGACAGACTTACATGATATCAGGCTAATGATTTAAGGACAGACTTACATGATATCAGGCTAATGATTTAAGGACAGACTTACATGGTATCAGGCTAATGATTTAAGGACAGACTTACATGATATCAGGCTAATGATTTAAGGACAGACTTACATGATATCAGGCTAATGATTTAAGGACAGACTTACATGATATCAGGCTAATGATTTAAGGACAGACTTACATGATATCAGGCTAATGATTTAAGGACAGACTTACATGATATCAGGCTAATGATTTAAGGACAGACTTACATGATATCAGGCTAATGATTTAAGGACAGACTTACATGATATCAGGCTAATGATTCAAGGAAAGACTTACATGATATCAGGCTAATGATTTAAGGACAGACTTACATGATATCAGGCTAATGATTCAAGGACAGACTTACATGATATCAGGCTAATGATTCAAGGAAAGACTTACATGATATCAGGCTAATGATTTAAGGACAGACTTACATGATATCAGACTAATGATTTAAGGACAGACTTACATGATATCAGGCTAATTATTTAAGGACAGACTTACATGATATCAGTGTTAAGTGTAAAGTCTGTAGGAACCAGGACATAAAGACACTGTTCTGGTCAGATTGAATAGAGTGTATGTGTGTGTGTGTATGATCCAGGTCTTGTGTGTAGATTTGTAGAAATTGATGAAACTAATGTTAAGGTTAGGGTTCGGTTAGAATTAAGGTCAGAATTAGGTTTAGGGCTAGGGAATTGGAAACATAGGGTTCTGGGTCATGTTCTCAACAAGGATAGTGTGTGTGTGTGTGTGTGTGTGTGTGTGTGTGTGTGTGTGTGTGTGTGTGTGTGTGTGTGTGTGTGTGTGTGTGTGTGTAAAGACAGTACAAATGGTTTCTGTTTATATATGAATGGTTTAACAAACCTCTTAGTCATTATTTGTTGTGCGTATTCGGGGCTCAGATTTTGTGTCGATTTTAACTTCCCAAGCTGAAGATATTGAATAGGGATCGTGGGAAATGTTCTAGCAGTTTGAATTACACTGTCAGCTATTCCACTTATTTACCAAGGCCCTAGCAGCTGCTATTGTAGCTGTTGGTTTAAACATGAGATCCATAGTGGTGACAGGGCCAGGTCAAACCTCTAGGTCAAACTTACACATTAATCTGTTTTCTGATATAATGGAGACATTACTTCAAAGGAGGTATTTTTCATAATAATAAATATTACTGTATTACATCTGTGAAATATTTCAGAATCATCTCTAAAAGCAAAATGGAGACAGTGGATAAACATATTGACTAGTAAAAGGATTTGAATCGGACCATCCTGCTAAATGTTAAGATAAGTTATTAAACCTTCTCCCAAAACAGCACTTTTTTGGTTTCAAGCCTCTGGTACATAATGTAGTGTTGATACAGACCTACATCACATCTCTGGTCCATACTGTGGTGTTGATATAGACCTACATCACATCTCTGGTCCATACTGTGGTGTGGATTTAAACCTACATCAAAACCTCTGGTCTATACTGTGGTGTTTATATAGACCTACATCACACTTCTGGTCTATACTGTGGTGTTGATATAGACCTACATCCCACCACTGGTCCATACTGTAGTGTTGATATAGACCTACATCACATCTCTGGTCCATACTGTGGTGTTGATATAGACCTACATCACATCTCTGGTCCATACCGTGGTGTTGATATAGACCTACATCACATCTCTGGTCCATACTGTGGTGTTGATATAGACTTAAATCACTCTTCTGGTCCATACAGTGGTGTTGATATAGACCTACATCACATCTCTGGTCCATACTGTGGTGTTTATATAGACCTACATCACATCTCTGGTCCATACTGTGGTGTTGATATAGACTTAAATCACTCTTCTGGTCCATACTGTGGTGTTGATATAGACCTACATCACACCACTGGTCCATACAGTAGTGTAGACCTGATGCCCTATGGGCCATTTTCCCACACAGTGCAGAAACATAAGATAGACTCCTGCCCTCCAGCCTTTTCTGGCTGCGACAAGCCCACTTCCTCTCCCTCTATTTACGGCTGAAGAGAGACTTCCTTTTCATTATGATTTACTAGTCGTAGTTATAAATTACTGAAAAGCAGATCTAGAATTCCCTTTCATGGCTTTGAGCGCTGTCTTGTGAATAAAAGTTTTATATGTTAGCTGAAGAAACGAGGAGCAGTGAATATGACGTCCTGTGTCCCATGTTCCTGAATCTAGATGGTAGTGTTGTGTTCCAGGAAGACCTGCCCTCTGGGGAAGTGAGTTGGCAGAGCAGAGCTCACATAGTTATCTGCGTACTTAGTAAAATACTTCCTTCCTTCCTTATTTACTTACTTATTTACTTAGGTTTGGCATGCAATGGTTATGTTTCTTTTTCGTTCACAATTTGCCTTTTATATTTTTATTATCATGATTTATTTAAACAGTGGTCTAATGTTAATTTTACCAAAAATAAAACGTATGAAAGTGCTTGTCCCGGTTTCTGTCATCAGTGTGAGTTGTCTCCTGAGGCACATGACTTCCACAGTTTCTGAATGCTACAGTTTGTGTGGAACTGATAATACTGTGGGAGAAAGCAACTTTCTCTCTCTCTCTCTCTCTCTCTCTCTCTCTGTCTATTCCCATTTCTCTAACTCAGATCTTTCTTTCTCTCTCCCTTTTTTCTCCCTCTTTATTTCCCAGTCTCTCTCTCGCTTTCCCTCTCTACTTCTCTCTCTCTCTCTCTTCCTCTATCTCTCCCTCTCTCTCTCCTTCTCTCTCTCCCTCTCTCTCTCTCTTTTCCTGTCTATTTGTCTGCCTTTCCATCTTCCCCATCTCTCCATTACACTCCTCTCTTTTCTCTTAAAAAATGCCATATAAAGTTAATGATTGCTTTATACATGTCAATACTATTTTATCTTTTTATCAATACTATCTTTTTTATTAAAATTTCTAATATTTAACATGAAGGGTTCACCACAAAGGTTAGTGTAACTTTTGACCATTTGGAAGAAGATTAATCAGTAATTTAAAGAGGAACCAGCCGTTTGACTGACCTTAGAGGATGCATAGACTGAGCTATTGCATAGCTCTTCTGTTAGTTTAAATTCAACATTATTGTCACTGAACAGCACAAATACAGTACAATGAAATGCAGTTAGCATCTACAATGGCTGTGAGCTGGGCACCAGTGATGTGCTGGGCGGGTTTCACCACCCGTTGAAGGGCCTTCCACTCAGCTACGGAGCAACCACCAAACCTCACTGTGGTGCAAGGATCTTGGAAGACAGGAGGGCCTTCTACAGCCTCCTCAAAAAATGCAGGTGCTGCTGTGCCTTTTTGACCTGGGCTGAGGTTTTGAGGGTCCAGGAGAGGTCCTTGGAGATGTGGACACCCGGGAATTTGAAGCTGGGCACAGTCTACCTTAGTGCCATCAATGAGAACTGGGGCATGACTGCAGCCTTTAGACTTACTGTAATCCATAATGAGCTCCTTGTTTTTCTCTGCATTGAGGGCCAGGTTGTTGTCAGCGCACCATACCAGCAGGCACTTGACCTCCTCCCTGTAGGCTGACTCGTCATTGTCACTGATCAGGCCTATTGTACCACTGTGGTGTCATCAACGAACTTGACGATGGTGTTGGAACTGTGTACAGGAACGCATACGTACAGGAGTACACACTGGGGTCTGTTGGTTAGGTAGTCCAGAGTCCAGTTGCAGAGAGAGGTGCTGATCCCCAGGTCATGGAGTTTGTTGACCAGCCAAGTGGGGATGACCGTATTGAATGCTGAGATAAAGTCTATGAACAGCGTTCTCTCAAAGGTGTTGGTTTTGTCCAGTTGGGTTGCATTTAGTTAAGTCATGCTGCTACATCCATTAAGATGGCTATAGAATGTGGGACACCCATGCTGCTACATCCATTAAGATGGCTACAGAATGTGGGACACCCATGCTGCTACATCCATTAAGATGGCCACATAATGTGGGACAACCATGCTGCTACATCCATTAAGATGGCTACAGAATGTGAGACTACCATGCTGCTACATCCATTAAGATGGCTACAGAATGTGGGACAATCATGCTGCTACATCCATTTAGATGGCTACAGAATGTGAGACAACCATGCTGCTACATCCATTAAGATGGCTACAGAATGTGAGACAACCATGCTGCTACATCCATTTAGATGGCTACAGAATGTGGGACAACCATGCTGCTACATCCATTAAGATGGCTACAGAATGTGAGACAACCATGCTGCTACATCCATTAAGATGGCTACAGAATGTGGGACAACCATGCTGCTACATTCTGCTCAATGAAGCATCTATCAGCAGATTTGTTGGTATAGGGAGTTATTTCGGATTTATTTTGCCTTACCTGCCTTTTTTGTCTTAGGTGGCGAAATGCGGGGGAAAAAACAGGCAACCTGATTGAATTTGTCTTGGCTGGTCCAGGAAGAAAGCGACGATAGAAGTTTAATCTGAAATGAAATCTTTAATTGAGGGAAAGTGTCAGAGGACCATTGAAATATTAATTTTATAAAAAATGTATTTTAATACTCTGGCACACCATTCGTCCTGTTTTATGATTTTCGGGAATGGAAGGGGACAGTATGAGTAGTTGGAATCAAACTGCATTTGTTACATACTTGGTAAACAACAGCTCTGCACTAACAGGGAAATGCTTACAAGGCCATTCTGTAGTATTGCAAAGTTAAGTAGAAAGATATTGGAATGAAACAATAAAATGAAATATAAAGATTCAAAATTAGTAACCTAAGGAATATTTACACAGCCACTATATTCTGATTACATACTGGGAGTAATGAGGGATGATATCTTGGTTACATACTGAGAGTAATAAAGGATGATTTTGTCGTTACATACAGATAGTAATGAAGGATGATATTCTGGTTACATACTGAGAGTAATAAAGGATGATTTTGTCGTTACATACAGATAGTAATGAAGGATGATATTCTGGTTACATACTGAGAGTAATAAAGGATGATTTTGTCGTTACATACAGATAGTAATGAAGGATGATATTCTGGTTACATACTGAGAGTAATAAAGGATGATTTTGTCGTTACATACAGAGAGTAATGAAGGATGATATTCTGGTTACATACAGAGAGTAATGATATTCTGGTTTAAAGGTTTAAATATTGCGATTAGGATTGAGGTTAGGGTTAGGAGTTGGGATTAGGTTTAGGCATAGAAGTAAAAAACTATATGGAGAGGTCGGGTCTAAAATGGGTTCTGAAAGACATCCATAGGGATGGGTTGACTTGCAAGACGTATACAGTCAAGGTTGTCACTTGGGGCCTATTAACACTAAAATTGTTTTATTGAAATAAAGATTTGTCTCAGGTTTTGTGTTGGCTATACATTGACATTGCCAACTGTTAAAAAGTAAAATATGGGCCATAACCTTCTGAGGTCCTGTGGTTCACTGCAGTGTGAATACAATGCTTTGCTCAATATCTCCACCCAGGCAGGGCTGAATGTCTGAATCTCTCCAGCCTGTCAGGGCTGAGTGACTCAATATCTCCACCCTGTCAGGGCTGAGTTTCTCAATCTCTCCACCCTGTCAGGGCTGAGTGTCTCAATTTCTCCACCCTGTCAGGGCTGAGTGTCTCAATCTCTCCAGCCTGTCAGGGCTGAGTGTCTCAAACTATCCACCCTGTCAGGGCTGAGTGTCTCAAACTATCCACCCTGTCAGGGCTGAGTGTCACAATCTCTCCACCCTGTCAGGGCTGAGTGTCTCAATTTCTCCACCCTTTCAGGGCTGAGTGTCTCCATCTCTCCACCCTGTGAGGGCTGAGTGTCTCAAACTATTCACCCTGTCTGGGCTGAGTGTCTCAAGCTATCCACCCTGTCAGGGCTGAGTGACTCAATATCTCCGCCCTGCCAGGGCAGTTTCAATCACTTTTCTAAGACTAAGACAAAATATCTTGTCAATGTCTTTGTTATGACAACTTGACATTAAACACAACAACATTAGATTAGATTCAACTTTATTATAATTGAACAAGTACAGTACAATGAAATTGAAGGAGTAGGGTAGCATGTGCAACTGAAATGCAGGGATAGCACCAATGAGGTTCCAGAGGTAGACATGTACCTGTAACTACTGAAAACTTCCGACTTAGGACTTAGTACAAAGGGTGGATATGGTTAGTGATGGGTCACAGAGTTCAGCAGGGTTACAGCAGATGGAAAGAAACTGTTCCTGAGCCTGCTGGTACGGGAACGAAGAGACCTGTACCACCTGCCTGATGGAAGGAGGGCAGTTTGTGGCATGGATGTTAAGTATCTAGGGGTTCCTGATGATGCCACACACCCTGTGCAGACACCGCTTGTGCTGGAGGTCTATGATGGCCGGGAGCTGGGTACCAGTGATGTGTTGGAGGTCTACGATGGCCTGGGAGCTGGGTACCAGTGATGTGCTGGAGGTCTATGATGGCCGTGAGCTGGGTACCAGTGATGTGCTGGGCGATTTCCACCACCCGTTGCATGGCTTTCCAGTCGGCTACGGAGCAAACGCCAAACCATGCTGTGGCGCAGTTAGTCAGAAACATAACCTGTCATAAACATGTCATAGCAGGCCTGATTATCAAACTTGAAGAAACTATTTAGCTTTATGTGTTAGCATTAAATACAACTGTCATATGTGGTTAGTTTTGACATTGGTTGTCATGTGACCATTACAATTGTGTCATTTTAATATTTTTCTTGACCTCAAATAAAAAGGTACAATTTGGAATTTTCATAAAGATGTCGTGACATGTTGTAACACTGTCAAAGACTTTCATAACAGTGTCATGAATGTTTTTCTTGACCTCAAGTACAGGGGTACAATCTGGACTTAAAGGTCATAAAGATGTCATTAAGTTTGTCAAATACTGTCAAAAATATGTAATTAAGTCTGTCATATGCTTTTAAATAACTTAACAAAAGTAATAAATTTCCTTTATTGTTTTTGCACAACAAATGTTTCCTAAAAAAAAAAATACTTTCAACAATCCTACTTTGGTAACACTTTCCGATAAGGGTACATGAACAACCATTAACAAATGCAGTAGTTACCTTGAACGAACATTGATGAAAAATTATGAACAAGACATGAACAAACGGTTAACAAAGATAACCCTTACTTTATTAATGGTTTACAAATGCATTAACAAACAGAGTGTAGTATCATTTGTTCATGTTGACACAGGACATAAACTTGTTGTTTTTTGCAAAGACACAGTACTGTAATTTGTTAAGGTTGATAAAGGACATCCTTTGATGTACAGTACCTAGTTCTTTGCATAAACAATGGCCTAAGTAATATAAACTATTAATAATATAATCACATTGAAAACATTATTTATAAAGTAGGCTAGACAGTGATAGTTTAACAAATTACCTTCATGTTAACACAAATAGAACATGGCTGAGCAAGTTAGCAAAGTGCTACACGGAACTGACAAACACCAGACTGGAGCTAGCATACAGCTAACTAGGCCAGCTAATTACCAGCCAAAGCCAGCTAACAATCAACTAGCTAATCGCCAAACCTTACAGTGAAAAAAATCCTAAACAATACATTTACTAAATTCTATTACATTAATCCTAGGGATATTGTCAGGAGTGTTGTTTTCGAAAAAAAACAATTCAGTACAATACAGTAACAAATTCGTTTTTTCCAAAGGAATGCACCACCGTCACGGCATTTTACATAGACATGGGTCTCTGTCATAGTTATACAATTACCACGCTTTTCCAACCCTCCACATACACTTTAACAGGCAAGTTATCAAACTGTATCGAAAGATCCAGTGTACTTTTGTACTTTACCGACCAGGAAAACAGGATAAATTATGAGAAAGACATGGCTTTTCCTTGAAGAGTGGCGAGAAATCACAGGTGTTTTGATCGTTAACAGTCCCAACACAAAACGACCACGTCAATCTGCCCCCTATAGGCCGTAGTAAGTTTCCTTCAATATAAAAGTCCATCCATTGTCCATCTTCTTCCGCTTATCCGGGGCCGGGTCGCGGGGGCAGCAGTCTAAGCAGGGATGCCCAGACTTCCCTCTCCCCAGACACTTCCTCTAGCTCTTCCGGGGGGACACAGAGGCGTTCCCAGGCCAGCCGGGAGACATAGTCCCTCCAGCGTGTCCTAGGTCTTCCCCGGGGTCTCCTCCCGGTGGGACGGGACCGGAACACCTTCCCAGGAAGGCGTTCCGGAGGCATCCGAAACAGATTCCCAAGCCACCTCAGCTGACCCCTCTCGATGTGGAGGAGCAGCGGCTCTACTCTGAGCTCCTACCGGGTGACCGAGCTTCTCACCCTATCTCTAAGGGATCGACCGGCCACCCTGCGGAGAAAGCTCATTTCGGCCGCCTGTATCCGGGATCTTGTCCTTTCGGTCATGACCCAAAGCTCATGACCATAGGTGCGAGTAGGAACGTAGATTGACTGGTAAATCGAGAGCTTCGCCTTGCTAGGCATTTACTCAACTCTTTCTTCACCACGACAGACCGATACATCGACTGCATTACTGCAGAAGCTGCACCGATCCGTCTGTCAATCCTAGATACTTAAACTCCTCCACTTGAGGCAGGCACTCTCCACCAACCTGAAGTGGGCAAGCCAACCTTTTCCGACTGAGGACCATGGGCTCGGATTTGGAGGTACTGATTTTCATCCCCACCGCTTCACACTTGGCTGCAAACCGTCCCAGTGCATGCTGAAGGTCTTGGCTTGAAGGGGCCAACACGACAACATCATCTGCAAAGAGCAGAGACGAAATTGTGTGGTCCCTAAACCTGACACCCTCCGGCCCCTGGCTGCGCCTAGAAATTCTGTCCATAAAAATTACGAACAGAACCGGTGGTAAAGGGCAGCCCTGCCGGAGTCCAACATGCACTGGGAACAAGTCTGACTTACTGCCGGCAATGCGGACCAAGCTCCTGCTTCGGTTGAACAGGGACCTGACAGCCCTTAGCAAAGTACCCAGGACCCCATATTCCCGAAGCACCCTCCACAAGATGCCGCGAGGGACACAGTCGAATGCCTTCTCCAAATCCAATATAAAAGTGTCCTTCAAAATTCATTATCAACCCCAAATGCGACCATTTGAAGACGCAAGTAGCCAGTCTACCTTATTAATAATGATTACCGTACTGAAATCATATTAACAAATTGGATTATGGATATTATCTCTTGAATAATGTATATTACTTAGCCTATTGTTCATGCAAACCACTAGTTACATGAATGGATGTCCTGCATCAACATTAACTAAATTACTGTACAAACTATATTCCTGCAAAAAACTTTGATATTACCTTGACTTGTTTTTTCACATCATGGAAAAGTCTGCCAAAGACAGCATTATAATGGCGTATGGCTAACCAGTGGTGCCACTATCATTTTGAGGTGAATCTTCAGTGACTCAGGCGATTACCTTTATGACTCCATAAAGGCGATTACCTTTATGACTCCATATTTCCACTTTGAATTTCTGCCATGCATGCTCAATATGCTGAGTATGAGCACCAGTCTCAGGATCAGCAAAGTTCCTTTTATGGCAGACAGAATACTGGCTAAATTGTTTCTTAAAGTATGATAATTAGGCCCATGATTATGTCAGGTTGTGTTGTCTCAGTTAATGTCAAGTTGTCATAACAAAGACATTGACATGATATTTTGTCTCTGTTAATGTCAAGTTGTCATAACAAAGACATCCCAAACAATGTCAACCTTGCATAAAAAATGACATAATCAACCGAATGACACCTAATGACAACATTCGTAAACGTTCAAAATTATTCCTTCATGTGTCATGTCACTCTTATGCACACCCCTTCAAATAAAGTGTTACCAGAACTTTTTTAATGAGGGGTATACACTCACCTAAAGGATTATTAGGAACACCTGTTAAATGTCTCATTAATGCAATTATTTAATCAACCAATCACATGGCAGTTGCTTCAATGCATTTAGGGTTGTGGTCCTGGTCAAGACAATCTCCTGAACTCCAAACTGAATGTCAGAATGGGAAAGAAAGGTGATTTAAGCAATTTTGAGCGTGTCATGGTTGTTGGTGCCAGACGGGCCGGTCTGAGTATTTCACAATCTGCTCAGTTACTGGGATTTTCACACACAACCATTTCTAGGGTTTACAAAGAATGGTGTAAAAAGGGAAAAACATCCAGTATGCGGCAGTCCTGTGGGCAAAAATGCCTTGTTGATGCTAGAGGTCAGAGGAGAATGGGCCGACTGATTCAAGCTGATAGAAGAGCAACTTTGACTGAAATAACCACTCATTACAACCGAGGTATGCAGCAAAGCATTTGTGAAGCCACAACACGCACAACCTCTCCACTACAAATAGGAAAAAGAGGCTACAATTTGCACAACCTCACCAAAATTGGACAGTTGAAGACTGGAAGAATGTTGCCTGGTCTGATGAGTCTCGATTTCTGTTGAGACTTCAGATGGTAGAGTCAGAATTTGGCGTAAACAGAATGAGAACATGGATCCATCATGCCTTGTTACCACTGTGCAGGCTGGTGGTGGTGGTGTAATGGTGTGGGGGATGTTTTCTTGGCACACTTTAGGCCCCTTAGTGCCAATTGGGCATTGTTTAAATGCCACGGCCTACCTGAGCAATGTCCTTCCCTTTATGACCACCATGTACCCATCCTCTGATGGCTACTTCCAGCAGGATAATGCACCATGTCACAAAGCTTGAATCATTTCAAATTGGTTTCTTGAACATGACAATGAGTTCACTGTACTGAAATGTACAATGCTGGAGCTGCTGCCCCCGCGACCCGATACGGATAAGCGGATGAAGATGAGATGGAGATGAGATGAGATCTTTGAATCAATATTTGCCTCCGGGATCAAAATCCCCCCAGTGGGAAGCTTGAGATTTATGGATCCTATATGCATCCATGACTGACTGTAAACTGTGGTGACTACGAAGCAGTCACCAGATCTTAACCCAATAGAGCATCTTTGGGATGTGGTGAAACGGGAGCTTTGTGCCCTGGATGTGCATCTCACAAATCTCCATCAACTGCAAGATGCTATCCTATCAATATGGGCCAACATTTATAAAGAATGCTTTCAGCACCTTGTTGAATCAATGCCACGTAGAATTAAGGCAGTTCTGAAGGTGAAAGGGGGTCAAACACAGTATTAATATGGTGTTCCTAATAATCCTTTAGGTGAGTGTATATGACAGTTAATGACAAAGTCATATACAGTCAGTCATGGATGCATATAGGATCCATAAATCTCAAGCTTCCCACTGGGGGGATTTTGATCCCGGAGGCAAATATTGAGTAATCTCATCCCCATCTCATCTTCATCCGCTTATCCGTATTGGGTCGCGGGGGCAGCAGCTCCAGCAGGGGACCCCAAACTTCCCTTTCCTGAGCCACATTTGCCAGCTCTGACTGGGGGATCCCGAGGCGTTCCCAGTGTTGAAATATAATCTCTCCACCTAGTCCTGGGCCTACCCCGAGGTCTCCTCCCAGCTGGACGTGGCTGGAACACCTCCCTAGGGAGACGTCCTGGGGGCATCCTTACCAGATGGCTGAACCACCTTAACTGGCTCCTTTCGATGCAAAGGAGCAGCGGCTCTACTCCGAGTTCCTCACGGATGGCTGAGCTTCTCACCCTATCCCTAAGGGAGAAGCCAGCCACCCTTATGAGAAAACTCATTTCAGCCGCTTGTACTCACGATCTTGTTCTTTCGGTCATGACTGAGTCAAAGGTGGTCAATACAAATCACAATTTTTATTTCATGACCTAATCAATCACTTTATTCTTAAATGGGAACAATCACATTCCCATTTCCAGAATAAGGTCACTTGATCACCCTATTCAAATTGACATGGTCCTCAAACACCATTTAGTCTTAACTTTATAATCTATAATTTTTATTTTATTCTTTTAAAGGAACTCAAAGAAAGATAAGCGTCCAAAATTACTGTAGTGTAATTTCCATTTTAACTCACTGAACAATTTTGATATTATTGAATGTTCTAAAGTACAACAAATGTGGTTCCAAACCAGGAAAGGAACCAGTCAAGCTTATTTCACCCATTTCCACATTTGATCCATGAACAGAGTAATTGATTAAACCAAAGTCAGGGGGGAATCTTCATTTAGCATGAGTCCAAGATGTTGATCTTCCATAGTACTTACATTTTCTCCAGTAATTACAAAGTTAACACAGTCTTTTATACCAGGACACACAGGAGGTGGTCAGTGGTCATAGCCAACCAGTACACAGACTATTATAAGAAAGGTTTATCCTACAAAATACCCTTGTATGGTGTATTCTAACCCATGACCCAAGGGTCTATTCAGAGAGTCCTATGACAGTCACATACACAGTTCCTAGCAGGTGGTATGGACAGGGTGTTTGGGACCCATCAGTAATGGAGCATCACATTTCCTACCTAGTGTCCTCCATACAGAGATAGTTAGTACTCTCATACATTGTGTCAAGCTTAATTCAATTACTTTTCATGCCCATAATCTCACAAAATGAACCAGCCATGGAGTGATTGGAGTCATTGTTTTCATTATAGGTGCTGTATAGCTATTAGCTAGCCATCTACAGTAATCTTTGTACAAGAATACACTTTAGTTCCATAAATAATATTCTGTTGTCCACGTTATTTCAGCAAAAATTTAAATGCTGAGGTAAAAGCTGCATTTGGAGACAATACAGTGTTCATCTGTGTACCAGCAAGCCCTGTGTTCTTGTGGGAATGGACCTGATGTAATGAACACTGGGACCAGGGGGTTGAGGTACCAATTGGGGAACGCAACTGTCGGTTTATTGGCAAAGGTACAAAGGGATGAGGCATGAAGAAAACGAGAGAGGCAGGCAGGCAGATACGGTAACCAGTGTTTAGTCCGAGAAGGCGACGGTACAGGTAAGGGCAGGCAGGATAGTCTACGAAGCAGGGAGGCAGGATAGTCTACGAAGCAGGCAGGATAGTCTACGAAGTAGGGAGGCAGGATAGTCTACGAAGCAGGCAGGATAGTCTACGAAGCAGGCAGGATAGTCTGCAAAGCAGGGAGGCAGGATAGTCTACGAAGCAGGCAGGATAGTCTACGAAGCAGGGAGGCAGGATAGTCTACGAAGCAGGCAGGCAGGATAGTCTACGAAGCCGGCAGGATAGTCTACGAAGCAGGCAGGATAGTCTACGAAGCAGGGAGGCAGGATAGTCTACGAAGCAGGCAGGCAGGATAGTCTACAAAGCAGGCAGGATAGTCTACGAAGCAGGCAGGATAGTCTACGAAGCAGGGAGGCAGGATAGTCTACGAAGTAGTGAGGCAGGATAGTCTACGAAGCAGGGAGGCAGGATAGTCTACGGGGCAGGCAGGTACGGTAACCGATGATCAGTCCGAGAAGGCGACGGTACAGGTACGGGCAGGCAGGTCAAGAGGCAGGCTTCTATACATGGAGACAGACAGGGACAGGACAAGGGGAGGAGAAGACAATTCTGTTGATTGAGATCTGGATTGTGAGCTGCATTCAGTTACACTGTGTTGTGAGTGCGTAGTGGTGGCTGGTAGAGGGCGCAAGAGGGAGGAGCTGGAGCAGGAACGATGCGAGGACCTCACACCAAACATTGTTACATATTATTGATGTTTTGACCCCTGTTCAGTTCCCCTCTCAGACTATCCAATTTTTTTCACTCTAAATTTTCTTAGCCACTGTGCTTCAACATTGTAGTTGCTTGCACCTTGGGGTTTTAGACTGGGTGTTTTGTAAAAGCACTTTATTACAACTGATGATGTAGAAGGGGCTTTATAAATACATTTGATTGATTGATTGATTTGATTGATATTTATGTTGTAGCAACTTTCTCACATTGATCTTGGTGGATTGTAAAGTCTCCACCAACATTTTCCCTCAAGAGCAATGGACCTTTCTTACAAGCTAGATGTAACGTTTGTCAAAACGACGACTGCAGAACTATTTGCTTTACACTTTAGAATCTACTTTGTGTCAGAAATGCTTCAATTACAGATATTAATACATAAGCGAGCCCTACCTCACTTTGATGTGCAGCATTTGGAGTGTTCCGGAGGACAGCGAAACAAAGACAAAGAACCGTAGCTGATAGGACAGTCTGATAAATAAGAACAAAATGCAGATGTGGGAGCAGAGACTCAAGAGGTCAACAGACGCTTCCCGTTGACCATATTAGCATGGTGTTCCTAGAATTTAGCTGCTAAATTCTCTCTACTCGTCTCATATCCTAGAAGCACTGTGCCAGCCGCTCCTGAAAGGAAGCCACAAAAAGTGGTTGTGTGGCCAAACAGATCCTGTATGCCAATCTGTGTGTGGGGTCGAATTACTAGAGTGTTCTAGTGTGTCCGTGCAGCAGATAAAAGTCATGTTCTCAGAACTATCTCTGTGTTCTAGTCTGTTCTAACAGCAGATATCAGGTGTGTTCTCAGAGCTGTCTCTGTGTGTTCTAGCGGCAGATGTCAGGTGTGTTCTCAGAGCTGTCTCTGTGTGTTCTAGTGTGTTCTAGCAGCAGATATCAGGTGTGTTCTCAGAGCTGTCTCTGTATGTTCTAATGTGTTCTAGGGGCAGGTATAAGATGTGTTCTCAGAGCTGTTTTTGTGTGTTCTAGTGTGTTCTAGCGGCAGGTATGGAAAGGACTGTTCCCAGACGTGCATGTGCACCAACAACGGCACATGTAACCCCATCGATGGATCCTGTCAGTGTTTCCCAGGGTGGATCGGTGAAGACTGCTCTCAAGGTGTCCCTCTCTCTCTGTTTCTCTTTTTCTCATTCTGCTTCTTCCTTTCTCAAGCTTTCTTTCTCCTCTCAACCTGCATACATCTTATTTCTTCATCTCTCATCACTTACATTAACATATACAATAGAATACCAATTTGGCTTGACACTGTCTCTCTACTGCCTCTGCCTGAATTATATTGTATTACAGGTTGTAGATCTTTGTTTACATCCCAGGACTAACACTAGAACCCTATGTTGTAGATCTCTGTTTACATCCCTGGACTAACACTAGAACCCTATGTTGTAGATCTCTGTTTACATCCCTGGACTAACACTAGAACCCTATGTTGTAGATCTCTGTTTACACCCCTGGACTAACACTAGAACCCTATGTTGTAGATCTCTGTTTACACCCCTGGACTAACACTAGAACCCTATGTTGTAGATCTCTGTTTACACCCCTGGACTAACACTAGAACCCTATGTTGTAGATCTCTGTTTACACCCCAGGACTAACACTAGAACCCTATGTTGTAGATCTCTGTTTACATCCCTGGACTAACACTAGAACCCTATGTTGTAGATCTCTGTTTACATCCCTGGACTAACACTAGAACCCTATGTTGTAGATCTCTGTTTACACCCCTGGACTAACACTAGAACCCTATGTTGTAGATCTCTGTTTACATCCCTGGACTAACACTAGAACCCTATGTTGTAGATCTTTGTTTACATCCCAGGACTAACACTAGAACCCTATGTTGTAGATCTCTGTTTACACCCCAGGACTAACACTAGAACCCTAGGTTTCCAGATCTCTGTTTGCACCCCAGGACTAACACTAGAACCCTATGTTGTACTTCTCTGTTTACACCCCTGTACTAACACTAGAACCCTATGTTGTAGATCTCTGTTTACACCCCAGGACTAACACTAGAACCCTAGGTTTCCAGATCTCTGTTTGCACCCCAGGACTAACACTAGAACCCTAAGTTGTATATCTCTGTTTGCACACCAGGACTAACACTAGAACCCTAGGTTTCCAGATCTCTGTTTTCACCCCAGGACTAACGCTAGAACCCTATGTTGTAAATCTCATTATCACACCCCAGGACTAACACTAGAACCCTAGGTTTCCATATCTCTGTTTACACCCCAGGACTAACACTAGAACCCTAGGTTGTAGATCTCTGTTTGCACACCAGGACTAACACTAGAACCCTAGGTTTCCAGATCTCTGTTTACACCCCAGGACTAACACTAGAACCCTATGTTGTAATGGTATGTATTAAGCTAGAGAGCATTTAGCATCATAGTCTGTCAATTTAGTCTATTCTGCTTTGTTCTCTTTTGTTCTGCTGTGTTCTATTCTGCTGTGTTCTCTTTGTTCTGCTGTGTTCTATTCTGCTTTGTTCTCTTTTGTTCTGCTGTGTTCTATTCTGCTGTGTTCTCTTTTGTTCTGCTGTGTTCTCTTTTGTTCTGCTTTGTTCTATTCTTCTTTGTTCTCTTTTGTTCTGCTGTGTTCTATTCTACTCTGTCCAGTTCTGGTGTGTTCTGTCCTGTTCTGTCCTTTCGGTTTTGATCTGTCGTCTCTGTTCAGTCTGTTCAGTTCTCTCTGTTCTTGTCTCATTCCTTTACCAAAGACCCTGAGGGGGTCTGTAAAAGCTAGAACAACTTATGACTGCAGGCCATTTGAGTGTGATTGAAGATTGAATATTGCGTGTGTCTGTGCGTGTGTGTGTGTGTGCAGTGTGTCCGTCAGGATACTGGGGTGCTGACTGTCTGAACAGCTGCATCTGCCATAACGGAGCTCAGTGCAGGCCATACGACGGAGAGTGTAGGTGTAGCCCAGGTTGGACAGGACTCTACTGCACACAGCGTGAGTCCAGCCACAGTGTGTGAGTGAGTGTGAGAGACGCATGGCACACAGCACAACCAAATGCTCCCAGATAGATATACAGGGACATCTACTGTCAGTTTAATGGTACTGACCAGATATACAGGGACATCTACTCTCTGTGTAATGGTACTGACAAGACATACAGGGACATCTACTCTCCGTGTAATGGTACTGACCAGACATACAGGGACATCTACTGTCAGTTTAATGCTACTGACCAGACTTACAGGGACATCTACTCTCTGTGTAATGGTACTGACAAGACATACAGGGACATCTACTCTCCGTGTAATGGTACTGACTAGACATACAGGGACATCTACTGTCAGTGTAATGGTACTGAATAGACATACAGGGACATCTACTGTCAGTTTAATGGTACTGACCAGACTTACAGGTACATCTACTCTCAGTGTAACGGTACTGACTAGACATACAGGGACATCTACTGTCAGTGTAATGGTACTGAATAGACATACAGGGACATCTAGTCAGTGTAATGGTACTGAATAGACATACAGGGATATCTATTGTCAATGTAATGGTCCTGACTAGACATGCAGGGACATCTACTGTCAGTGTAATGGTACTGACCAGACTTACAGGGATATCTGCTGTCAGTTTAATGGTGCTGATCGGACATACAGGGACATCTACTGTGAGTGAAATCATACTGTATTGCCCCACCTTCCTGGAACTACGAGGAAGATATAGCTCCACAATGATGGGAACAGAGTCTCCTACACTTTCTGTATAATACTTAGTGTTCTGGTGGAAGGCAGCCCTATTGTATAACTTATTGTCCTGTAATCCATCCTGTCATTCATCCAGCCATGTATCTATGCATTCCCTACCCTGTCATCCATGTAGTCATCCAGCCATTAATCCTGTGATTCTTCCTGTCACCAACCCTTCGGTTTATCCAGCCATTCCTCATCCAGTCATCCATCCCGCCATATATCTAGGTTTTTCCCATCATGTCATCCAACTAGTCATATATTCAGCCATTCATCATGTGATCCATCCTGTCATCCATCCTGTGATTAATACATTAATTCCCCATCATGTCATCCATCCAACCATTTATCTAGAAATTCCCCATCCTGTCATCCATCCAGCCATTAATTTAGACCTACCCCATCCTGTCATCCATCCAGCCATTTATTTAGACATTCCCCATCCTGTCATCCATCCAGCCATTAATTTAGACCTACCCCATCCTGTCATCCATCCAGCCATTTATTTAGACATTCCCCATCCTGTCATCCATCCAGCCATTAATTTAGACCTACCCCATCCTGTCATCCATCCAGCAATTTATTTAGACATTCCCCATCCTGTCATCCATCCAGCCATTTATCTAGACATTCCCCATCATGTCATCCATCCAGCCATTTATCTAGACATTCCCCATCCTGTCATCCATCCAGCCATTTATCTAGACATTCCCCATCCTGTCATCCATCCAGCCATTAATTTAGACCTACCCCATCCTGTCATCCATCCAGCCATTTATCTAGACATTCCCCATCCTGTCATCCATCCAGCCATTTATCTAGACATTCCCCATCCTGTCATCCATCCAGCCATTTATCTAGACCTACCCCATCCTGTCATCCATCCAGCCATTTATCTAGACATTCCCCATCCTGTCATCCATCCTGCCATTTATCTAGACCTACCCCATCCTGTCATCCATCCAGCCATTTATCTAGGCATTCCCCATCCTGTCATCCATCCAGCCATTTCTCTAGACATTCCCCATCCTGTCATCCATTCAGCCATTTATCTAGACCTACCACATCCTGTCATCCATCCAGCCATTTATTTAGACCTACCCCATCCTGTCATACATCCTGTGATTTGTCCAGTCATTCCCGATCATGTCATCCATCCAGCCATTTATCTAGGCATTCCCCATCCTGTCATCCATCCAGCCATTTCTCTAGACATTCCCCATCCTATCATCCATCCAACCATTTATCTAGACCTACCCCATCCTGTCATCTATCCAGCCATTTATTTAGACCTACCCCATCCTGTCATACATCCTGTGATTTGTCCAGTCATTCCCGATCATGTCATCCATCCAGCCATTTATCTAGGCATTCCCCATCCTGTCATCCATCCAGCCATTTCTCTAGACATTCCCCATCCTATCATCCATCCAGCCATTTATCTAGACCTACCCCATCCTGTCATTTATCCAGCCATTTATCTAGACATTCCCCGTCCTGTCATCCATCCAGCCATTTATCTAGACCTACCCCACCCTGTCATCCATCCTGCCATTTATCTAGGTATTCCCCATCCTGTCATCCATCCAGCCATTTATCTAGACATTCCCCATCCTGTCATCCATCCAGCCATTTATCTAGACATTCCCCATCCTGTCATCCATCCAGCCATTTATCTAGGCATTCCCCATCCTTTCATTCATTCATATTAAAGTGAAGCCAGTCACACATTCATCCATCCATTCATTCAATAATTAATTTGTTGTTGGGGACTAGAATGATTAGTTTTATTATTTTTTTATGATGATTAATTCACTTTTAACAGGCCTGGCTATGTGCTGTCTGTTCTCACAGTTCTGTGTCTGGTGTGTTTTGGTTGTGTGTCTGCACCTGTGCCTTGTGACTATACCAGATAGTATCTGTATATTGTGTTGCATTTTCCTCACTGTGTGTTGTGTCATTAAAGTTTTTTATTTATGAACTTCACCCTGTTTTGCGTCATAACTGTTGTTTATCTATGAGCTTCACCCCGTGTTGTGTCATTGATGTTATTTATCTATGAAATAATTAATTGATGTGCCTTGGGTTGTGTTGTGTTTCTATGTGTTGTTCTCCAGGCTGTCCATCAGGGTTCTATGGCAGGGACTGCTCAGAGGTATGTCGTTGTCAGAACGGAGCGGTCTGTGACTATGTGACCGGGCAGTGTGCCTGTCGCACCGGATTCATCGGGACCAACTGTGAACAGAGTAAGTGAATCTACATCTGAATGGTCTCAATGGTCCACTGGATGACTCACGAATGATTGAATCAGTCATTCTTCTTCAGTATCTTTCCCAAAATTCATTTGTTGAGAATGCACCTCTTAGTGAAAATTACAAACTTTAGACTACTTTTTAAACCTTTAATGCACTATATTCCAGCAAAATCTAATTATTATTTTTTTGTATTTTGTTTAGAAAAAGTATCTAAAATGTATTCACACAAAAATTAATCTGCTGAAATGGTTCCTTATTAGTCCTTATTAGTATTGGTAATGCAATACCCAAAAAGTGTATACTTAAATAGTGAAGTTGTCAAGCTGGAGAACTGTTCCCCACATTACTTCAATCTCTGTGACCTCTCTGTATGACAAGGCTATATTTTACTGTACAGCGTGACCTCTCTGGATGCCAGGCCTCTATTGTCCTGTACAGTGTGGCCTCTCTATATGACAGGGCTATATTTTCCTGTACAGTGTGGCCTCTCTATATGACAGGGCTATATTTTACTGTACAGTGTGACCTCTCTCTCTGTATTACAGGGCTCTATTGTACAGTACTATGTGACCTCTCTGTATGACAGGGCTCTGTTGTACTGTACAGTGTGACCTCTCTCTCTGTATGACAGGGCTCTATTGTACAGTACTGTGTGACCTCTTTGTATGACAGGGCTCTGTTTTACTGTACAGTTTGACCTCTCTCTCTGGATGACAGGGCTCTGTTGTACTGCACAGTGTGACCTCTCTCTGTCTTGCAGGGATCTATTGTACAGTAGAGTGTGACTTCCCTGTATGTATTTTATGATGTTACTCTAATGTGGTCTATATGACTGGGCTCTATTGTACTGGCCTGTTGATTTCCCTTCTCCTCTGCAGAGTGTCCTCCTGGTACATTTGGCTATGGGTGTCAGCAGCTGTGTGAGTGTCTGAATAACGCCACCTGTGACTACGTCACTGGAACCTGCTACTGCAGCCAAGGATACAAAGGCATCCGCTGTGACCAAGGTTAGATGGACTGGAGAATCTCATACTGATGTCTCTATTCATCCCCCTTTCTCGCTCACACCATTGCCTATGTTTTTGGGATGTAAATGTTTCTGTGTGTGTGTTTCTGAATGTTTGTGCTTGTATGTATTTATGGACTTCTGAGGATGTCACCAGTGTAATAACCCATGATGTACATGACTAGTGAGGACATTCTGTATAATATAATAACCCATGGTAAATCATGACTAGTGAGGACATTCTGTATGATATAATAACCCATGGTAAATCATGACTAGTGAGGACATTCTGTATGATATAATAACCCATGGTAAATCATGACTAGTGAGGACATTCTGTATAATATAATAACACATGATGATCATGACTAGTGAGGACATTCTGTATAGTATAATAACCCATGATGATCATGACTAGTGAGGACATTCTGTATAATATAATAACCCATGGTAAATCATGACTAGTGAGGACATTCTGTATAATATAATAACCCATGGTAAATCATGACTAGTGAGGACATTCTGTATAGTATAATAACCCATGGTAAATCATGACTAGTGAGGACATTCTGTATAATATAATAACCCATGGTAAATCATGAATAGTGAGGACATTCTGTATAATATAATAACCCATGGTAAATCATGACTAGTGAGGACATTCTGTATCATATAATAACCCATGGTAAATCATGACTAGTGAGGACATTCTGTATAATATAATAACCCATGGTAAATCATGACTAGTGAGGACATTCTGTATAGTATAATAACCCATGATGATCATGACTAGTGAGGACATTGTGTATAGTATAATAACCCATGATGATCATGACTAGTGGGGACATTCTGTATAGTAAAATAACACATGGTATATCAGGACTAGTGAGGACATTCTGTTTAGTATAATTACCCCTGATGATCATGACTAGTGGGGACATTCTGTATAGTATTATAACACATGGTAAATCATGACTAGTGAGGACATTCTGTATAATATAATAACCCATGGTAAATCATGACTAGTGAGGACATTCTGTATAGTATAATATCCCATGGTAAATCATGACTAGTGAGGACATTCTGTATAATATAATAACCCATGGTTAATCCTGACTAGTGAGGACATTCTGTATAGTATAATATCCCATGGTAAATCATGACTAGTGAGGACATTCTGTATAGTATAATAACCCATGGTAAATCATGACTTGTTGGCTTGGGGTTAAGGTTAGGGTTCTAATGAGCTTTAAGATTAGAGTTAGGGTAAAGGAAAGAGGATGATTTTGTTAATTATTTGATGATTTTTGTCTGTATTTGTACATGTGTGTGTGTGGGTGTGTGTATGTGTGTGGGTGTGCATATGTGTGTGGGTGTGTGTAGGTGTGTGTATAGGTGTCTGGGTGTGGGTGTGTGTGTCTGTGTGTATGTTTCCAGCTGCTCTGATGATGGAGGGGTTGAACCGCTGTGTTTCTGTTTCCAGCTGCTCTGATGATGGATGGGTTGAACCCCTGTGTGTGTCTGTTTTCAGCTGCTCTGATGATGGAGGGGTTAAAACCCTGTATATGTCTGTTTTCAGCTGCTCTGATGATGGAGGGGTTGAACCCCTACACTAAGATGGGTCCAGCACGGGGGGGTTCAGAACGCCAGTCAGCTGGTGCTGTGATGGGGGTAATCTTCCTCCTCCTCATCATCATGGCTCTACTCAGCCTGTTTGTCTGGTACCGCCAGAGACAGGGAGACAAGGGTCAGCACCTTCCGCCTAGTGTGGCTTACACCCCCGCCCTGTCTGGTGAGTTCTGACCTCTGATCCTACCCCCTGCCCTGTCTGGTGAGTTCTGACCTCTGACCCTACCCCCCTTCCCTGTCTGGTGAGTTCTGACCTCTGACCCTACCCCCCTGCCCTGTCTGGTGAGTTCTGACCTCTGACCCTACCCCCTTGCCCTGTCTGGTGAGTTCTGACCTCTGACCCTACCCCCCTGCCCTGTCTGGTGAGTCCTGACTTTCGACCCTAAACCCCCCGCCCTGTCTGGTGAGTCCTGACCTCTGACCCTACAACCCTGTCCTGTCTGATCTCTGACCCCTGACCTCTGTTTTTCAGAGTGTGGTAGTACGATAGCCATGCGTCCCTCCACCGTGGATGTGTCTCAGGCTGTAAGCCAGAGTGCCAGCAGCAGCTGTTTCTCCAACCCGTCTTACCACACTGTGTCTTTGGCCCAGTGTAACGCTGCCTCAAACATCGCCACCAGTCTGGATGGCACTCTCACTCTCCAGGTAGAACACCTTCATCAGCACTCAGTTGTTTAATGCAGTTGTTCTCAATATTCTCATATTGATGCATACTAGAAAGGTGTTTAAAGACTGTTTTACATTGAAGACACCATTTAGAGAACCAGTGTGACAGGTTGGTATGTTTATTCTCGTTCTTCAGTCCAGCACCCTCAACGGAGTCAGGAATGGGTCCGAGTGGAGAGCCTACTGCAACCTCAGCAATCTAGGTACAATATAACCCTAAACTCTTAACCCCTTAACCCCCTGACTCTAACCCCATTAATCCCCTAACTCTACTGCAATTTTAACAATCTAGGGACGATATGTAACTCTAACCCCCTAACTCCTTAACCCCCAGGAATAGGACTCTGTAGGGAATAGGACTCTGTATGGAATAGGACTCTGTATGGAATAGGATTGTGTAGGGAATAGGATTGTGTAGGGAATAGGATTGTGTAGGAAATAGGACTCTGTAGGAAATAGGATTGTGTAGGGAACAGGACTCTGTAGGGAATAGGACTTTGTAAGGAATTGGATTGTGTAGGGAATAGGACTCTGTAGGGAATAGGACTCTGTAGGGAATAGGACTCTGTAAGGAATAGGACTCTGTAAGGAATAGGACTTTGTAAGGAATTGGATTGTGTAGGGAATAGGACTCTGTAGGGAATAGGACTCTATAGGGAATAGGATTCTTTACAGAATAGGACTCTGTAGGGAATAGGATTGTGTAGGGCAGGGCTGTCCAAACCATTCCACGGAGGGCCGTGTGTTTGCAGGTTTTGGGTTTTTCCTATAAATTGGTTCCAAGTTCAGACCTAAACAACCAGGTGAGGGTAGAAATGAACCAATTAGTGACCTAATTAATCAGTCAAGGACACAGAGAGAGCAAAAACCTGTAGACACTCGGCCCTCCGTGGAAGAGTTTGGACACCCCTGGTGTAGGGAACAGGACTCTGTAAGGAACAGGACTCTGTAAGGAATAGGACTCTGTAAGGAACATGACTCGGTAAGGAATAGGACTCTGTAAGGAACAGGACTCTGTAAGGAACAGGACTCTGTAAGGAATAGGACTCTGTAAGGAACAGGACTCTGTAAGGAATAGGACTCTGTAAGGAACAGGACTCTGTAAGGAACAGGACTCTGTAAGGAACAGGGCTCTGTAAGGAATAGGACTCTGTAAGGAAAAGGACTCTGTAAGGAACAAGACTATGTAAGGAATAGGACTCTGTAAGGAACAGGACTCTGTAAGGAACAGGACTCTGTAAGGAATAGGACTCTGTAAGGAACAGGACTCTGTAAGGAACAGGACTCTGTAAGGAATAGGACTCTGTAAGGAACAGGACTCTGTAAGGAACAGGACTCTGTAAGGAATAGGACTCTGTAAGGAACAGGACTATGTAAGGAATAGGACTCTGTAAGGAATAGGACTCTGTAAGGAAAAGGACTCTGTAAGGAATAGGACTCTGTAAGGAACAAGACTCTGTAAGGAATAGGACTCTGTAAGGAATATGACTCTGTAAGGAATAGGACTCTGTAAGGAATAGGACTCTGTAAGGAACAGGACTCTGTAAGGAACAGGACTCTGTAAGGAATAGGACTCTGTAAGGAACAGGACTCTGTAAGGAACAGGACTTTGTAAGGAATAGGACTCTGTAAGGAACAGGACTATGTAAGGAATAGGACTCTGTAAGGAATAGGACTCTGTAAGGAAAAGGACTCTGTAAGGAATAGGACTCTGTAAGGAACAAGACTCTGTAAGGAATAGGACTCTGTAAGGAATATGACTCTGTAAGGAACAAGACTCTGTGAGGAATAGGACTCTGTAAGGAACAGGACTCTTTACAGAATAGAACAATGTAGGGGTGTTGTTCTCACACTCAGTTGTTGTCTTGGTGGTTGGTAACATGATTTACCATCTCTCTGCACACCTGCTACAGGATTAGTTCAAGCTGCCAGGAGATAGAAAGATGTTATTGGTTTAATATCATGAACACCAACTTTAATCTTTTAGTAACAATGTGTTTCCCAGGAGAGGGTGACTCTAGTTTTGTAATGATATTATTAACAGCTTGAAGTAGGTTCAGAGGATTTTCTGGGGCTCTAGGATGTTTATTGTAAATGGGCTACGTATTAAACTCACACAACCACTCCAGCTACAGGCCTTTCTGATTTAGCCTACTGACTTATTTCTCCTTGACTACACAGTGTTTCCTTGTTGTCTTTATGATGACTAGGCCTGGTCAAGCAGGTCATTTTCCTTATCTTTCTTTTTCTTAATGTACCAAACAGTTTTGGCATGCCTGCCTAAGGAAGATCAGTATGATTTGTGTTGCCACCTCTTTGGTCACCATATTGTCAGACACAAGCAACACACAACAAATGCAAATGCAAAGGCCAGAATCAAGACCAGACCCAGCTAAGTTTCTTAAGTACCATGAAGGAGCTTAGAAAGGCTGGCCTGGAGATGTTAATACAACAACATGTTAATACCCAGATGTTTATACCAAGAAACAAGCCATTATAAGATACCTCTACAAATGTCTGTGAATGCAGTCTGTTTGTTTGTCTGAGAGTATAGCACATGGAACAGAAGTCTTTTAAAGGTATTCTTTGGTATTCATTATGTGTCTATCAAATCCCAGTGTTCTTATTTCAGCAGAATCTAAACATTTATTTGTTATTATGTAAACATTTCCCAGAGCCTCCTTGACATCGTCTGACTGTGTGTGCATTAGGGCTAATCTCAAATCGCATACTATATACTATAAGTACGTACTTTGCGGATGATGAAGTATGTACTGTTTAGTATATAGTAAGCTAGTATGCCAGTATTGGGACCGATTGGGACATACTAGCTTGTCATAAAATTGCGTCTCAACATTAGATACTTTTTTCAAGCATTAACCTCACGGCAATTTTTATTATTTAACTAGATACCATCAAGCAAACTGAATAATGTTTCTTATGAAGTTTACTTCCACCAGATAATAACATACATTTTTCCTTCATTCATGAATTACATTGATGCAATAACTATCAATATACACTCACCTAAAGGATTATTAGGAACACCTGTTCAATTTCTCATTAATGAAATTATCTAATCAACCAATCACATGGCAGTTGCTTCAATGCATTTAGGGGTGTGGTCCTGGTCAAGACAATCTCCTGAACTCCAAATTGAATGTCAGAATGGGAAAGAAAGTTGATTTAAGCAATTTAGAGCGTGGCATGGTTGTTGGTGCCAGACGGGCCGGTCTGAGTATTTCACAATCTGCTCAGTTACTGGGATTTTCACGCACAACCATTTCTAGGGTTTACAAAGAATGGTGTGAAAAGGGAAAAACATCCAGTATGCGGCAGTCCTGTGGGCGAAAATGCCTTGTTGATACTAGAGGTCAGAGGAGAATGAGCCGACTGATTCAAGCTGATAGAAGAGCAACTTTGACTGAAATAACCACTCGTTACAACCGAGGTATGCAGCAAAGCATTTGTGAAGCCACAACACGCACAACCTTGAGGCAGATGGGCTACAACAGCAGAAGACCCCACCGGGTACCAATCATCTCCACTACAAATAGGAAAAAGAGGCTACAATTTGCACAAGCTCACCAAAATTGGACAGTTGAAGACTAGAAGAATGTTGCCTGGTCTGATGAGTCTCGATTTCTGTTGAGACATTCAGATGATAGAGTCAGAATTTGGCGTAAACAGAATGAGAACATGGATCCATCATACCTTGTTACCACTGTGCAGGCTGGTGGTGGTGGTGTAATGGTGTGGGGGATGTTTTCTTGGCACACTTTAGGCCCCTTAGTGCCAATTGGGCATCGTTTAAATGCCACGGCCTACCTGAGCATTGGTTCTGACCATGTCCATCCCTTTATGACCACCATGTACCCATCCTCTGATGGCTACTTCCAGCAGGATAATGCACCATGTCACAAAGCTTGAATAATTTCAAATTGGTTTCTTGAACATGACAATGAGTTCAATGTACTGAAATGGCCCCCACACTCACCAGATCTCAACCAAATTGAGCATCTTTGGGATGTGGTGGAACGGGAGATTCGTGCCCTGGATGGGCATCCCACAAATCTCCATCAACTGCAAGATGCTATCCTATCAATATGGGCCAACATTTCTAAAGAATGCTTTCAGCACCTTGTTGAATCAATGCCACGTAGAATTAAGGCAGTTCTGAAGGCGAAAGGTGGTCAAACACAGTACTAGTATGGTGTTCCTAATAATCCTTTAGGTGAGTGTAGGTGACAATAACTGACTTTTTGTCAAGTGAAAAAACAACAGAATTGTGGAAACCCCTCCTCTTTTACAGCGCAAGGGGTTATGGTCTATATTACCCCAAAAAAGCATGCACGGATGCGTACTTCGAAAATCCACCAGAAATTGTAGACCATCCGAGAACTTTTGGCATACCATGGTTTGAGACATACTAATCTGGCCCAGACCATTTCCATCTCAGCAGTCTGAAATACATATTTAGTATTTATGGATTGCGTGTTTGTCACCATAGCTGGGCGCAAATAATCAGTTAATCCGTTCACCAAAAAGTTTACTTCGATAACCGTTATTCAGTTAAACCGTTAAAAATGTAAGGTAAGTTACCTTACCTTACATTTAGAGGCAACGTAAAGGGACGTTGAAGTTACTCAAATTTTGGAAGGTCTCGCCCCAGCACAACAATGAATAGCTAGTCCATTTCACAGATACTAGAGAGCCATTCTGACTAATTTCGCCAAAGTGTGGTTTAGCGATTGCTCCGTAGCCGACTGGAAGGCCCTACAACGGCACATCCCTGGTGCCAAGCTCTCAGCCATCGTAGACTTCCAGCGCAAACGTTGTCTGCATTGGGCATGCGGCATCACCAGGGACCGTTCACATCCATGCCACAAACTGTTTCCCATTCTACCATCAGACAGGTCTCTTCATTCCTGCACCAGCAGGCTCAAGAACAGTTTCTTTCCATCTACTGTACAAATGGCAATTCTAAATGTGCAATGAAGGCAAATTAAAGGTGCAATGAGCAGCAATGAGGTTAGACACACCTGTAACAAATGAAGGGTTTTTAAAGTATATGTACTACATAATATACTACGACACACCTGAGTGATGACGTTGTTATCCATTAATTTTACAAAGAAAATTCACATATTCAAAGTGTTATTTTGACCTCTTATTCGTTGAAAGGTTAACTTTTCACTATTGACTTGTGTTCTAGATGTCCAACCAGGAGACACAGGGACACAGAAAAGATCCATCAAGACAGCAGGTACACATCATACACACTGTTTAAGCTTTAAAAGCAGTAATGTAATGAAAATTACAATATTTCAGTATTTTGTTTGACATTGAGCTTTCAATGTAATTGTGTTTTTCTGTGCATGTTTGCTATGTGTGGTCTTTGTGTGTCTTTGATTGTGTGTGTGTGTATTTTTGTGTTCTCTATAGATTTCATGAAGGGCAGTCACAGCCAATGTTCTTTGAGTGGTGAGAACCCCTATGCTTCCATCAGAGACCCGCCCATTGCTGCTGGGTCTCTGGCCCCATGTAAACACACAGCTGGCTCCAGAGGTCTATTGGCTCCTGACTCTGGAAGTCTGTTGTCCCCTGGCCCTGGAGGTCTGTTGTCCCCTGGCCCTGGAGGTCTGTTGTCCCCTGGTCCTGGAGATCTGTTGTCCTCTGTTCCTGGAGGTCTGTTGGCCCCTGGCTCTGGATGTCTGTTGTCCCCTTGCCCTGGAGGTCTGTTGTCCCCTGTTCCTGGAGGTCTTTTGGCCCCTGGCTCTGGAACTATGTTGTCCCCTGGCCCTGGAGGTCTGTTGGCCACTGTTCCCGGAGGTCTTTTGGCCCCTGGCTCTGGAAGTCTGTTGTCCCCTGGCCCTGGAGGTCTGTTGGCCCCTGTTCCCGGAGGTCTGTTGGCCCCTGGCTTTGGAGGTCTGTTTGCCCTTGGCCCCAGAGGTGTGTTGGCCCCAGGCCCCAGAGGTCTGTTGGCCCCTGGCCCCAGAGGTCGGTTGGCCCCAGGCCCCAAAGGTCTGTTGGTCCCTGGCTTCAGAGATCTGTTGGCCCCAGGCCCCAGAGGTCTTTTAGCCACTGGCTCCAGAGATCTGTTGGACCCTGGCTCCAGATGTAAGCACACATACAGCAGCTATGTGGAGATGAAGTCCCCTGGTCACCCTGCTACCCACTGCGATGTATTGTCCTCCTTCTGTCCTCCTACAGGGGAGCTGTCCTCCTTCTGTCCTCCTTCAGGGGAGCTGTCCTCCTTCTGTCCTTCTTCAGGGGAACTGTCCTCCTTCTGTCCTCCTTCAGGGGAACTGTCCTCCTTCTGTCCTCCTTCAGGGGAACTGTCCTCCTTCTGTGTTGGTGCTGCTACAGTCCTCACCTCAGCCAACAGGAAGCTATATGACGTGGGTGAGTGGCACATTGAGAGGGCCTCAACTAGACAGAATGGGACATTGAGAGGGCCTCAACTAGACAGAATGGGACATTGAGAGGGCCTCAACTAGACAGAATGGGACAATGAGAGGGCCTCAACTAGACAGAATGGGACATTGAGAGGGCCTCAACTAGACAGAATGGGACATTGAGAGGGCCTCAACTAGACAGAATGTGACATTGAGAGGGCCTCAACCAGACAGAATGGGACATTGAGAGGGCCTCAACTAGACAGAATGGGACATTGAGAGACAACATCAACTAACACAGCATCAAGCCCTGTAGCATCAACCACCACAGCATCAACCACCACAGCATCAACCATCGCAGCATCAAGCATCCCTGCATCAAGTCCCGCAGCATCAACCACCACAGTATCAACCACCACAGCATCAAGCCCCATAGCATCAACCACCGCAGCATCAACCACCACAGCATTAACCACCACAGCATCAAGCATCCCTGCATCAAGCCCCACAGCATCAAGCCCTGCTGCATCAAAGACTTGGCTGAACTGGTACTTACTCATCACTTTTTTATGTGCAACCATTTTTTGCAAACAAGATGCACAGCGATGGGGAGCACTATGACTACAAGTTAAGTCATCCTTCATGATCCTTCATGGAATGAGACAGTATGTCCACAAAAAACTCCCACAAAGAACACAGATGAGTCAACACCCTGTTCCACCTAATATTCCTCATTATGAAGACAATTTGAAAAGATGTTCAAAGAACACTTGCATGCACTGAATACAGATTATCCACTTTATTATTTACCTTCCAATCAGCCATTTCCTAGAAATTTTATGACAACCACTAGGTATTAAAATCTTCATCGTACCGGGTCTTAATGATTATGCAGTCACATACAGTATGTCACAAAAGTGAGCACACCCCTCACATTTATTATTAGTCATTATCTGATTATATCTGTTCATTTGACAACACTGAAGAAATTAAACTTTGCTACAATGTAAAGTAGTGAATGTACAGCTTGTATAACAGTGTAAATTTGTTGTCCCCTCAAAATAACACAACACACAGCCATTAATGGCTAAACCACTGGCAACAAAACTGAGTACATCCCTAAGTGAAAATTTCCAAATTGGGCCCAATTAGCCATTTTCCCTCCCCGGTGTCATGTGACTCGTTAGTGTTACAAGGTCTCAGGTGTGAATGGGGAGCAGGTGTATTAAATTTGGTGTCATTGCTCTCACACTCCCTCATACTGGTAACTGGAAGTTCAACATGGCACCTCATGGCAAAGAACTCTCTGAGGATCTGAAAAAAAGAATTGTTGCTCTACATAAAGATGGCCTAGGCTTTAAGAAGATTGCCAAGACCCTGAAACTGAGCTGCATCACGGTGGCCAAGACCATACAACGGTTTAACAGGACAGGTTCCACTCCGAACAGGCCTCGCCATGGTCAACCAAAGAAGTTGAGTGCATGTGCTCCGTGTCATATCCAGAGGTTGTCTTTGGGAAATAGACATATGAGTGCTGACAGAATTGCTGCAGAGGTTGAAGGGGTGAGGGGTCAGCCTGTCAGTGCTCAGACCATAGCACTTCGTCCATAGCACTTCGTATAGCACTTCGCCATAGCCCTTCGTCCACATCACATGTCCACTCGGAAGACAGCAAGGGAAGATCTACTTGAATGGCGAATCTATCTTTGCAGACACTGAATCAATTTGGTTGCATGGCTTGAATAAGGTATATCCTGACATAGGGCTGGAGATTATGTACTTTCACCCCATGGAGGACAATGAGAACTACAACATACACTGTAAAATATATCTTATCAAGAATATTTAACTTGTTTTCAGTTTAAAAAAATCCAACCATCCTTAAAATAAGGTACATTTTTCTTAACAAGCAAGAATATACCGCTTGTTTTTAGAAAATATGCCTTGAATATCGTGTAATTTGTCTTGATTATTTCACTTATTTCAAGCAAATATCTCCTTAAAAATGACAGGTGGTAATATGTCTGAGACAAGGTGAGGTCACTTATAGACAAGCTGACATTAATGTTTTTGGAGTATCTTGGCGATTTCCTGGAGGACTAGGTAGTGAGCATGGCTCACTGTTACAACACTGTAACAGCATGGCTGGTTTGGAGGCTGCAAAGTCATCTGTTTCTACCCCCATTATACCTCCATTATACCTCCGTTATACCCTCGTTATACCCCCAATTATACCTCCATTATACCCCCATTATACCCCCTTTATACCCCCATTATACCGCCATTATACCTCCATTATACCCCTTTTATACCCCCATTATACCTCCATTATACCCCCATTATACCCCCATTATACCCCCAATTATACCCCCATTATACCCCCAATTATACCTCCATTATACCCCCTTTATACCCCCATTATACCTCCATTATACCCCCATTATACCCCCATTATACCCCCATTATACCTCCATTATAGCCCCTTTATACCCCCATTATACCTCCATTATACCCCCATTATACCCCCATTATACTTCCATTATACCCCCATGCATGAAGTGTCTCAGGCTTTTGTTTCATGGCGGGTCATTTCTTGGTCCTCTCTTTCTGCCACTCCCTCACTAAATCCCAAATTAACCCCTCTGTTATTAATAGTACATAATATAATATGGAATATGGTAATTGTATTTTTTTTCCTCCCTTTAATTCACTTTCTCAATTTCAATTCAATTTAAAGGTCTATATTGGCACAGGAACCTTTTTTTGTGTGTGGAAAATGTATTTTTCCAATGAACATTTATTTCGGTCCTTCAGAGTTCCTGTTATTCTGAGAATAGCAAAACTATAATGAACATGAAAACATAGTTTATAAAATAAAAAAATGAAACATTCACATTTCTCTCACTCTTTCTCTCCCTCAGAGCCAACAGTGAGTGTTCTCAAGGGACCCAATGGGATGGCCACTGGTTTCTCCCAGAGTCCCTACGACCTTCCTCGGAGTAGCCTCTTACCCAGCCATTATGACATCCTGCCCATGCGCCACAGCCCTACAAACAACTCCACCCCTCCCCCAGAGAGCCCCAGTTCCCTGCTCTAAATTGGGGACACCCTGGCCCTGACATTCTAACAACGTTCTTCTGACAATGTTGCCCCCCGTCTCCACCCATGATGACTACAGTGCAAAACAGGGCGGTGCTGAGATGGAGGAGAGCTGACCTTCTTCTACACAACAACAGTTTTTCCTCTTCTGCTCGCTTTTTTTCGCTTTCATCCACTGAGGACATGGACTCCAATTAACCCTAACACAGACTCATCAACAGGGGACTGAGAGGGAGTGTGAGGGGTAGAGGCAGAGGCAGAAGTGTGAGGGGTAGAGGCAGAGGCAGAAGTGTGAGGTAGGTAGAGGTGGAGGCAGGAGTGTGAGGGAGGTAGAGGCGGAGGCAGGAGTGTGAGAGAGGTAGAGGCGGAGGTAGGAGTATGAGAGAGGTAGAGACGGAGGCAGGAGTGTGAGAGAGGTAGAGGCGGAGGTAGGAGTGTGAGAGGTAGACACAGAGGCAGGAAGAGACAGAGGGACAGTCTCCCTGTCTTCCCTCTACAAGAGTCACACTGACACCCATTAATCTGTTCTTTCTTTACTTAGTGGATTCTGCTCAGCATCTGGACTGTAGTAGTGATTTTATTGAGATATCATCTGTTCTATGGCCGATGAAAGCAAATGAGTGTTCCAGCATAGAGCAACCTCTGTCTTTGAATTGTGTGTTCCAGCATAGAGCAACCTCTGTCAGTGAATTGCGTGTTCCAGGATAGAGCAACCTCTGTCAGTGAATTGCATGTTCCAGGATAGAGCAACCTCTGTCAGTGAATTGCGTGGTCCAGTGAAGAGCAGCCCCTCTGTCCTATTCTGCTCTTGGTTTAAAGTAAAACCAGGTGTCATATCAATCTCTTGGTAAACAGTTACGCCAGATGTTTTGGGTCCAGTAAACCATATAATTACAAGATATAAGATTTGATTGGATTCCAAACCCCAAATGATTAAGCATGGTTACATTGTAAGATTTCCTAGATGGTCTAATTAGTGATGTAAAAGTATGATCTATATTAATTATTGACCAGGCTACAGGCTCTATTTAGTCTGTAATGTTCAGCCTTACAGGGTGGTTGAGATTTGCAGGAGGCTGTTTCCTATTTAGCAGAGATTTATGATAAACTCTAAAGTTTTTGGATCAACCAAAAAATGATTTTTCAAACCTTAACATTTTAGTGAAGCGGATTGAATGGAGCCTTTGCTCTGTTTATTATGTAAAAGCATATCTTCTTTATCATAATGTCTTTGTTTACATATGCTGGTGATGCTTTGACCTTTATGTTCTGTATTTAACATTATAATGTATTTAATTATTTATGGTTTACGCTAGTGATAGTGATGAATTTTGTTATTGTGACACTAGAACCAAACTAAAAAGCTAGTTAAGAACCCAGAATGCATCAGGTGTGATCGTGGGATGTGTGTTCCGTGTGAAGTGTTGTTTTAGAAGTTAAACTGAAATTGCACTAGTTTGGGTGCCAGTTTGTTTGTGCTATCATTCCACTCCAAGTCACAACAGTACGAGTGGGAGGTTAAAACTAAATAGGTCTTAAAGCTAAAGCTTTTCTCTCTTTCAGTGCATTTCCAATTTCAGGTGAAAGGTATTCCTGAATGAGACTGGATGAAACCAGTCTGAATGCTTACTGTAGCCCTTGTTCTATTCACTAGAAATTAACAGAACCAACTGGAACCAAAAAGAACCCAAACTAACAAAAAAGAGATGGACTTAGTTTAATAGAAAGTAGTTGTAGGTTGTAATATTTTTCAAAACATGTTGGGACTGTTTGTTATGGTGTGCCACGCTAATAATGAACTTTAAGAGAAATTAAACCGCAGTGAACCGTATGGAAAGGAGCTAGGCTTACTTGCCCTAGTACAACGCGATGATTGCATTGATGATAATGTGTACAACCTTGTAAAAGTTTCACAAATTCTGTTTTATGATGCTACTTCATTTCATTTGAGAGAATACTCAAAAACAACACGTCCGCCTATAGCAGAAATCCTACCATGTCTACATGTTAGATGGGTCCCTGATGGACCAGTTTAGGGCCACCAGCGGATTGGAGGGGGAGGTTCTGTCTGCCATGGAGGGCATGCAGATCTGGAAGACCCAGTTTTTCATCATAGAAATAGAATCTATAGAAGGGGCTTAAGGCTTCCCCGAATACCCAAATGTACTGCTCCGCCACTTCTTCTGCCGATGTCAGTTTAGCCTCTGAGTCTGGATGACTTCAATGAGTTCATTGCAAAAACAATCTGAATGTTCTGATTGGTCCCTCAAACTGATGGGTAGGGCAAGACCCACAACAGAAAGAGGCATTTAAAAAAGAAAATCTGTCTCGTACACTGGCTAGAGTTGATGTAAGACCAACCGTAATACTGAGGCCTATACTACAAAGGGAGTTCAACCTACTTAGATTTAACTTGGGGTAATCAGGGATGACAAACTCAGATAGCCTAATTCTTTGTTAAACGGTAATACGACGGTGAGTAAAATGTTTGTTAGCTGACTCGGTGTTATCTTAATTGGAGTTTGTGCGCGTTCGCCGAATGTATCATTCACATTAGATTCACGCACTCCATTATGTTTGCGCCGGATGTCATTCATTCCAATGAAGTCCGTCACAACGGAGTGGAATCGGAAAGGCCCCCTCGCGGCTGAGGTCTCCGTCGAGAAACGGACACGTCAGACTTTTAAATATTTCAAACTTTGCATCGTCTTCGTTGCAGCGGAATCCGTTCACATAACCGGAAGTTACCAAATTACAGCAAAAAATCTAAATAAGTGGTAGGACATATCCCCCATCCCTACATACATGTTACATTTCAAAAATAGGACATGTGAATAATATTACACTCTTGTAGTTTTCCGTTTATGTAACTATAACGTTTGCAATAACCATGTTCCAATTACATGTTCCATTATTAAATAATGTTCCCATGTTGTTACGTTTCTTGTGAAAATAAAAGTGATGGCTATAATGACTTAATCGTTTATTAAATAATGTTCCCAACTAAAATGTATATTGTGATAATATTGCTGGTTATAATTATCGGTCCTTTCTTGAATAATATTCACATTATATTCTAAAAAGTATCTTTAAATATTAATTATTGAATGTAATGTTATCATTAATATGGTTATTGCATACGTGTTTATTTTATATTTTCAGATTATTCTTTACTTAAATTGATATTGAACTTTTAATTATTCTCGGTTACTCCCTCCAAAATGTATCTATTTTCCCAGTAAAAGTAGTTAAATAAACTGGGATGGAAGACTATTAATTCAAACCAAAATGAGAGACACAAAGCTTTGTAAAGATTTCTTGATCGTTATGCTGGAGGACAGCTGCAATAGTCGCCGTGTGACCAGATCTTTCTGGGTCCACCCCGCTCCTAAGGACCCGAAAGATATACGCCAAGTACCATCGTCTGATTTAGGAGATGCGGTTACATGGAGAGCAGTTTAGACGGTACTTTCGAATGGACCGAAGCCAGTTCGACCTGCTACTGAAAGAAATTGGCGTCTCCATTACAGCCATCGCAGATATGGGAGTCCATCAGTCCACCCGAACGGCTCGCTAATTGTCTCCGGTTATTTGAGTGCTTTACCTACCTATACTAACCGTATTGGTTAAACATGAAATTAGCTACACATACTAGACTACTTTACAGAAACTGTTCAATTCTTATATCTCCTGATGTTCAGCATCATCGATGGAATCCATGCAATGTCTGCAGACAAAATATCGCTAGGGAAGGCATAAGTGTTCAACTGTGAGGGCATTAATCCTGCGAGTGGCTTTGGAGACGTCTGGGCCTAGAAGTCGGCATATATACGGAATTCCATCAGAATAGAATCGATTTCTTTATTAGAAAACATCATCAGGGTAACTGGAGGACGATCTCTAAACACCCTCGCCCTGCCGAGTGAGCCTCTCACTATCCGTGCGACAATGTTGATTGGGTCCTCCAAATGTGCCGGAATATTTGTGGGCGGAGCTTATGTTGGGTAACATCTAGTTAACCATTAAGTTTACCGGCTCAATTTAGACATGCTGCGTAAAATGCCATGACAGCATAACTCGGGTAAAACGTAGTATTTTTCGTAGTACGGGATATTCGGGACGTTACACCTGACGTCATAGGTTACTCCTGAAGTGACCTCGATAAGCCAGTTACCTCGCTTCGTAGTACACCCCTCAGGAGTCCAAGAAAACCAAGTTAACATACATAACCACGTAATTCAACAAAACACATGGACCTCTGGACAATAGATGTTGTTTGTAGCCCTCCATCTTTGTCTAGGGCCCAATATAGGGCTGTATAATAGTCCACTACAAAGAACAGGATGCCACCTGGGATTCCCTACACAGCTTCTCATGCGGGGCAGAACTGAGTCATTGACTTCAGCCAGTGTGGTTTGTTATGTTTTGGGTGACTGGAAGTTATCTAAAGGAGCTTCTCTTTACATTGCTGTCATTGAAATTCTGCTTGATGTTTTTGGATACAAATAAAAAATCTAAACCCTGAAGTATGTCTGGTGACTAATAAATCAGTTTACAGTCACGTAATTCAAACGCAAGTCATCTCACACACCACTCTGATACTTAAGTTGTAATATTTATTTGCACTTTTCAATTGTAATTAGTGGACAGAGATAACAGTTTAATTATGAACAAAACAATTAACATAAAATCACAATACAGCACAAATGAAAAGAATTGGTGGAGCTGAGGCATAAAGTGAAGAATGGTATACATAATGATTCACATAACAGCGGTAGGAACAAGATGTGCCTTCTGTAACCTAAACATCATTGGCACTTCCAGTCTGACACACGCACACACATGCACACACTTTTTCCCAAATGGCAATCTATTTCCTATACATTGAACTACTTTTAAACGAAGTCAGAATCAGAGCCCTATAGGGAATAGGGAGCCAGATCAGAGCCCAATAGGGATTAGGGAGCCAGCTCAGAGCCCTATAGGGAACAGGGAGCCAGATCAGATCCCAATTGGGAATAGGGAGCCAGATCAGAGCCCAATAGGGAATAGGGAGCCAGATCAGAGCCCAATAGGGAATAGGGAGTCAGATCAGAGCCCAACAGTGAATAGGGAGCCAGATCAGAGCCCTATAGGGAATAGGGAGCCAGATCAGAGCCCAATAGGGAGTAGGGAGCCAGCTCAGAGCCCAATAGGGAATAGGGAGCCAGCTCAGAGCCTTATAGGGAATAGGGAGCCAGATCAGAGCCCAATTGGGAATAGGGAGCAAAATTAGAGCCCTATAAGGAACAGGGTGCCAGATCTGAGCCCTATAGGGAATATGGAGGGGAATCAGATCCCTAAAGGGAATATAGAGTGGAAACAGCCCTTTAGGGGATAGGGAGTCAAGAAGTGTGTTCATTGCAGTGCACTACAGAAAAGCATTTCAAAACAGGAAAACAAAAACTAGTGTTTGGTGTTGGACAGCAGGTCAGGATAGTCCCATCCTATTTCAGTCAGTTTTCTTGAGTGTGGTTCCTAAAGAACATGACTGGGTCCACCAGGTTCTGATATAGAGCCCTAGTTTAGGACTCTGGTCAGATGTAGGGCACTGGGTTGGGAACATGAGTCCATTATCGATGCAGTCACGGTCAAGTCTCCCTGGTTCCATTTACCATGGGAACAAGTCTCCCTGGTTCCATTTACCATGGGAACAAGTCTCCCTGGCGCCATTTACCATGGGAACAAGTCTCCCTGGCGCCATTTACCATGGGAACAAGTCTCCCTGGCACCATTTACCATGGGAACAAGTCTCCCTGGTAACCTACAACATTCCACATTCAGTACAGCATATCAATCTAATTAATTTATCATTCATCATTTGAAGTGATCAGAAAAATCCTTAACACTTAGAAGCTGTGCAAACTAATCGGTAGTGCTCTCAGTTGGGTCGGGGAACAATATTTTAGGACGCTAAAGACATTTATCTTGGCGGATCCCAGGCAGTATGTAGACCATGTTGAAGCATGATCAGCCTTGCTACCCTCTGACCACTCAGACCTCAGAACAGCTGTTAAAGCCAGGAACTGTCCTGTGCACTAACCCAGAGACCGACATGAGCCATGCTAGAAGAGAAGGGAGGTGGTGTCTGAAAACTAGCTGCAGTAGTAGGAAACAGCTGATGTGTGAAATGAAGGCATCCCAACATACATTCTACCAGAAAGGCACTGGAATAATTCCCTACAACTCCTAGCCTACACTACCCATGAGGCCATAGGAGCCCGCAGCCATATCTCAGGGTTAGCGAGAGCAGGGTTGGGGTCAATTCCATTTGAATTCCAATCAATTCAGAAAGCAAACTAAATTCTCACCTCAAACACTACTCAATGAAGAGTAATGTTTGGAATTAGTTAAATGGAAATGTCAGTATACTTCCAGACACAAGTGGATCTTAAATGGACTTGACTCTGACATAAAGCATGTTTAAAACCAAAAAGAAGAGCAGCAGATGAGTGCTGAGAGGCACTGTTTGGAGAATCCAACTCTAGTGTTCATTGTCACCAGACATGAAGGGAGAACCGGTTCTGAATGACACAGAGGAGATCATGTTTAGACTGCCAGACCTGTTGCACAATCCTGCCACAGCCACTATGTCAAGTCTGGACCTCCAAGCCAGGACTGGGTTGGACCGTGGGCACCAGGTGGGTCAAGCCAGGACTGGGTTGGACCGTGGGCACCAGGTGGGTCAAGCCAGGACTGGGTTGGACCGTGGGCACCAGGTGGGTCAAGCCAGGACTGGGTTGGACCGTGGGCACCAGGTGGGTCAAGCCAGGACTGGGTTGGACCGTGGGCACCAGGTGGGTCAAGCCAGGACTGGGTTGGACCGTGGGCACCAGGTGGGTCAAGCCAGGACTGGGTTGGACCGTGGGCACTAGGTGGGTCAAGCCAGGACTGGGTTGGACCGTGGGCACCAGGTGGGTCAGGTAGAAAGGCCTGATAGGATTCTGGCCAGAAAGCAGGCGCATCCATCAAACACCTGGAGCAGCAGCAACTCAAGTGTCAGTTCTATAGCTGCAGGCCTGGTGAATAAGAAACCAGGAATTCTGACAAACCTGGAAAGTGTAGAAATGCTTATGGCCATACAGGTTTGAAATACTGTGTGAATAGTGAAAACCTGGCCTGGACACCCGGGTATTTGGGTTTTGTACAGGGTGACGGTCGATTGCATTTTTGTTTTGGAACTGGGCTTCCTTAGAAGTGGGCCAGATGCACTGTCCAAATCCCCCCCAAAATTTAAATATGTTAAAGTAACGACTGGGACTGGGTTGTCGCATGCAGAGGTGACTGTTCTTCATGAAAACCTTGCAGCTCAGCCTAACAGATACCCATGTGGGGGGGGGCTCAGTGTCAGGAGACAAAACTGACCATGGGGAGGGGGGCTCAGTGTCAGGAGACAGAACTGACCATGGGGAGGGGGGCTCAGTGTCAGGAGACAGAACTGACCATGGGGAGGGGGGCTCAGTGTCAGGAGACAGAACTGACCATGGGGAGGGGGGCTCAGTGTCAGGAGACAGAACTGACCATGGGGAGGGGGGCTCAGTGTCAGGAGACAGAACTGACCATGGGGAGGGGGGCTCAGTGTCAGGAGACAGAACTGACCATGGGGAGGGGGGCTCAGTGTCAGGAGACAGAACTGACCATGGGGAGGGGGGCTCAGTGTCAGGAGACAGAACTGACCATGGGGAGGGGGGCTCAGTGTCAGGAGACAGAACTGACCACCAGCCTGACATCCTTGTCATCATATATTTACCACAGACAGAGAACATGATGTAGTTTACCAGCAGCACAAAACCCCATGAGCCTCCCCATCTCCACTGACAGAGACACGTCCCAAGTGGCTGCCTAGGCCCTTTAAAGAGCTCTACATGGGACTAGGACAGGCTGAGTAAGGACACTGCTGAGGGCCCATGTCACAGTGTCGCGGTCAGTGGCGACAGTGCAGGTCAATCACATTTTACATTTTACAGATGAAATTAAGATTAAATAAACCTCACTGTTATCCAATAAACAAAAACACCTCAAAAGAAACAAAAATAATATATTAAGACATTTCTGTGAAGATTCGCCCAGCTTTTGTCTGATTAATCAAAGATTGCTATATAATAATAGAAAAGCCGAACTCGGCAGAAAGTAGAAGCTGTATAGTTCTGACTGCAGGCATGGAAAACCAGGACTCAGACAGTACCCAAATTCTCCACCACCTTCTCAAAGCATTCACTCCCACATCATGGATTTAAAAACAGTGGGAAGTAACTCCCTACAGCCAAGGATTAGAATGCAAGACTTTCCAATTCATGATAGTGTCAGACAAGTCCCTGTTTTGGGAGGAATGGTGGAGAACATGAATGCAGCCTTGCAGCTGTGTCTACAGGCTCACAACTAAAGCAGTCTTTTAGAAGGGGTTTGGGCTTTAGGTCAGGGTTATGCAGGTAGTGCCGACAGGAGTCATGTTTGGTCAGGGGGTACTAATGGGGTCGGGTCAGAGGGCACTGACGGGGTCGGGTCAGAGGGTAAGGACGGGGTCGGTTCAGAGTGCACTGATGGGGTCGGGTCAGAGGGTAAGGATGAGGTCGGGTAAGAGGGTAAGGGCGGGGTCGGGTCAGGGGTCAGAGGTCTAGATGCTCTGACAGCACTGCATCTTTGGTTTATTTTCCGTCGGCTGCACCTGGATGTTGACCACGTTGTTGCTAGGCGACATGTCATTGTCTCGTCGGTCAGACATCTGTTTCTGAGACACAATGCGATAGATTTCTGCAGGGGGGAGAGGTCATTATGACATCAGCAAACAGAGAACTCTGGAGGTCTACCTCCACCTTCATGTCCTCCTGCAGCCCATTACACAGCCCATTGGACGTGGAGGAGCCTCCCACTCAGACTCTCCACCAATGGGTGTGAAGGATGAGGCCAGGAGAGAAAGTTTTGCAGTAAGAAAACTGTAGTACCCTTTCACAAAAACCTCTGAGTGGGTGTGCCTGGTTATCTTATTGTTTTAGTACAGGAAGCCAATATAACACAGTCAACAGATAGACGCTGATAACTCCTGGACTGTTAGATTAACACGAGTGGAGAATCAACACTACAATAGCTAGGCCCTATAACACACAGAACAATAATACAACACAGCCCACTGAAACTATAATGAATAACTTTGGAATTATGTTACTCTCATACCAGACAGAAATCAATACTTGCAATGCTGTACAGATCAGACAGAGAGAAAAATTAGAGAAAGACAAAAAAGAGGGAGAGAGAAAGACAGGGAAAGAGAGCATCACTCACCAGTTAGAATGGTCTGGAAGGCTGTCTCCACGTTAGTGGAGTCCAGAGCTGAAGTCTCCAGGAAAGACAAACCGTTCTTCTCTGGAGGGACAGAAGTAGAGTCAACCACCTAAGGAGTTGAGGTCAGTGCCCCTAACTCTAACCCCAAACCCCACCTTAACCCTACCCTGACCTTAACCCCAAACCGACCTTAACCCTAACCCCACCTTAACCCTAACCCCACCTTAACCCTAATTGTAAACTAACCATTACCTCAAGCAATATAACCTTTATGCCTAAACATTACACCTAACCCCCAAACCTAAAACATACCACAATCCTAACACCAGCCCCACGCATAGGTTTTACTCTAAACTAGGGTTGCACGATATTGACAAAATGTGATATTGATCATGAATATTGCGATATTGATATTCATTTTGATATTCTTAAACATATGTAAAAACTGCCATTTGCACTTGCCTTCACTGCACACACGCACATACATCTGCCCTCTTCTATTTGCACTTCTGGTTAGATGCTAACTGCATTTCGTTGTACTGTACTAGTATGTTCAATGACAATAAAGTGGAATCTAAACTACAGTAGAGGAAAGCTTGTCAACTCTCAAACAGGGCCAATCACAGGTATTGGCTTTTTAGACATGATACCTAATCAACATTAAAAGCGAAATTATTTTGAAAACATAAAAACAAATTATCCCTTGGACACAGACTGCAAACTAGCTCCACAAAGCTTTGTAGGCTACCACAAAGGGAATCTGACCGCTGTTCGCTAGAAGAGTCCGGTGTTTCAGCCAATGTGAAGGTTCCTATTGTATTTCTTGGCAGCGCGTACATCATTTAAGATGCATTGCATCCATGGCTAATACCATTCCTTCTTCATCACGTAGTCTTCTAAACCCCCGACTATACTTTTAAAATGCTTTTTGGCCACTAACGTTTCCTCTTTGATCCCTGTTTTTTTGTCTCCCTGAGCCACACTAATGTTCTTACTTTCCTGTCCTTTTCTTTCACTACTGACTCGCTTCGCACGTGGCTCTTCTGTCCTTCCTCTTCTTTCGCTCCTTTGACTCGTTTCGCTGTCTCCATCTCTCTCTTCACTCACACGCTGTCGAAGTACGCACACACGTCACATGGTATGCTACATACACCCTATGTTTGTGTAGCGGACCCATGCACTCACACTTGCATGTGACCGGGCAACTGGCCAATGAAACGTGGTCATTCTATAGTGGTTTCAAGCGGGCTCTAATTCTAACACACCTAAGTCACACAGCCAACGGACGCGTCTCTCCACATAATAAATTGAATATCGCATTCTTTCCGCAACATTTTCGATGCTGAGCAATGCGATATTGTGATAACAGGATTAAGTCAATATATCGAGCACCCCTACCTCACTACAGTAATACTGTAGAACCAGGATCACACAGACACAGACACAGACACAGACACAGACACAGACACAGACACAGACACAGACACAGACACAGACACAGACACAGACACAGACACAGACACAGACACAGACACAGACACAGACACAGACACAGACACAGACACAGACACAGACACGCACACAGACACAGACACAGACACAGACACAGACACAGACACAGACACAGACACAGACACAGAAACACAGACCTGCGAATGCCCGGGCCTCATCGGTTGGCACAGCCCTGAGGTGGCGGAGGTCACTCTTGTTGCCCACCAGCATGATGACGATGTTGCTGTCTGCGTGGTCTCTCAGCTCCTTCAGCCAGCGCTCCACGTTCTCATAGGTCAGGTGTTTGGCGATGTCATAGACCAGGAGAGCCCCCACCGCGCCACGGTAATACCTGACAGGACAAACAATGACATGTGATTTCCAGGAGAGCCTGTCCATGTTGATTGTAGGTTGAGATCCTCATGATTTCATCTAATATGTAGTAAGATATTAATGAATTACCTGTTCCAGATTATATTTACAACTGAAGGAAGCATAGTGCCTTATATTGATCAGCGCTGGGTGGACCATTCCATCAGATGGTTAGTTATACGCTGGGTGGACCATTCCATCAGATGGTTAGTCATACGCTGGGTGGACCATTCCATCAGATGTTTAGTTATACGCTGGGTGGACCATTCCATCAGATGGTTAGTCATACGCTGGGTGGACCATTCCATCAGATGTTTAGTCATACGCTGGGTGGACCATTCCATCAGATGTTTAGTCATACGCTGGGTGGACCATTCCATCAGATGGTTAGTCATACGCTGGGTGGACCATTCCATCAGATGTTTAGTCATACGCTGGGTGGACCATTCCATCAGATGGTTAGTTATACGCTGGGTGGACCATTCCATCAGATGTTTAGTCATACGCTGGGTGGACCATTCCATCAGATGTTTAGTCATACGCTGGGTGGACCATTCCATCAGATGTTTAGTCATACGCTGGGTGGACCATTCCATCAGATGTTTAGTCATACGCTGGGTGGACCATTCCATCAGATGGTTAGTTATACGCTGGGTGGACCATTCCATCAGATGTTTAGTCATACGCTGGGTGGACCATTCCATCAGATGGTTAGTTATACGCTGGGTGGACCATTCCATCAGATGTTTAGTCATACGCTGGGTGGACCATTCCATCAGATGTTTAGTCATACGCTGGGTGGACCATTCCATCAGATGTTTAGTCATACGCTGGGTGGACCATTCCATCAGATGGTTAGTTAAATCCAAGGTTGACTTTTATCAGGTGGTTAGAGTGGGAAAACTAAATACACGCCTAGCTTCAATATCTGGTTTTGCCCCATTGGTTGAATCAAATTCATGTAGACGTTTCTTGTAACTGTGTATCAGTCTTTTAAATTGCCTGGAAGGAATTTTTGCCCACCTCCTTTACAGAACCACTTCAACTTTGACATGTTTGAAGGCTTTCTTGCATGCACGGCCCACTTCGAGTCCCCTAACAGCATTTTCATAGGATTGACATCTGTGCTTTTACTCCTCTCCTTAACCCTCCATTTCTTCTTTTTGAGCCAATCTATTGTAGCTTTGCATTTGAATCATTGTCATGTTGCAAGATCCATTTTCGATTCATTTTGATAGATGGCTTCAAATTCTCTTCAAGGATTCACATTTACAATACAGAATTCATGGTTGACCCAATGATGGCAACTTGGCCAGACTGTAAAGCAGCCCCAAACCATAATGCCACCACCTCCATGCTTTACAGCTGGTATGACAGTGTTCTGTTTAATGGCAGTGTTTCATTTCCCCCAAATATGGCAACTGGCTTTGCATTTATGGAGATTGCCAGTGGTCTGGAATTATGCAACCCCTTGGGCATCAATAATCTTTCTTCTTGGGCCTCTGACAGATCTTTTGACGTAGGAATGATTTGTCACCACACACCCGTATGGTTAAGACCAAACCAGACCCTGTTGCAAGTTTTTATGGGAGGCTGATCCTTCCCAAACCACCCTCTAATGGTTTTCTAATAATGTGCACCTGTTTTGCTGTATCTTACCAAAGTTTTAGCTAGGGATGCACCGATACAGATACCAATATCGGGACTGCTCAGAAAGCAGTTCCACACCAATGCCTGATAGAGAATGAAGTTCAGAAAAATTATATAATTACCTGTTCCAAAGAAACAGCGCTAACTCAGAATTCAACGTTTTTCTTAGCCTTGCTAATTTTAGCTTAGGGTTCCTCGTTGTTAGCTAAAGAAAACCTTTTGCTTCTTTGCAGTTTGTCGACAAGGAAGGAATTGATTGTTTGTCATCCTGGTCTCTATCTGCCAATTGCATATTAATGACCAACTTATTGTTGCTAGCTTTACATTTTCAAAGAGCTACGTTCGGGTCATATCTTTGCAGATACCAAATTACTCACAAAAGTTTGTACGTAGAAAAACGATTTGTAAACAAATAAATGGAGACAAAGTAAGAATTTAACGTGCGAAAAGTTGTAAAAGGGTGTTTGTACATTCACAGATCTAATTTCATGCTTATGTTTCATGTTTAACATATGACCTTTTTAACGATCATACCAATTTACAAATATATTTTCTTACGACCCTAACAATATGTACGCTTAACCTTTTGGCAGATATCTAACTCCATACATCCTTTCATGGCAACAGTATTCCCTGAGGGCATTGGCTTCTTTCAGCAGGATAATGCGCCCTGCCACAAAGAAAGAATGGTTCAGGAATGGTTTGAGGAACACAACAACGAGTTCCCCAGATCTCAATCCAATCGAGCATCTGTGGGATGTGCTGGACAAACAAGATGGATCCATGGAGGTCCCACCTTGCAACTTATAGGACTTAAAGGATCTGCTGCTAATGTCTTGGTGCCAGATACCACAACACACCTTCAGAGGTCTAGTGGAGTCCTTGCCTTGACGGTCAGGGCTGTAAAAGGGGGGACCTACACAATACTAGGCAGGTGGTCATAATGTTATGGCTGATCGGTGTACATGCTCAGTATGTTAGGGTACAGTGGAACTAGCACCATAACAGGCCAACGTTGTTGGCTTTAAATGTAAAAACATTACCTCAAAGATTACATTACGCACCATTTCAGCAGGAAATAATCACATTTAAAACAGCTGCAGCCAGAGTGAAGGCGTACTCACGCTGAGGTGATGGCTCTGTATCGTTCCTGTCCGGCCGTGTCCCAGATTTGAGCCTTGACTGTTTTCCCATCCACTTGGATGCTGCGGGTCGCAAACTCCACACCAATGGTACTCTTACTCTCCAGGTTAAACTCATTCCGGGTGAATCGAGACAACAGGTTACTCTTCCCCACACCAGAGTCTCCTATCAACACCACTAGTGACAGACCGAAAGAAACGAATGGTTATAAACAATTACATTGAGAAAAATCTATCAGAGGGAATCACAAAAGTAATGTGCATAGTTAGTTTAAATTGATAGTTCTGGATACTGGCAGAGGCCCTTATCTAATTCTCCAGGGTCAGATGAACTTGTGGATACAATCGTTATGTCTCTGCATTCAGTTTAAGCCAAGTTGCCAAAAACCTCAAATTTCTAACCCACGTTGGCTCAATAACTATGGAAACTGCTACACTAGACTTTCCTTCTGATTTTCCTTCTGTCCTTCTGCTAACACTAGTTAGCAATGTCACTCAAAACTACCTTTAACTTCCTCAATACTGGATGGAAAAACATAAATACAGTCCACAAGTTCATTGGACTCTGGAGAAGAAAAGGCCCCATAATGTTAACAAAAACATAGAGACAAACGAGCAGATATGATCACATTCCACAACACAATCCATGCCCCTGTAATAAATACACTTTGTTTGGTACTGAATGTGCTTCAAATGGACTAACATTACACTGTAGGCTGGTAAAGTAACAAGTTGTAGCCACATCCATTTGGTTCTGCTGTAGTACAGGGTTGCAGCTGCGCAGATCAGGGCTAATGTCATTAGTTTATAGCAGCAGAACAGTCACTGAAGCCCAACTCTATTAGCAGTAAACACTATCATGGACAAAACATGACTGATGCTTAAATAAACCACTAATTCAGCATTGGTGATTGTGTGTTTGTATGTGTGTCACAAGTGAAAAAAAGTCATATAACATGTAGCTCTGGCAGCTTGAATCAAATTTGGCTTCTACGACACGCCACAACAATCTACCACAGCCATATAGGCTATCAGGGCAAGGTTGGTGTCTGACCATGGATGTCTTTTCTCAATAATAATAATAATACTTTTTACACACTTTTCTGGGACCCACAGACAATTTACATCAGATACAAAACATGAGGTATGAGTGTCATTGAGGGAGATGTAGTGGGTCTGGTTGGTGAGGTACGAGTGTCATTGAGGGAGATGTAGTGGGTCTGGTCGGTGAGGTACGAGTGTCATTGAGGGAGATGTAGTAGGTCTGGTTGGTGAGGTACAAGTGTCATTGAGGGAGATGTAGTGGGTCTGGTTGGTGAGGTACGAGTGTCATTGAGGGAGATGTAGTGGGTCTGGTTGGTGAGGTACGAGTGTCATTGAGGGAGATGTAGTGGGTCTGGTTGGTGAGGTACGAGTGTCATTGAGGGAGATGTAGTGGGTCTGATTGGTAAGGTATAAGTGTATCCAGGAGTGTGGTTCCCTCAACACCCAGAGCCTCCAGCCTGGTGAGGAGGATCTAAGGACTGTTGTGTTTGACACAGTTAGTCATCAGATCCTCCTTAACCTGAGTGTTGTGTTTGACACAATTAGTCATCAGATCCTCCTCAACCTGAGTGTTGTGTTTGACACAATTAGTCATCAGATCCTCCTCAAGCTGAGTGTTGTGTTTGACACAGTTATTCAGCTTGAGGAGGATCTGATGACTAATTGTGTCAAACACAACACTCAGGTTGAGGAGGATCTGATGATAAATTGTGCCAAACACAACACTCAGGTTGAAGAGGATAAGGATGTTGAGGGCACCAGCATCAGCAGAGATGAGGAGGTCATTGACAACCTTGAGGAGGGCAGTTTCAGTACTGTGGAGTGGTCGGAACCCAGACTGAAGAGGCTTGAATAAACTGTTATTGAGGAGGTGACATTGCAGTTGGGAGGCTATGCTTTTTTGTAATGTCTCTTCAACTTGTATTCTCTGTAAATGTTTAGATACCTGAATTCTGCATCATCTGACAATAATAAAAATGCTAAGTAAATGTTAGCTACAAAACCAATAAAATATTTTGCACATCAATCTCGTGCTTGAGATCATAAAATGCTCAATGGAACGCTCTAAGTCACATTCCTCGCAGAGGATATCCAAAGCTCCTAAACCCATACCGAGAATGACAAGTCTTGTCATGTGGATGACAATGTTGCTGTTGAAGCAACTGTATTTCACAAATTAATTTATGATAACGATAGCTAGCTAGCTTGAACAAGCTAGAGATGATGTCATCTGTAAGAAAACTAATTAATTATATCACATATTTACTTAGATAGCTGGCGAAAATGTCCGTTGTTTTCACTTACCACTGTACGCTTTGTGTTTTAGTAGTTTAAGTGGCTTGTTTGGTAGTTTTAGATTAAGCCGCATCTATCTGGTTTATTTATTTCGAGACGGTATATTGCACAACGAACACAAATAGGGACTGTTATGAGCCATACATACAATCTGTTGTAGCTTGGTAATGTTAGCCAACAAGCTAAAGAATTAAAGACAAATGATCTACGGCTTTTATTATTGATAACAGTGATACAATAACGTTAATTGACTGTGTTTACATCCAGTAAAAGCCCTCCGGTTAGTTTATAAGATATACAGTTGATGGTAGGTGTCTATGATTGTGCAGCAGATAGCTAGCTACCTTAGCATCGAACTCTAGCTATTAGCAAGGCAAAGGCGACCACTCCTAGCAAGCTCGTAAGGATAAAACCATGATGACGTCACATTTTATGGACAGGTAACGTTAAGGTTGGATTTAGCGTAGATTTACCTTTAAACAAGTAATCATACTCATCATCTCTGGTCCCCATCCTGGATAAAGATTAAATCTAGGTTTGATGTCTTTGATTTCAAATGGCACTGTTCCGTACTTCCTTCGTCTTATCCTGCCGGGTACTGCAATGTACTGCAGCTGGAGCCTTGTCAGTTACAACAGCAGCTTGCTAGCAAGTTAGCATACCACCGCTAATGCTCTAACGACCACTTCCGGATCAAGCGTTTCTATTGATAGAATTTTTCATTGTATGATTTCCTGAGTTAATTTAAATGAATGTACTTCATAATGTATTAGATTTCCGTTGTGTAAGTACATTTTCCTTGACCATGAACGCAATATATCAGTATTACTGTCAGCACCACGCAGTCTAATAGGTAAGACGGAGCCAACATAAGCACGGTTCTATGGTGTAATGGTTAGCACTCAGGACTCTGAATCCTGCGATCCGAGTTCAAATCTCGGTAGGACCTAATCTTTTTAATTACATACACATAAATGTTGTCGATTACAAATAGATGTGAGTATTGTGTAATTTAATATCAAACTAAAACGTGCATTTGTGAATTTCTTGATGAATTGCGTTGGCCCCTGGTATCATCTATAGCAGAGGTGTCAAACCGGTTCCACGGAGGGCCGTGTGTCTGCAGGTTTTTGCTCTCTCCTTGTACTTGATTGGTTAATTAGGTCACTGATTGGTAAGTTTCTACCCTCACCTGGTTGTGTAGGTATGAACTAGGAACCAATTTATAGGAAAAACCAAAAACCTGCAGACACTTGGCCCTTTGTGGAACCGGTTCGACACCTGTGATCTATAGAAAGACAAACGTTAAACAGTATTTTTTCACTACCCAGTCATAAGCTCATGGAGGCAGTAGAGCTCCGCAGTTCAGTTCGTAAATCTGCATAATGTATGTCTATATTCAGTTCCTCAATAACACTTACAACTTCTATTACGTTTTATAAATGAAAGATTTCACAGTTTTTATGTTGGTTGTGTGAACTATATATTTTTAAATGTGAATAAAAATGTGTAAAATTATGCATATTCATCTTGGTACAGTAGTAGTCTGAAACATCCCATAAATGCTGCGGTCTTCTCTACCACCGTGTCACCAATGACGTCCGTGCGCGTTCGTGTGATTTGTGCCGTCACGTGGATAACGGGTCTTGGATAAAGCGCAGCTCAGGCCAAGTGTATTTATATCGTTGGATGCGTATTATTTTTGGACGACTCTATACACATTGTTCTTATACAACAGAATTAAAGGAAATAATCCAACAGAAATGGCGTATCAATTTTAGTTTTATTTATAAGTAGATTTTTGTTCCGATAGCAGTGTTCAGATCTGAGAGCGTTTAACAACAATCGTCGTGTGATCCTGGGATGTGAGTTGATAACCAATTTTATCTAATTGAATGAGAATGCCATGATTTTATCAGCTACATTATTTTACTTTTCAAATATAAGCTCTCCTGCACCCTATGCTGTTTGGTTTAATTTAATGAGTGTATATGCGTCATTCTGTTTTTTCAAATGAAGTGTCTTTCTATTTACGTGGGCTGGGCAGTGGGCATACATTCAGATCAGCATAGCATCATTGTGATGCTCAAGTCTTTAGTGTTTCACTGTTACTGAGGGGTAAGATCCCACCGTTTTACAAACACGCAATGACAATTAATTAACTCAGTGTTTTCTTTTGACCTGGTGCCTGGCAGTTAATGCTACAATATATCGTGTCATGTGTAAGCTATACTGTTAGTAGGTGATACAGCCTGTAGTCGCATTTCCCTATTCTGTTTAAGTATGTTGCTTTTAAAATATGCTACATGTTTATAAAAAAAATATTATTCTTAAAGAATCGTTGTATTACAATGTTTTGTAATTACCGTGTTGGTAGCTGTAAAGAATGAACTGGTCCTGTTGTGTACTTGTGTACTTGAAAAGGTGGGACCATATACAACTTGTTTCCCGCCTGCCCCTTTTTTCTCATGGTAGGTCCTTTACAAGGATGCTCATGTTTAACTCTACTTGAAACAACAACATTGATACTTTGATGAAAACATTCTGGCATTCTCCCACCGTCCAACAGTTACCTTTAATTTGCTTGCAGTCATTTATTATGGCAGTCCCATTGTTAATGTTTCACTACAATATTTGCACGGCTAGAGATTTAATATTATCGCAATTTATTATATAGACATTCTGGTAGTGGCTCTTTCCACAACATAATGTGTTTTAATGGAATCTTACATGAAACAATCCCCAAAATCTGACAGTTTTTCTCCTTGTCTGCCTGTCTGTACTTTTCTCTGTCTGTTTTTCTGTCTTTGGGCCTGTTTTTCTGCCTGCCTGGCTTCATGACTCAGAAATCTAAGAGAGACCAGATGCTGCACAGTGAAATTTTTAATGTTTTCTCTCCTAAATCAAATTGGCCTGTTCATTCTCCCTTAACCCTCGACCCCTGCTGTCCCATAACCCCCGACCCCTGCTGTCCCCTAACCCCCGACCCCTGCTGTCCCCTAACCCCCCGACCCCTGCTGTCCCCTCACCCTCGACCCCTGCTGTCCCCCCTAACGCTGTGCTGTCCCCCCAACCCCTGAGCTCCTGCTGCCAACCCTGACCCTGTGCTTCCCCCCCAATGCTGACCCTGTGCTGCCCCTCCAACCCAACCCTGGATATCACAGACTGCTGAAGGAATACTGACTTATAGGGTATGGTCAGTTTCTTAAGGTGACCGACTTAACATTGATTCCATCTGGGTGGTGTTGACATTATGTTAGGCCTATTCAGTAGTTTTTTTGTGGTGTTTGGAAGAAGTAAAGAAATGTTAATAAGAGTGGCTTATGATTCAGGGTGGTTGTTGATGAGTGGTTGAATGTGTGAAGTAGTCAAGTTTTGATTTAGACAATGCTACTCTCATGAATCACTACAGTATTGGGAAATAATGCATTTACATGCAGGAAATGTGTCACTGTGTCTTCTTGACGACCAAACCGAAAGAGTTCCTCTTTCTGGTCAGTCCATCACCCGGAGCCGGGGACTTTTCTGACGTCAGGTGGTTTCCACATTTGTAAGTGAATGTTATGGGAGGAAATGTGTTGTAATTGGCTTCTCCGCAGTTTGATGATGAAAGAGCTTATGAATGGGGAGATTACAGAAACATTCAGGACAGAGAATCCTGGGGTGATTCTCTGATGCGTCTTTTAATTTCTCTGCAGAAGGATGTAAAAATGTAGTCGGCCTGGTTATGAGAGGACTGATCCTTAGCTGTTTTCAGTTTGACTCGGTTAGCTTCCAGGCAGTTATTCCAGTACAGTTACGTTAGATCCATTATTTGGCTGATATCTTATAAGCTTCTCATGAATTTAAAATATATCATTAGTTGGCACTGTAGTAAACGTTACAAACCAATTTTTAAAGCTAAAGCTAAAACACGCTGCCACCCTACGGAAAAGGAAAGTTCTGGTTCCTGTCTGAAGTTCCTTGCTGTCAGTTGAATGTCAGACTACAGGGCTTTAGATATGCTCCACTATTGGCCATGAGCTCTGTGTTGAAATGACAGCTTTGTGTGGAGGAATAGGGTGTCATTTGGAACACAAGCATTCTGTTGGGTTCCCTCGGCTACTGATTCAAATACAAGTCTGTTATAGCTCCAGAACACAAGCACTTCACCATCTTGGATCACCCAGCTATAAACTGCGTAGGTCACTTGATATGTGAATGGCACCAGTAAAACTGGGGTTATTTGCTCCAATGGATTCTCAGATATGAAGAAGTGGTTGATCTCCTCCTGATGCCTTGTTGAAGGATTAGTTATCATTCAGAGTTATTTTCTCTGTGGATTGTCGATGTGGAGAAATAGAGAGGCGGAGGAGAGGTGAAGGCATGAAGGTGGAGGGTTGAACGGGTGTGGTAGTAACAGCTTGCAGATGGTTTGGTAGTGACAGCTAGATTATGGTGTGGTAGTTACAGCTAGAGTATGGTGTGGTAGTAACAGCTTGCAGATGGTTTGGTAGTGACAGCTAGAGTATGGTGTGGTAGTTACAGCTAGAGTATGGTGTGGTAGTTACAGCTAGAGTATGGTGTGGTAGTTACAGCTAGAGTATGGTGTGGTAGTTACAGCAAGAGTATGGTGTGGTAGTTACAGCTAGAGTATGGTGTGGTAGTTACAGCTAGAGTATGGTGTGGTAGTTACAGCTAGAGTATGGTGTGGTAGTTACAGCTAGAGTATGGTGTGGTAGTTACAGCTAGAGTATGGTGTGGTAGTTATAGCTAGAGTATGGTGTGGTAGTTACAGCTAGAGTATGGTGTGGTAGTTACAGCTAGAGTATGGTGTGGTAGTTACAGCTAGAGTATGGTGTGGTTGTAACAGCAGATTTCTCTGTCTACATTTCATTTGACATCTGACATTATGTGACTGTGACACATTTGTTTTTGTCAGTATGGGGATAAAATGTTTGCACTTATGGATGCAAGCGGCTTTGGCTAAAAGTGTCTGCTAAAAGGAACAATTACAATGAACTATTATCTTACCACAGCATGTAAATGGGGAGGCAGGCCTCTAGCAGTGTGTGTGTGTGTGTGTAGAGTTGTTTTGTGTTTGTGTAGAGGTGTGTGTGTGGCGTGTAGAGTTTTTTTTGTGCTTGTGTAGAGGTGTGTGTGTGGCGTGTAGAGTTTTTTTGTGTTTGTGTAGAGGTGTGTGTGTGGCGTGTAAAGTTTTTTTGTGCTTGTGTAGAGGTGTGTGCATGGTATGTATCTCCTCAGTGGGTCAATGTCCGGCTGTTATCTTCCCAGCAGTCAGCAGGTGCCTGTACTTCACATGGGAACGCTGCACTTAAAAAGACACCAGCCTGAAGTCCAGAGAAACTAAATGACCCCTAGCCTAGAGTAGGCCAGCCTCCTTGAAACAATTCCGGTGCCTGCAATGAACAAGGAATATTCAAATCTATTCTAATATATTTCTATTCTGTTGATCATTCTTTTCCACTCTTATTCCATACAACTTATTTTCGGTGGGTATTAACAGTTACGGCAAAAGAGCAATGGCTTTATGCTAACTCCATGCTACAACAGAGAGGATGGCTTTTTATTAATCCAACACCATCCATGTCTAAGCTGAAACAAACATGTGGCTACCCTGGAGAGAACAGCTTTACGCATCATGCTAATGAATATTCCAACACCCCCAGTCCTAGAGGCATTATGTGGAGGAGCATGCTAATGGCTATTCCAGCATCCTCCCCATCAGCAGCTATATGCGAGGGGAGCAGGCTAGTGGCTGTTCCAACATTCCCCTTCTGAGCGGCTCTATGCGGTGGGGATCTGAAGCTAGCTTTATCAGCAGGCCTCTGAGTGTGAAGGACCTGCTGTAAAAGATAACACATGCAGCAATACTCTAATGACCAGTAGACAGCCTGGGCCCGACGCTGCAGACCCAGCTTCCACTGTTATCAGAGCGATAACCCGGGAGTCCGAGAGCCACGGTCTCATCTTTAGCAAACCGGGCTGGACCAGGCTTCAAAGCTGTTTGTAATTAAACGAAATTAAGCTTATCAAATTGTTCAGAGATTAACTGAATGTATCTGGGTTAATAGTCCGTTTGGTCCAAGTGGTTGCCTGGCCAAAAGTTTAGACATTACAGAATATCACACATAACAGCTATATCACAACAACAGTTTATAATACATCACACCTGTAGGTTATAGTATATCACAACAACAGGTTATAATACATCACCTGCAGGTTATACTATATCACAACAGCTGGTTATAATATATCACACCTATAGGTTATAATACATCACACCTCCAGGTTGTAATACATCACACCTATAGGTTATAATACGTCATACCTCCAGGTTATAATACATCACACCTATAGGTTATAATACATCATACCTCCAGGTTATAATACATCACACCTATAGGTTATAGTATGTCCATACCTAAAGACCTCAAGTAATAATAATCCATTGGAAAAATGTGAAAAAAAATGCTTCAGGATTATTTTAATGTGAAACTGTCTTAAAGTAAGATATGTCATCTGATAGTTGGCCCTGAGCAACGCCACATTTCTCCCTGCTGAATTATTATGTCTCCTGGTGGAACAGGAACGTTTTCCAGATGGACAAATGCTCAGATTTTATATGCTCAGATTTTTTCACAATATTGTGTGTGTGTGTGTCTTTCTGCGTCTTATGTAAAGAAAGCAATTTCTAAACATTCATTATGCTGAGTAAAACAGACTAGAACAGGTGAGCAGAACAAGGAAGTAATGGACCTCTTTATATTCGGTATGTTATACTTATTTTATGGTTGCTGTCGGGTGTCACTAATGCAGTCCAGACTGTGAAACGCTTGATGTCTTTACTCGCTGGCCTGGATCTCAGGTCCAGAAATATTAGACTAACATTATGCTAGAAGTACGATAGGATTACAGTACCACACCAGTCCAGAAGCATTAGGCTAACAATACCACACCAGTTCAGTAGCATTGGGCTTAAAAGTACCATAACAGTCAAGTAGAATTAGGCTAACGGTAACTAGAATTGGGGAGTAACGGATTACAAAAACAGTAACTGTAATCCGTTACATTGCCAGCTAAAATATTGTTTTCGCATTACATTTACTATAAAAAAAAATTATGATTACTTATTGGATTACTTAAATTAATTTAATGTTTTAAAATATATATTTAAAGCTGAACTACATAGGATTTTCAGTAAAAAAAAATTACAGCATTTTGCATTGACTGACCGGTCAGAAAGCGGTTCCCCACCAATGCTTACAATCATAGGTTAGGTTTGCACAGGTAAAACGTATTTGTGTGCTGGCGTTCACGATTACGAACATGCTTTCTCATGCCTGCGGTTTCTGCATCATTTTGACAATTTTGGTGGTTGTGGTGCAAAACACCAGACTACTGTTAATTTAGTAAACGTGCAAAAAGTTACAGATATCTTGAATTTTATATTCAGTAATGTCAATAACACGACTAATATAGTCGTGTAGCCTATATTATAGCACTGTAATATACCTAGCTAACTACTGCAGGTAGCGCAAGGTACACCTGGCTAACTAGCTACTGCAGCTAGCAAACGGTACTGTACAACTACGTTAAACAAACATCAGTTTAGTTCGTTAAGCCGACATCCTTTCTGGAGCACCGTAATCATTTCTGGACAAGAAATCTCAGGTAAGCGTATTTAACTTCTTCACAAAGCAGATATATAACTATCTGTCATATTGCTAAAATCACTTGGGTAGTTCCCATTGAATTACAGTACTGTCTAGCAAGCCAACTAACGCTAGCGCAAACGTTAGCAAGCTACAGTACAGTAAGTCAACTACTAACTAGCTTAGTTGGTAACTTTTTTCAAACATAGACGAACATCGAGTCACCTCACAAGTACTCAAATGTAAAGATTTTGACTATGAGTTCCACAAGTAATGATTCAACAAGATATTTGACAAAATTGTAAAAGTGATATAAATAAATGATGAACGAATTTAATCAAATGGTTGACACTCTGTTTTATACTGGTTTTAAACTGGTTTTCATTGTCCAGGTCCAGCAACGGGTCCAACAGCAGAGGAAGGGAGAAAGGTGAAGATAGAATTGAAGAATCATTTCTGACAACAAGGAAGAGTAAAGTGTCCATCTGCTTGTGTGATTGTATTTTGTCAGTTGGATAATATTCATTGTTTGTTTCAGTTTATAGTTCATGATTTCTTATCTTCATCAGTTCACAATTCTTCAACTTTTGAGAAGAAAATAACCAAATGAAAAGTAAAGCGTTCATATTGGCTTGTGTTCTTATGTTTTAATTATTTAAAAAATTGCCCATTTGATAATATTTCTGAATTCGATCAGTTCATAGCTGGAACAAAAATGTCAATGATTGGAGAAGGATAGAACTCTACTAGCAGAAAAAATAACTGTTTATAATGGAAGATCTACTGTTTCATTGGATTTAACTAGATGAGATTTGCTACTTTATCCTTCCTGATGGTTATGAAGTCCCACACAGTTCTGATTTTAATTTCTTTGCTGTTGACCAACTTGGGAGTGTGAGGTGGGTGATAAATAAAATATTTTTTTAATTACGTAAGTGTTCTTGTTTGTCTGTAAATGTATAAACGTTTTTGCTACATACACTTTTTTGCCACATGTGGGGCTCTTGTGTATTACAAGGTATTCATGTACTTCGCTAGGAGAAAATGTCTGGACGATCTAACAGCATTGCCATTATTATATGTGGGAAGGGGTTGATAAAATAAGTGTATAATATTTATACATAAAACCTCACTGTAAAACTAAACGTCGGTGTAGAACGTTGCTGAAATATGTCATGCACATTTAAGAGTTTGTGGAACAGTTGGAGCAGGTAAACACAAGGTTGGAGAAAACTGTCAAGGTGGACAGAAATTAACTCAGCTGTACATATTCTTGATGTAGGTATGAATAAAAAAATTGTGAGAGTAAAAAGGGCAATGAATGGTGAACTGGATAGGACGGCAGGGATTCGCGATTACCAACAGCCAACCTTAGAGATATCATGTTGCCACGACATGCTAGCAAACAATTGACAACGTCAATTAGTTATGTTATAGCGACAACAAGAAAACTTTAACTTTTCCGGTTGTGACAACGTTGCTGCTACTTAATTTAGGTCGCCAGATAACGTCGTTACAACATTGTGACAGAATATTGTTAGCTGGGACATAGCTACGTAATAGAAAGGCTAAAATAAAACGGTTCTGGTGGATATTAGGATTTGTTTAGGATAGGCAAACTCTTTGCTGGCTTCACGATTCTCTCATCTTTTCACTTGGCAATAAAGTCAGTTATCGTTAGTTTGGTGGCGTAGTGGTTAACGACAAAGCCTAACCTATCCAACCCTGACAGTACTATAACATTCCAGTAGCATTAGGCTAACACTCATCCTCTCTGTCTCTCCCCTCATCCTTTCTGTTTCTCCCCTGATCCTCTGTCATTCCTCTCATCCTCTGTCTACCCTCATCCCCTCTGTCTCCCCCTCCCCCACCTTCCAGCCTAGTGATGGTTGATGATGGAGGAGAAAGGCCCCCGTGTAGCAGACTACTTTGTGGTAGCAGGACTCACTGACTCCTCGAAGCCCTTAGAGGAGGAGGTGCAGCTGGAGGACGGCCCCCGGCAGGCCCCTGGGGGTCGGTCCCTGGCCCCCATCACGGATGTCGCTGTGGTCATACGCTCGCTGGGGGAGGAGGTGCAGTACTTGACACTGCATATATTTTCTGTTGTTACATTTCAGTGTTGATTCCCTTCAGGGGGCAGTGTAGAACTCAGTACATACTGTTTCTCTGCATATGGTCATCTCTTAAGTTACTTTAAGGTAGATGCTAACAGTTAGCAGTGTGGTTAGGTTGAGAGATACTTTTATGATTAAATACAACTTTAAGATCATCATAGCTGAACTGTATTTTATAACACAATTTCCATTCATTCTAATTATTAAAAATATTATTTTTTTGTCTGTTTTGCTTTTAGTTAGTGCTTCATGCTTGTGAACGGCTTTGCAAATCAATTGGGGTTCTCCAAGATTCTATGTAGTATTCCATTATTTATATACTGACACTAGTGCAATGTATTGTACACTCATTAATATACCCACACTAGTGCAGTACCCTTATTAAAGTCAAAACACCAGTGCAATGTAGTGGACCCTTGCATACACTAGTGCGGTGTACCTTTCTGAATGTAATGTTGTTGGTTTCGTGATTCCTAGGTGCCTTCTGGGTACATGTGCCTGGATGTGACTCCCTCTGGTCTGTCAGCAGAGCTGAATGGAGCCAGCCTCAGAGGGCCTCAGATCTTCCTCTGCTACAAGAGAGGCCGGGATAAACCCCCTCTCACCGACCTGGGGTCAGTCTTCTCGCAACATTACTGCAAACCTCGTCAGCATGGCTGCCCAAGCGACATCCTACTGAAAGCTGGGAATAGGGTGCCATTTGTGCTAGAGGCTAATTCTCCTGTTCCTTTTAAAACGGACCTGTGATCCTCTGTTGCCCTGTTACTGTCAACCCTACATTGACTACATACTTCTCCCAGATCAGACAAAATATAATTGAGAAATGCTCAAGTTGTCAAGGAGATTGATCCTTTTTTAAATTGTCTGTCAGAGTTCTGTATGAGTGGAAGGAGAAGCTGAAACCTGGCTGCCACATCGTTCAGACAACGCCCTGTGGTCGCCCTGCCAACATCAGTAGCTCCTCCTCCCAACGAATCTACATCACCTATCGCCGTGCACCACAAAGTCAGCCTCACACATCGTTAGCTGTCACAGATGTCTGCATCATCATTCCGGGGAAAGGAGAGACGCCCCCTCACACCTTCTGCAAAGTGGACAAGAACCTCAACAGCAGTATGGTGAGCAAACACAAGCAGAGGTGTACTGTGTAGGAGGTGTACTGTCTAGGAGGTGTAGTGTCTAGGAGGTGTACTGTGTAGGAGGTGTACTGTCTAGGAGGTGTACTGTCTCAGAGGTGTACTGGGTAGGAGGTGTACTGTCTAGGAGGTGTACTGTCTAGGAGGTGTACTGTCTAAGAGGTATACTGTCTAGGAGGTGTACTGTCTAGGAGGTGTACTGTCTAGGAGGTATACTGTCTGGGAGGTGTACTGTCTAGGAGGTGTACTGTCTAGGAGGTGTACTGTCTAGGAGGTATGCTGTCTAGGAGGTGTACTATCTAGGAGGTGTACTGTCTAGGAGGTGTACTATCTAGGAGGTATGCTGTCTAGGAGGTGTACTATCTAGGAGGTATACTGTCTAGGAGGTGTACTGTCTAGGAGGTGTACTGTCTAGGAGGTATACTGTCTAGGAGGTATGCTGTCTAGGAGGTGTACTATCTAGGAGGTGTACTGTCTAGGAGGTGTACTATCTAGGAGGTATGCTGTCTAGGAGGTGTACTGGGTAGGAGGTGTACTGTCTAGGAGGTGTACTGTCTAGGAGGTGTACTGTCTAGGAGGTGTACTGTCTAAGAAGTATACTGTCTAGGAGGTGTACTGTCTAGGAGGTGTACTGTCTAGGAGGTGTACTGTCTATGAGGTATACTGTCTAGGAGGTGTACTGTCTAGGAGGTATACTGTCAAGGAGGAGTACTATCTAGGAGGTATGCTGTCTAAGAGGTGTACTGTCTAGGAGGTGTACTGTCTAGGAGGTATGCTGTCTAAGAGGTGTACTGTCTTGGAGGTGTACTGTCTAGGAGGTGTACTGTCTAGGAGGTGTACTGTCTAGGAGGTATACTGTCTAGGAGGTATGCTGTCTAGGAGGTGTACTGTCTAGGAGGTGTACTATCTAGGAGGTGTACTGTCTAGGAGGTGTACTATCTAGGAGGTATGCTGTCTAAGAGGTATACTGTCTAGGAGGTATACTGTCTAGGAGGTATACTGTCTAGGAGGTGTACTATCTAGGAGGTATGCTGTCTAAGAGGTATACTGTCTAGGAGGTATACTGTCTAGGAGGTATACTGTCTAGGAGGTATACTGTCTAGGACATGTACATGTATCGTTTATCTATTTAATCTAATGAATTATGTTTTTTATGTCAGTGGGGATCCTCAGTGTACCTGTGCTACAAGAAGTCTCTGGCTAAAACCAACACCATTGCATATAAAGCAGGTAATGTACTTCTATTGCAGAAGAGACAGAAACATGCTGGGACCATTATAAACCTGTACAGGTGCTTTACCTTAATTTGAGCCAGTTTCCCAGAGCAATTGAAGGATCCTAGATTAGCAGTAAATGTGAATTGATATTTGTATTGTGGACATTCCTTTACACTACACATTTGGAATTTATGCTGTGCATGAGAATTTTTGCATCAATATGATGCCTGAATAAACATGCAGCATCTGTAGTTGATGGTATTGGATACAAAGTTTGTGTTTGTGTTGCCAGCATTGTAAGGCCAGCGTCCATGTTGTTTTTACTCTGACCAGGTCTGCTGTCTAGATACCCCGAGGAGGACGATGTCTCCTTCCCACTGCCCGAATCCGTCCCACTGTTCTGTCTTCCAATGGGAGCGAGCATTGAGTTCTGGCCCGCCCACACGAAGCACTCCCTGCCGGTCTTCTCCACCTTCGTTCTGACCAGGGCCTCCGGGGACAAGGTGGGGACAAACACACACAAGTATACACACACACACACATATACACACACACACATGAACACACACACATATACACACACACACATATACACACACACACACATATACACACACACACATATACACACACACACACACACACACACACACATATACACACACACACATATACACACACACACATGAACACACACATATACACACACACACACACATATACACACACACACATGAACACACACACATTAACACACACACACATATACACACACACATGAACACACACACGTATACACACACACACATATACACACACACACATGAACACAGAGACATTCACGCGTGCACGGATGGGTTTAATAATGGATTGCTCATCCGCTGTCCTGCTTGGACTGTCACAACTCAGCCAACGGGTCTGTGCACACAGTCGGCTGAGGTTGTCCTCCTGACACAGGCTCTAGCGTCTCACTGGATGATTTATGATGTCATGACTACAGAGAGAAATAGTCATCGATCTTTTTTTACAGCAGGGTTTTAGTTCAGATACATTATCAGATTATTACTAGACAGTTTGCAAATGGAGATTTATTACTGATGCTTTTGAGTGTTGTGTGTTTGTGTGTTTGGGCGTGTATGTGTGTGTGTGTGTGTGTGTGGTTTATCTGTAGGTTTATGGAGCTGCCATTCAGTTCTACGAGTCGTACCCAGAAGACCAGCTAACTGACCGACAGCGTTCCCTCCTGGGCCTAACGAGTACCTGCAGTAGAGGCGACGTGTCAAGGAGTGTCCATGTTAACAAGAGCATCTGCCTGCTGTCACACTGGCCTTTCTTCGATTCCTTCCGGAACTTTCTGACATTCCTCTACCGATATTCCATCTCAGGACCCCATGCTCTGCCTATAGAGAAGTCAGTCCACAGCTTTTCAATTATTCATTTCCTATTTGATCTGTTAAATAAAGATATTTCAACTAAACTGAGGTCCTTTTGGGCCAGTTATTACAATTACAGTGTATTTGAGGAAATTCTTAATCTAGTTGCACTTGCAGCAGTGCGTTTTCTGGACTATGTATGAATTTCAAAGCAGTCATTAATATTGTATTGCACTTAAAATACAGTTGAGCTTAAAATCTAAACCACACTCACTGCAGTGCATTCACCATAAGAGCTATAAGATCTTTTCATAAGTCTTCAATTCTCTCCTCCGGGACCACTAGATGTTTTACAATTTTGTTGAGGCCCTGAACAGGCACACTTGGCTGAAGTCTCATCAGGTGTGCTAGTTCTGAAATAGATCAAATACATGGACTGGCTGGGGGTCCCTGAGAAGAGTTGAAGACTTCTGATTTACATGCTTGTATTCACAGATTTCTTTCCATTAATTTGAGGTGTGATTATTTATGTCTTGTGTTGGTTAGGTCTATCGCATGTTAGTGTGTAACACTTTCCAGACATCTTCGGAGACAGTTGAATAAACCCTTTCCTATCTTCCTGTCTACTCGTACCTAACGTCCTCTGTTCAATGTCCTGGTTTTGGTTTGCTGCTTTCCTCGCACATCTTACCGCCAGCACACATTATGCCATCATCACTTAAAGGAGACACCTGTTCAATTCGTTCTGTTTCTATGACCTGAGCGGTCCCGTCTCTTGAAAGGAGTTGGATCTTCTATTTGTTCTGTCTCTGTGACCTGAGCTGTCCCGTCTCTTGAAAGGTGACTTCTGTTCTATTTGTTCTGTTTCTATGATCTAAGCTTTCCATTTTGTCTCTTCCACAGGCACATCTCCCACTTCATGCACAAGGTCCCATTTCCCAGCTCACAGAGACCCCGCATCCTACTTCAGGTAACAGTCTTTGAAAATTTATAAGAAGTGTTTCATTAAAGCAGCCTCAAACCATAATGCTTCTGGCTCCATGCTTTCAGTTGGTATGAGGTTGTTCTGGCATTTCATTTTCACAAAATATTCTCCTCTGCCCAGAGCACATTGTTCCAGTCATGTTGGTCTTTACCCAGGTGTTGTTCCAGTAGTTTTGATATTTACCCAGGTGTTGTTCCGGTTGTTTTGGTCTTTACCCAGGTGTTGTTCCAGTAGTTTTGATATTTACCCAGGTGTTGTTCCGGTTATTTTGGTCTTTAGCCAGGTGTTGTTCCAGTAGTTTTGGTCTTTACCCAGGTGTTGTTCCAGTAGTTTTGATATTTACCCAGGTGTTGTTCCGGTTGTTTTGGTCTTTAGCCAGGTGTTGTTCCAGTAGTTTTGCTCTTTACCCAGGTGTTGTTCCAGTAGTTTTGGTCTTTACCCAGGTGTTGTTCCGGTTGTTTTGGTCTTTAGCCAGGTGTTGTTCCAGTAGTTTTGGTCTTTACCCAGGTGTTGTTCCAGTAGATTTGGTCTTTACCCAGGTGTTGTTCCAGTAGATTTGGTCTTTACCCAGGTGTTGTTCCAGTAGATTTGGTCTTTACCCAGGTGTTGTTCCAGTAGTTTTGGTCTTTACCCAGGTGTTGTTCCAGTAGTTTTGGTCTTTACCCAGGTGTTGTTCCAGTAGTTTTGGTCTTTACCCAGGTGTTGTTCCGGTTGTTTTGGTCTTTAGCCAGGTGTTGTTCCAGTAGTTTTGGTCTTTACCCAGGTGCTGACTGGCAAAATTCTTCCTTCCTGACATCCCATGTATTCCAGGTTTGTGCAGTCTCTACCTGACAGTTGACACAGGTACCTTTGGTTGGTCTAAGAACTTGGGTTCTAAGGGATTTTATGAGCATGTTTTCAGTCAGCTCTTGTGCTGAATTTGGAGAAACAACCTGTCCCTCGTAGAGCACCAGTGGTCAGTAATTATCCATCAGACAGTGGAATTATGCACTTTGAATTGCTTGATTATGGTTTTGTTACCTCTCTCAGACTAATGGACATACATTTTCTTTCTTCTGGAAGTCATGGATTAGTCTTTTGATCTTGGCCTGATGTTTTACTGTACACCCATCTGGTTAAGACCTAACCAGAAAAGGTTTCTAATCGTTATGGTATGGTACCCTCACATGTTACTCTCAAATTATTTTCCAATTATATTCACCGGTTTTATGCACCTGATTCTGAATTTTATGTGATGGTAAAGTGTACATCACTAAAGTTTTTTTCCTAGTTTACTTTCATAAGTTAATGTGGTTTGAATTTAGCTCAAATACCAATTTTTGTCGAAGTATAACAGTGTGTACTTTATCACATGACTGTAGATGTTATTTAAGCCTCTGATTTTTCTCCCAGCTGTCTCCACATGATAGTCTGATGTTGAGTCAGCCTGTCTCCTCCCCTCTGCCTCTCAGGTGAGACAGCAGAACTACTGTATATAATGAGTACTGATTGGATTTTATATGTTAACAGCAGAACTACTGTATATAATGAGTACTGATTAGATTTTATATGTTAACAGCAGAACTACTGTATTGAATGAGTACCATTTGGATTTTATATGTTAACAGCAGGACTACTGTATTGAATGAGAACCATTTGGATTTTATATGTTAACAGCAGAACTACTGTATATAATGAGTACTGATTGGATTTTATATGTTAACAGCAGAACTACTGTATATAATGAGTACTGATTGGATTTTATATGTTAACAGCAGAACTACTGTATATAATGAGTACTGATTGGATTGTATATGTTAACAGCAGAACTACTGTATATAATGAGTACTGATTGGATTGTATATGTTAACAGCAGAACAGCAGCTGCTGCTTGTGGAACACTGTTGCTCAAAGCATCTCTCTCTGTCTGTCTGTCTGTCTGCCTGTCTGTCATCCTCTGTCTCCATTGTCTTTTTGTCTGTCATTTTCTCTCTCCGTATGTCTTTCTCTATGTCTTTCTGTCTGTGAAATCTCTCTCTCTGTGTTTCTGTCTTTCATCCTCTCTCTCTGTCTGTCTGTCTTGTCTCTGAGACAGTGGTGGCCGTCTCTCCACTCTGCTCCTGAACTTAGGTCCTAAGAATGCGGCCACCCTGCTGGTTCTGGCTGTCACGGAACACAAGATCCTGGTCCACTCTCTCAGACCAGCCGTGCTGACCAGCGTTACTGAGGCTCTGGTGTCGGTGAGTGTATGGTGTGTGTTCGGTCGGTGAGTGTGTGTGTGTCGGTAAATGTGTGTGTCGGTGAGTGTGTGTGGTGTGTGTTTCGGTCGGTGAGTTGTCAGTTGTGTGTTTGGCTCGGTGAGTGTGTGTGTGTCGGTAAATATGTGTGTGTCAGTGAATGTGTGTTGTGTATGTTTGGGTCAGTGAAGGTGTGTCTGTGAATATGTGTGTTTTGGTGAGTGTGTGTGGTGTGTCGGTGAGAGTGTGTGTCGTAAATGTGTGTGTTTTGGTGAGTGTGTGTGTGTCTCAGGGAGCTGAAGAAAAAGATTTCCAGCTTCTTTTAAGTGCAAAGATGTTCCTCATTGTTGGCTGCCCTGATCCACTGGCTGTAAATGTCCCAATATTGGTTGACCTGCTTAATGACTGGATGTACATCAAACAACAATATTGTCTTAAGCACTTTACTTGAACTAAGGCTGTCAACCTAAAAGTGTAGAAACTCACTGCTGTAAGTCGGTCTGGATGAGGGCGTCTGCTGATTAACTAAATTAAATAAATATGAATTCCTTAGCCATTCTGCTGTCAGGGCAAGCTGGGACCGGCATGTGTTATTATTCTTGACCCTTGAACCCACAGATGATATTCCCGTTCCATTGGCCGTGCCCTTACATCCCTCTGTGCCCTTTGGCCCTGGCGGGGGTCCTCTCCGCACCCTGCCCCTTCATCGTGGGGGTCGACTCACGATACTTTGACCTCTATGTGCCTCCATCCGACGTCTGCTGTGTTGACCTGGACACCAACAACATATTGCAGTGAGTCACTTGTAACCCTTGACTACTGACCTTTGACCCTTAAAAGTTATTTCAATGTGTTTTTTTATTTACAAATAAAAAAAAATACTTAAATACAATGCATATCATACAAATAAGTATTTCAAAGTCCTTTCAAATAGTATGTATTTTACCAAAATAGAATTAAAAACATAAAATATTCAAATACTTCCAATAGAAGTAGTTGCTTTGGACCAATTTTGAAAATACTCAGATCCACAGAAGGAATATTTAAAGAACACTCTGGTAAACATGTAAAACCAGGTCTTATGTCCCATGAGTCACCATGAATCCTCCCATCTCTGACCTTTTGTCTTGGATTTATCCACACTTAGATCTTGTAATGGTGATGACTCACTCAAACAAGATCATAATATTGTCTAAATTATTTTAACAGATATTAGTTTCCAAGACGTATTTCCGTGTTGTCTTAAGAAAAGGAGCAGTGAGCGATGTGTGATGGGTGTCTCTGTTAATATTAACATGAAGTACTGGTGAGACGTGCTCTCCTCACAGAGGTGGTGATGTAATGATGTCTTCCTGTCTGAAACAGCACAGCAGAGCATGAGAACCCAATCCTCTACCGAATAAGATGTCACTCCCACACCTGTACTTTCCACATCAACTACTGATTACCTTATCGTTGTTGTCAGGGAGTCTGTCCTCATAAACCACAAATCTTCCTGCTGTCAGAGTGGCTGTCCTCCTAAACCACATCTCTTCCTGTTGTCAGGGAGGCTGTCCTCCTAAACCACACCTCTTCCTGTTGTCAGGGAGGCTGTCCTCCTAAACCACATCTCTTCCTGTTGTCAGGGAGGCTGTCCTCCTAAACCACATCTCTTCCTGTTGTCAGGGAGGTTGTTGTTCTAAACCACATCTCTTCCTATTGTGAGGGAGGCTGTTGTTCTAAACCACATCTCTTCTTGTTGTCAGGGAGGCTGTCCTCCTAAACCACATCTCTTCTTGTTGTCAGGGAGGCTGTCCTCCTAAACCACATCTCTTCTTGTTGTCAGGGAGGCTGTCCTCCTAAACCACATCTCTTCCTGTTTGCAGTATTTCACCTGTCTCTCCTTTCCACTCTCTCTCTTTTGATCTCTCTCTCCTTCCCCCCTCCTTGTCATAACCTTTCAGGGTTGTCTGTCTGTCTTTCCATGGTTGTTGTGATCTGTAATGTTATGTGTTTATTCAGGGACTTAATAATTAATTAATATGTTGTGCTGTGTTCTCAGTAAAGATGAGAAGAGGGCCCTAACGTGGAAGATACTACCAAGGAGAGCCTGCAAACACCTCCTCAGTGCTCTGGGCAGCCTCTACCAACAACTGACTGAAGGTAGGGAAAATGTGTGTGGCCATGTTGTACCTACCTTCTGGGGAGTAAAAGTCAGCAGAAGGTAGGTAAAACATGAATTATTGTGGGGACCATGTGGGGACGGCCACACTAGGAAAAACTACATTTTCCGGCTTTGTGGACAATTGTGAGTCTGTATAGAAAAACATAAGAAACAGAGCTGGATATCTCAACAGTAACCGGGAACTTTCAATAAGTGACCTTTATTAGTGACCTTTATTTATAGATGTGTCATTTTCATCTTCCATGTATTCAGACATATTTATAGATGTGTCATTTTCATCTACCATGTATTTAGACATATTTATAGACGTGTCATTTTCATCTACCATGTATTCAGACGTATTTATAGACGTGTCATTTTCATCTACCATGTATTCAGACATGTTTATAGACGTGTCATTTTCATCTACCATGTATTTAGACATATTTATAGACGTGTCATTTTCATCTACCATGTATTCAGACATATTTATAGACGTGTCATTTTCATCAACCATGTATTCAGACATATTTGTAGACGTGTCATTTTCATCTACCATGTATTCAGACATATTTATAGACGTGTCCTTTTTATCTACCATGTATTCAGACATATTTATAGACATGTCATTTTCATCTACCATGTATTCAGACATATTTATAGACGTGTCATTTTCATCTACCATGTATTCAGACATATTTATAGATGTGTCATTTTCATCTACCATGTATTCAGACATATTTATAGACGTGTCATTTTCATCTACCATGTATTCAGACATGTTTATAGATGTGTCATTTTCATCTACCATGTATTTAGACATATTTATAGACGTGTCATTTTCATCTACCATGTATTCAGACCTATTTATAGACGTGTCATTTCCATCTACCATGTATTTAGACATATATATAGACGTGTCATTTTCATCTACCATGTATTCAGACATATTTATAGACGTGTCATTTTCATCTACCATGTATTCAGACATTTATAGACGTGTCATTTTCATCTACCATGTATTCAGACATATTTATAGACGTGTCATTTTCATCTACCATGTATTCAGACATATTTATAGACGTGTCATTTTCATCTACCATGTATTTAGACATATATATAGACGTGTCATTTTCATCTACCATGTATTCAGACATATTCATAGACGTGTCATTTTCATCTACCATGTATTCAGACATATTTATAGACGTGTCATTTTCATCTACCATGTATTCAGACATATTTATAGACGTGTCCTTTTTATCTACCATGTATTCAGACATATTTATAGACGTGTCATTTTCATCTACCATGTATTCAGACATATTTATAGATGTGTCATTTTCATCTACCATGTATTCAGACATATTTATAGACGTGTCATTTTCATCTACCATGTTTTAGACATATATATAGACGTGTCATTTTCATCTACCATGTATTCAGACATATTTATAGACGTGTCATTTTCATCTACCATGTATTCAAACATATATATAGACGTGTCATTTTCATTTACCATGTATTCGGACATATTCATAGACGTGTCATTTTCATTTACCATGTATTCGGACATATTCATAGACGTGTCATTTTCATCTACCATGTATTCAGACATGTTTATAGACGTGTCACATGTGTGTGCATTAAACTAATGCAGAAAATGTCCATAACTCTGACTGAAAATCTTTTGGTCCCAGGTGGCCTAGCCAACAGAGAGGACGGTCACACCGAGCCCACAGCCCGTGATCCAGACCTGGCTTGCGGGGGGAAGAGCCTCCACACACTGGAGATGGAGATACAGGAGTCCTTCCTCAGGTTCATGGCAGCCATCTTGAAAGGCTACCGCTCCTACCTGCTGCCCATCACCCAGGCCCCGTCTGAGAGGACCACGGACGCCGGCTCGCTGTTCGACCTGCAGGGTTGGTACACCGTTTCTTCACATTTGGGACCATCTCCTTTGACCCCATCTATCTAGTTGGATTTACGTCACCTTCCCTAGCTCTCTGTCTGTTCTTATGGGTTTATTCAGATGCCTGCTGGAAACACCATAAGTTCTTCCCAGGTTTAAGAATGTCAGCACCATTTCTCTTCCTGTGTTCTCTATGACTCCTCTATGTTTCCTGTCTGTTTCCTATGTGTTTCCAGTCCACTTCTTGTTTTTCCTGTCTGGTTTCTGACTGTTTCCTCTCTGTTTCCTGTCTTATCCTGTCTGTTTCCTGTCTGTATCTTTTCTGTATCCTCTCTTTCCTCTCTGTTTTCACTCTTTATACTCTCGGTTTCCTGTATCCTTCTTGTTTCCTCTGTATCATCTGTTTCCTGTTTCCTCACTTTTCACTCTTTGTTTCCTGTCTGTTTCCACTCTTTATACTCTCTGTTTCCTGTCTATTACCTCTCAGTTTTATATGTTTTATTTTTCCAGGAAGCTCTTTCAGATAAATCTTAATTTCTTTTGAAGGAGACCCAACCTGTATTTTCACATTTTATGGTTGTAATGTGGCTGTTATCTTTAGCATACTTCCAGTATGTTTCCAGTATGTTTCTAATACAATACTGTTCAGTGATGGATTAAAAAATCTAAAATAGTTCTAATGTTCTTTAGGGTTCTTAAAGAGCCGGGACCGTTCACATCAGAAGTTCTACTCCTTGATGATCAAGACCCAGATGTTTATCCGGTTCATCGAGGAGTGTTCTTTCGTTAGTGACAAAGATGCCAGCCTGGCCTTCTTTGATGAGTGTGTCGATAAGGTATGATCATGATGGAGTATTGTACAGTTGCCAGAATAAATTCTATCCTGGCTTGAGCGGGAAGGTAAGGTACGATTTGTTAATCCATAGTGAATGAGATGAACTAGCATGCCATGAATCATGTTCAGTAATGGACTTTAATTGTCATTGCTTCTGGTTGGAGGGGTGGTTGGGGGAAGGCTTTGGCACTGCTCCGCCCCATTGGAGGAGTGGTCAGGGGAAGGCTTTGGCACTGCTTCATTCTGGTTGGAGGAGTTGTTGGGGGAATGCTTTGGCACTGCTTCACTCCAGTTCGAGGAGAGGTGGTTGGGGGAAGCCTTTCGCACTGCTTCACCTTGGCTGGAAGAATGATTGGCTAGGGATGCCTTGCCATATGACGCTGGAGCAGTTTCTTGTAGTGGCTTGAGCATATGAAAGCTAATTGTAGTCGTTAGCTGGAGAAGCACTGTTCAGTTTGACTTTTTCTGGAGTGAGATGTAAGGCCTAAGATATACCTATTCCCTACAGAAGGCCTTATATACACCAATTCCCTACAGAAGGCCTTATATATACCAATTCCCTACAGAAGGCCTTATATACATCAATTTCCTACAGAAGGCCTTATACACACCAATTCCCTACAGAAGGCCTTATATGTACATATTCCTTACAGATGGCCTTTTATATATTTCTAGTAATTTCTGTTTGTTAGGAATGTCATTCTCTTGGTTTAGAATGAATCATTGACAGAAGACACAGATAATGAGCTCCTTCAGTTATACAAAATTCAGTATGTTCAGTGTCTCATATCAAGTGTTTTCATCATTTATTATAATCACTCAGGGCAGTTTGCTGAACTAATCAGATCCAGTAAGAGGTTTGAACCTGCAGGAAGCTGAACTATTTAACCCAGACTCATTCTTCAGTATCTCATTAGTACCAGGCTGTATCTTGCTCTTCTATAATAAATCTTTCTGTCTCTATTCTTGTTTCACTTTTTTCTCCTTTTTCCTTCATCTTATTTATTGTTATGTTTCTCCCCTTTCCTTTGTGTGCTGCGCACTCTCCTGTCTGCCAATGTGGGTTCTTGGCTCATGCTTGGACAGCTTTACACCAATGGAAGCAAGGTACCTGGGTTCTTGTCTTCTTGTCTCTTTACTTTTGATATTCTTCACGTTTCAATCCAGTGGTGGTGATGCTCTGATGATCATGATATTGTGTAATACTAACACAACACAAAATCCTAAATAATGAATGCCAGACTATACCCACCAGTTATCAAAAACCTAAAAAAGACGACGTTTCATTTATATAGTAATGCAACTTTGTCCTAAAAACAGAGCACTCACGTGGCAGAATACCTGAACATGAATCATGTAAATTGTCTCTCATGAAAAGCCAATTAAAATTGAAATTCAGAATAAGAGATGAGACAGAGATAAAGAGAGACTGGTGGAGAGAGAGACAGAGAGACCAAGTAGAGAGAGTTAGAGAGAATCAAAGTAGAGAGACACGGAGAGAGAAAAAGTAGAGAGAGATGAAGTGAGAAAAAGTAGAGAGGGATGGCAAGAGATAAAGTAGGGAGGCATGGAGACAAATAGAAAGCAGAGAGGGATAGAGAGAGAAAGGGACCCAGGTCTGTTGCATTAGCTGTGTGTGTTGGAGATTTTCACTTACATTATTGAACAAGAACCATTAGAGAAATGCTAATGAAGGCTTTGCATATCCTTTTAGACTTCACAGTACAGACACACCTTTCAGACATTTATAGAATGTGACAATACCAGCAATAGGAGAATGTGACAACCATTCAGACATTCATAGAATGTGACAATACCAGAAATAGGAGAATGTGACAACCATTCAGACATTCATAGAATGTGACAATACCAGAAATAGGAGAATGTGACAACCATTCAGACATTTATAGAATGTGACAATACCAGAAAAAGGAGAATGTGACAACCATTCAGACATTTATAGAACATTACAAAACACCATATAGCCATGAGAGTGTGACAACAACATATTTATAGAATGTGACTACTTTTCAGATATCTTTAGAGAATGTGGCAGTGTTTCAGACATTTGTTTTTGAATGTAATAATCTGTCAGATATTTGTAGAAAGTGACAACCTTTCAGATATGCTTTGGTGTTTCAGGCTATATCAGATCCAGTCATGGGTGTCTTTTTGGTTTTGTAATATAATCTCTGAGTACATTTGAGCTGAGATACCCAGAGCAGAGGCTCCCAATAAAGTGAGTCATCTCATTTTGCTGTTCTGTTTGTCTGGATGGAAACAGTGGAACTGATAGTTGACCTCAGTTGAGGACTGGGTTTGGAGTATTAGGCTGACAAAGAGGATTACGTGAAGTGGCTGTGTCTTTTCAGGGGACAGTCAAGAAAAAAGTTATAGACGAGACTTAGATGTCCCTGAGGCCTTAGATGAGAAGAGACCAGTGGAAACAAGGGGAAGAGGAGCGATAAGAGGGGAGGTGAGGAGAGGAAAGGAGAGGAGATAAGACCAGAGGAGAGCTAAGAGGGGAGGTGAGGAGAGGAAAGGAGAGGAGATAAGACCAGAGGACAGCTAAGAGGGGAGATGAGGAGAGGAAAGGAGAGGAGATAAGACCAGAGGAGAGCTAAGAGGGGAGGTAACTGGAGGAAGGGAGAGGAGATAAGACCAGAGGAGAGATAAGAGGGGAGGTGAGGAGAGGAAAGGAGAGGAGATAAGACCAGAGGAGAGCTAAGAGGAGAGGTGAGGAGAGGAAAGGAGAGGAGATAAGACCAGAGGAGAGATAAGAGGGGAGGCGAGGAGAGGAGATAAGACCAGAGGAGAGCTAAGAGGGGAGGTGAGGAGAGGAAAGGAGAGGAGATAAGACCAGAGGAGGGCTAAGAGGGAAGGTGAGGAGAGGAAAGGAGAGGGGGTAGATGAAAGCAGAGGAGAGCTAGTTGACTGAACAACAGTGTCAAGTGGAAGACATGAAATCAGGAAGAGGGAGGTAGCTTGGAGGACGAGTGGAAGAGCAGAATGAGGAGGACTTGTAGGGTCATACCTCATGATGTGAAGGGGGGATGGTCACACCTCCGTGGCACAGCTGTGAGGGGGAGGGTCACACCTCCTTGGCATGGCTGTGAGGGAGGAGGTTCACACCTCCTTGGCATCGCTGTGAGGGAGGAGGGTCACACCTCCTTGGCATGGCAGGGAGGGAGAAAGTCACACCTCCTTTGCATGGCTGAAAGGGGGCAGGTCATACCTCCTTTGCATGGCTATGAGGGGGCGGGTGACACCTCCTTTGCATGGCTGAGAGGGGGGAGGTCACACCTCCTTTGCATGGCTGAGAGGGGGGAGGTCATACCTCCTTTGCATGGCTGAGAGGGGGGAGGTCACACCTCCTTTGCATGGCTGAGAGGGGGGAGGTCACACCTCCTTTGCATGGCTGAGAGGGGGGAGGTCACACCTCCTTTGCATGGCTGAGAGGGGGGAGGTCACACCTCCTTTGCATGGCTGAGAGGGGGGAGGTCACACCTCCTTTGCATGGCTGAGAGGGGGGAGGTCATACCTCCTTTGCATGGCTGAGAGGGGGGAGGGTTCACAATCAGATCATTGTAATGAGGGCAGTCGGCTATTATCCCTGCAGGACGTTGACCTATATGTGATAGACATGCCTAGTATCAGTGCCCGTCTTTCTGGATGGACATTCAAGCTTTTATCAGATCAGACCAGAAGGTTTCTCAGGGGTCAAAATTAGGCAAAGGTTGTACCCCAACCCCTGTTCCCCTGCGCTCTACCGGAAGCCCCTCTGTGATATACTTTATATAATATCTGGATACACTCTGTGATATACTTTATATAATATATGGATACACTCTGTGATATACTTTATTTAATATCTGGATACACTCTGTGATATACTTTATATAATATCTGGATACACTCTGTGATATACTTTATATAATATCTGGATACACTCTGTGATATACTTTATTTAATATCTGGATACACTCTGTGATATACTTTATTTAATATCTGGATACACTCTGTGATATACTTTATATAATATCTGGATACACTCTGTGATATACTTTATATAATATCTGGATACACTCTGTGATATACTTTATATAATATCTGGATACACTCTGTGATATACTTTATATAATATCTGGATACACTCTGTGATATACTTTATTTAATATCTGGATACACTCTGTGATATACTTTATATAATATCTGGATACACTCTGTGATATACTTTATATAATATCTGGATACACTCTGTGATATACTTTATTTAATATCTGGATACACTCTGTGATATACTTTATTTAATATCTGGATACACTCTGTGATATACTTTATATAATATCTGGATACACTCTGTGATATACTTTATATAATATCTGGATACACATTTGAAGACAACTATGATAGTGTTAAATCTGCCCTGTTGTCCATGTTCACTTGAGCAGCTAATGCACACTACAATGTCTTCCCTAATACGTAAAAGAAAGCTAGGATCCCCTTGTTTTTCCGACCTTAATCATCCCCGCAATGCCAGGACCGCTGTAGTCCTGTATGCAATGTTGCCAGATTTTATTGACAGTACACTGCTATATCTCCTGCTGACTCCACAAAAACCGACCTGCCCAAGCCCATTAAAAATGGCCCAATTGGTTAGGAAACCCACCTAGCAACACTGCCAATATGGAAGTAGTTTCCTCCTACGGTCACATTCACTGTAGTATTTTGCTTGAGTCCAAGATCATGTTTTACCATGCCCACACACAGAGGTGCAAGATTTTGGGGAGGCCGTCGTCTTTGAGTTTTGAATGCAGGAAAAACCCTGGTTTCTGGCTGATAGATCCTGATTCAGTCAGTTGCTCCTAGATCAGTAGTTCTGTTTCCAGCAGATTGTAGAGATGTAGCAAGACAGACAGGTTAATAACTGTAGTTTTCTTCCTCCAGACAGACAGACAGGTGGTTGATGACTGTGGTGTTCTTCCTCCAGACAGACAGGTGGTTGGTGTCTGTGGTGTTCTTCCTCCAGACAGACAGACAGGTGGTTGATGTCTGTGGTGTTTTTCCTCCAGACAGACAGACAGGTGGTTGATGTCTGTGGTGTTTTTCCTCCAGACAGACAGACAGGTGGTTGATGTCTGTGGTGTTCTTCCTCCAGACAGACAGACAGGTGGTTGATGTCTGTGGTGTTCTTCCTCCAGACAGACAGTGATCGTCCTGAAGACTTGAAGTTGATAGAGCTGGATGAATCCCATCGCAGTGAACACACAGTCTACATCAACCCTCCTGACCTGCCCCCCTTACCCCCGGGACAGGAGTACCCGCTCTGCTACAGGTACGCTCTCACACGCACACACACATACTCACCCACACAGTCTACATCAACCCTGCTGACCTGGTAGAGGTAGAGCCCTTCCCAGTATGAATCAGGTGAGGTAGAGCCCTTCCCAGTATGAATCAGGTGAGGTAGAGCCCTTCCCAGTATGAATCAGGTGAGGTAGAGCCCTTCCCTGTATGAATCAGGTGAGGTAGAGCCCTTCCCAGTGTGAATCACATGAGGTATAAGCCTCCCCAGGGTGAAATCAGGTGAGGTAGAGCCTTTCCCAGTGTGAATCAGGCAAGGTAGAGCCCTTCCCAGGGTGAATCAGGTGAGGTAGAGCTTTGCCCAGGGTGAATCAGATGAGGTAGAGCCCTTTCCAGGGTGAATCAGGTGAGGTAGAGCCCTTCCCTGGGTGAATCATGTGAGGTAGAGCCCTTCCCAGGGTAAATCAGGTGAGGTAGAGCCCTTCCCAGGGTGAATCACATGAGGTAGAACCCTTCCCAGGGTGAATCAGGTGAGGTAGAGCCCTTTCCAGGGTGAATCAGGGGAGGTAGAGCCCTTTCCTGGGTGAATCGTGTGAGGTAGAGCCCTTCCCAGGGTAAATCAGGTGAGGTAGAGCCCTTCCCAGGGTGAATCACATGAGGTAGAACCCTTCCCAGGGTGAATCAGGTGATGTAGAGCCCTTTCCAGGTTGAATCAGGGGAGGTAGAGCCCTTCCCTGGGTGAATAATGTGAGGTAGAGCCCTTCCCTGGGTAAATCAGATGAGGTAGAGCCCTCCCCAGGGTGAATCACATGAGGTAGAACCCTTCCCAGGGTGAATCATTTGAGGTAGGGCCCTTCCCAGGGTGAATCATGTGAGGTAGAGCCCTTCCCAGGGTGAATCATGTGAGGTAGAGCCCTTCCCAGGGCATATCAGGTGAGGTAGAGCCCTTCCCAGGGTGAATCAGATTAGGTAGAGCCCTTCCCAGGGTGAATCATGTGAGGTAGAGCCCTTCCCAGGGTGAATCACATGAGGTAGAACCCTTCCCAGGGTGAATCATGTGAGGTAGAGCCCTTCCCAGGGTATATCAGGTGAGGTAGAGCCCTTCACAGGGCAAATTGGTAGAGGTTAAAGAAACACTGCTTCATGTGCTGTGGTGACGTAATTGGGTTTTCCTGCAGCTACTCTGGGTTTCCGGTGCTGAGTCCTGACCTGTTGGATCTCCAGGAGGGCCCCCACCCCTCCTCCGCCCAGATGACTCAGAGACACGTCAGTCCCGTCAGTCCTGCCACCATCTTCAGACGCTCCAAACAGGTCAGGGGGCAGGTGCACACATTATCCATCTATACACACTCATACACAATCCTCCTTATCCATCTATGCACACACACACACACACACACACAATCCTCCTTATCCATCTATGCACACACACACACACACACACACACAAACACACAATCATCCTCATCCATTTATACACACACACACACACAATCCTCCTTATCCATCTATGCACACACAAACACACACACACACACACACACACAATCCTCTTTATCCATCTATACACACACACATACACACACAATCCTCCTTATCCATCTATACACACACACAATCCTCCTTATCCATCTATACACACATACAATCCTCCTTATCCATCTATACACACCCACACACACACACACCCAATCCTCCTTAACCATCTATACACTCCCACACACACACACAAACACAATACTCCTTACCCATCTATACACACCCACATACACACACACACACACACACATACACACACAATCCTCCCTGTCCATCTATACACACCCACATACACACACACACACACACACACACACAATCCTCTTTATCCATCTATACACATCCACACACACACACACACAATCCTCCTTACCCATCTATACACACCCACACACACAAATACACACACAATCCTCCTTGTCCATCTATACACACCCACATACACACACACATACACACACAATCCTCCTTGTCCATCTATACACACCCACACACACATACACACAATCCTTCTTATCCATCTATACACACCCACACACATACACACACACAATCCTCCATCTCCACACACACACACACACAATCCTCCTTATCCACCTATACACACAGACATACTATCCTCCTTATCCATCTACACACACGCACACATCCTCCATATCAACTGAAAGCGTTGTTGGATTTCTGGCCATACAATGCGTCCTAATCTCCCTACTGTGGTTCCAGGAGGTCCGGTCGGCCCAGAGAATGGCTAGAACCTACTCCTCAGTACCCCAGATGTGGTCCAAGTGTCTACTGCGCCACTGCTACGGGCTGTGGTTCGTCTGCCTGCCGGCCTACACTGCCGCCTGCCACTCCAAGGTCCGAGCGCTACGCGTGGCCTACGACGTCCTGAGGAGGATGCAGGACAAGAAGATACAGGCCCCTGATGAGGTAAGAACACATTGATGAGAACCTATTATAACCAGGGTTTATTATTAGACAGCCCCTGATGAGGTAAGAACACATTGATGAGAACCTATTATAACCAGGGTTTATTATTAGACAGCCCCTGATGAGGTAAGAACACATTGATGAGAACCTATTATAACCAGGGTTTATTATTAGACAGCCCCTGATGAGGTAAGAACACATTGATGAGAACCTATTATAACCAGGGTTTATTATTAGACAGCCCCTGATGAGGTAAGAACACATTGATGAGAACCTATTATAACCAGGGTTTATTATTAGACAGCCCCTGATGAGGTAAGAACACATTGATGAGAACCTATTATAACCAGGGTTTATTATTAGACAGCCCCTGATGAGGTAAGAACACATTGATGAGAACCTATTATAACCAGGGTTTATTATTAGACAGCCCTTGATGAGGTAGGAACACATTGATGAGAACCTATTATAACCAGGGTTTATTATTAGACAGCCCCTGATGAGGTAAGAACACATTGATGAGAACCTATTATAACCAGGGTTTATTATTAGACAGCCCCTGATGAGATAGGAACACATTGATGAGAACCTATTATAACCAGGTTTTATTATTAGACAGCCCCTGATGAGATAGGAACACATTGATGAGAACCTATAATAATCAGGGTTTATTATTAGACAGCCCCTGATGAGGTAGGAACACATTGATGAGAACCTATTATAACCAGGGTTTATTATTAGACAGCCCCTGATGAGATAGGAACACATTGATGAGAACCTATTATAACCAGGTTTTATTATTAGACAGCCCCTGATGAGATAGGAACACATTGATGAGAACCTATTATAACCAGGGTTTATTATTAGACAGCCCTTGATGAGGTAAGAACACATTGATGAGAACCAATTATAACCAGGGTTTATTATTAGACAGCCCCTGATGAGGTAAGAACACATTGATGAGAACCTATTATAACCAGGGTTTATTATTACACAGCCCCTGATGAGGTAAGAACACATTGATGAGAACCTATTATAACCAGGGTTTATTATTAGACAGCCCCTGATGAGGTAAGAACACATTGATGAGAACCTATTATAACCAGGGTTTATTATTAGACAGCCCCTGATGAGGTAAGAACACATTGATGAGAACCTATTATAACCAGGGTTTATTATTAGACAGCCCCTGATGAGGTAAGAACACATTGATGAGAACCTATTATAACCAGGGTTTATTATTAGACAGCCCCTGATGAGGTAAGAACACATTGATGAGAACCTATTATAACCAGGGTTTATTATTAGACAGCCCCTGATGAGGTAAGAACACATTGATGAGAACCTATTATAACCAGGGTTTATTATTAGACAGCCCTTGATGAGGTAGGAACACATTGATGAGAACCTATTATAACCAGGGTTTATTATTAGACAGCCCCTGATGAGGTAAGAACACATTGATGAGAACCTATTATAACCAGGGTTTATTATTAGACAGCCCCTGATGAGATAAGAACACATTGATGAGAACCTATTATAACCAGGTTTTATTATTAGACAGCCCCTGATGAGATAGGAACACATTGATGAGAACCTATAATAATCAGGGTTTATTATTAGACAGCCCCTGATGAGGTAGGAACACATTGATGAGAACCTATTATAACCAGGGTTTATTATTAGACAGCCCCTGATGAGATAGGAACACATTGATGAGAACCTATTATAACCAGGTTTTATTATTAGACAGCCCCTGATGAGATAGGAACACATTGATGAGAACCTATTATAACCAGGGTTTATTATTAGACAGCCCTTGATGAGGTAGGAACACATTGATGAGAACCAATTATAACCAGGGTTTATTATTAGACAGCCCCTGATGAGGTAAGAACACATTGATGAGAACCTATTATAACCAGGGTTTATTATTACACAGCCCCTGATGAGGTAAGAACACATTGATGAGAACCTATTATAACCAGGGTTTATTATTAGACAGCCCCTGATGAGGTAAGAACACATTGATGAGAACCTATTATAACCAGGGTTTATTATTAGACAGCCCCTGATGAGGTAGGAACACATTGATGAGAACCTATTATAACCAGGGTTTATTATTAGACAGCCCCTGATGAGGTAAGAACACATTGATGAGAACCTATTATAACCAGGGTTTATTATTAGACAGCCCTTGATGAGGTAGGAACACATTGATGAGAACCTATTATAACCAGGGTTTATTATTAGACAGCCCCTGATGAGGTAAGAACACATTGATGAGAACCTATTATAACCAGGGTTTATTATTAGACAGCCCCTGATGAGATAGGAACACATTGATGAGAACCTATTATAACCAGGTTTTATTATTAGACAGCCCCTGATGAGATAGGAACACATTGATGAGAACCTATAATAATCAGGGTTTATTATTAGACAGCCCCTGATGAGGTAGGAACACATTGATGAGAACCTATTATAACCAGGGTTTATTATTAGACAGCCCCTGATGAGATAGGAACACATTGATGAGAACCTATTATAACCAGGTTTTATTATTAGACAGCCCCTGATGAGATAGGAACACATTGATGAGAACCTATTATAACCAGGGTTTATTATTAGACAGCCCTTGATGAGGTAGGAACACATTGATGAGAACCAATTATAACCAGGGTTTATTATTAGACAGCCCCTGATGAGGTAAGAACACATTGATGAGAACCTATTATAACCAGGGTTTATTATTACACATCCCCTGATGAGGTAAGAACACATTGATGAGAACCTATTATAACCAGGGTTTATTATTAGACAGCCCCTGATGAGGTAAGAACACATTGATGAGAACCTATTATAACCAGGGTTTATTATTAGACAGCCCCTGATGAGGTAAGAACACATTGATGAGAACCTATTATAACCAGGGTTTATTATTAGACAGCCCTTGATGAGGTAGGAACACATTGATGAGAACCTATTATAACCAGGGTTTATTATTAGACAGCCCCTGATGAGGTAAGAACACATTGATGAGAACCTATTATAACCAGGGTTTATTATTAGACAGCCCCTGATGAGATAGGAACACATTGATGAGAACCTATTATAACCAGGTTTTATTATTAGACAGCCCCTGATGAGATAGGAACACATTGATGAGAACCTATAATAATCAGGGTTTATTATTAGACAGCCCCTGATGAGGTAGGAACACATTGATGAGAACCTATTATAACCAGGGTTTATTATTAGACAGCCCCTGATGAGATAGGAACACATTGATGAGAACCTATTATAACCAGGTTTTATTATTAGACAGCCCCTGATGAGATAGGAACACATTGATGAGAACCTATTATAACCAGGGTTTATTATTAGACAGCCCTTGATGAGGTAGGAACACATTGATGAGAACCAATTATAACCAGGGTTTATTATTAGACAGCCCCTGATGAGGTAAGAACACATTGATGAGAACCTATTATAACCAGGTTTTATTATTAGACAGCCCTTGATGAGATAGGAACACATTGATGAGAACCAATTATAACCAGGGTTTATTATTAGACAGCCCTTGATGAGGTAGGAACAGGTAACTCAGAACTGTTATTATTTACAGGGTTTATTATTAGAAAGAGCCATTCCCTTCTTTCACTTTAATGTCAACAAAAGGACGAGGAACTCAACAAAAACTCAATTATCAAGCAGTTCAAGGATGTTTTACCTTCTGTAATTTCTGTGTTGTCTTAATGTATAAACCCCAACCCTGTCTGTCCTGCTGTGTTCCAGGTGTGAATGTATAAACCCCAACCCTGTCAGTCCTGCTGTGTTCCAGGTGTGAATGTATAAACCCCAACCCTGTCTGTCCTGCTGTGTTCCAGGTGTGAATGTATAAACCCCAACCCTGTCTGTCCTGCTGTGTTCCAGGTGTGAATGTATAAACCCCAACCCTGTCTGTCCTGCTCTGTTCCAGGTGTGAATGTATAAACCCCAACCCTGTCTGTCCTGCTGTGTTCCAGGTGTGAATGTATAAACCCCAACCCTGTCTGTCCTGCTGTGTTCCAGGTGTGAAATGTATAAACCCCAACCCTGTCTGTCCTGCTGTGTTCCAGGTGTGAATGTATAAACCCCAATCCTGTCTGTCCTGCTCTGTTCCAGGTGTGAATGTATAAACCCCAACCCTGTCTGTCCTGTTGTGTTCCAGGTGTGAATGTATAAACCCCAACCCTGTCTGTCCTGCTGTGTTCCAGGTGTGAATGTATAAACCCCAATCCTGTCTGTTCTGCTCTGTTCCAGGTGTGAATGTATAAACCCCAACCCTGTCTGTCCTGCTGTGTTCCAGGTGTGAATGTATAAACCCCAACCCTGTCTGTCCTGCTGTGTTCCAGGTGTGAATGTATAAACCCCAATCCTGTCTGTCCTGCTCTGTTCCAGGTGTGAATGTATAAACCCCAACCCTGTCTGTCCTGCTGTGTTCCAGGTGTGAATGTATAAACCCCAACCCTGTCTGTCCTGCTGTGTTCCAGGTGTGAATGTATAAACCCCAATCCTGTCTGTCCTGCTCTGTTCCAGGTGTGAATGTATAAACCCCAACCCTGTCTGTCCTGCTGTGTTCCAGGTGTGCTACCGTGTCCTGATGCAGTTGTGCGGTCAGTATGGCCAGCCAGTCTTGGCGGTCAGGGTTCTGTTTGAGATGAAGAAAGCTGGTGTGCATCCCAACGCCATCACCTATGGTTACTACAACAAGGTGAGCGCTGATAAAGAAAATATGTCTGTAAAGACTTACACTAGAGAGAAAGAAGAGAGAGAGAAAGAAAGATGGCTGATTGATAGACTGGTGTACTGACTGATTTATTGATTGATCAGGCAGTATTGGAGAGCACATGGCCATCCAGTACCAGAGGGGGCTACTACCTGTGGGGCAAGCTGAGGAATGTTGTCTTGGGTGTGGGGAGGTTCAAACAGCTGGGACGGAAAAACACAGCCCACAGCCAGGACCAAACCCAGGCCAGAGACACACAACTATCGGGTGGGTTACAACAACACAACACAGAGACACAACTATCAACAATGTTATAACAACACAACATCGAGACACAACTATCAGAGAGGTTGTAACAACATAACACAGAGACACAACTATCAGGGAGGTAATAACAACACAGCACAGAGACACAACTCTCCGAGAGGTTATAACAACACAACACAGAGACACAACTCTCTGAGAGGTTATAACAACACAGCACATAGACACAACTCTCCGAGAGGTTATAACAACACATAATAGAGACACAACTCTCCGAGAGGTTATAACAACACAAAACAGAGATACAACTCTCCGAGAGGTTATAACAGCACAAAATAGAGATACAACTCTCAGAGAGGTTATAACAACAAAAAACAGAGACACAACTCTCCAAGAGGTTATAACAACACAACACAGAGACACACAGATAATGAGAGTAATGAGGCTTCAGTGAAGTGTTTCCCCATTACTATCTATTGACTAATGAAATGACAGAAGTCTAAGAGGTCAGGGGTTACGATTAGGCTGTGGTTGTATGCACTTGACTAACGCTTCTGTTTGGTTGTGGTTAGACTGCAGTGATCTGGACACCGTCAGCCATGGTAGTGTGGATAGTGTTAACGATTCCACTGAACACATCTCCATCGATACTGATTTCACTAAGATGGACTCCAGCGATGATGGATCCAGCACAGGTGCCTAAAACACCACCCATCTCATTTTATCTCACCTCACATCTCTTTCCTCCCCTCATCCCTCACTCCTCCTAGTGCAGATAAACCTTTTATCCCACCTCGTCCCTCTCCTCCCTCACCCCAAGCCCTTTCTCCCCTCATTCCTAAAGCCTTTACCCTCTCCTCCCTCACCCCAAGTCCTTTCTCCCCTAATTCCTAAAGCCTTTACCCCTCCAACTCCAGTCTCCCTCTTTTCATCTCCCTGTGTGTGGAGGGAATTCAGCAGGAAATATTGTGTGAACAGTCCTGGAAAAACACTTTTTTCTGCATACCTATTTTTTGCACCTAGTAGGTCTTGGATATATTGTACCATAACCCTGTTGAAGGCTGTTCTATTCCTCAGCTCAGCTGTCATCTCTGTCTATTCTGGGAGTGTGGTGAGGCTCTGTGCTTCATTCAAAGCCGTAAGGAATATCACTGAACTTGCAGGAAGAGAATAGTGTTAGATCTTCCAGTGATCAATCCACAGAGTGAAATTACCAACTCAGCTCTTCTTGGAGAGGAGAGGGGAGGAGAGGGGAGATGATCTGAGGATAGTGTAGGAGAGGGGAGGAGAGGGGAGGAGAGTGGAGGAGAGGGGAGGAGAGGGGAGAGGATCTGAGGAGAGGAGAGGGGAGGATAGTAGAGGAGAGGGGAGGATAGTAGAGGAGAGGGGAGGATAGTGGAGGAGAGGGGAGAAGATCTGAGGAGAGGAGAGGGGAGGATAGTGGAGGAGAGGGGAGCAGAGGGGAGAAGATCTGAGGGGAGAAGAGGGGAGGATAGTGGAGGAGAGGGGAGGAGAGGGGAGAGGATCTGAGGGGAGTAGAGGGGAGGATAGTGGAGGAGAGGGGAGAAAAGGGGAGGAGAGGGGAGGAGAGGAGAGGAGAGGGGAGAGGATCTGAGGGGAGGAGAGGGGAGGAGAGGAAAGGGGAGGATAGTGGAGGAGAGGGGAGAAGATCTGAGGAGAGGAGAGGGAAGGAGAGGGGAGAGGATCTGAGGAGAGGAGAGGGGAGGAGAGGGGAGAGGAGAGGGGAGGATAGTGGAGGAGAGGGGAGATGATCTGAGGGGAGAAGAGGAAAGGATAGTGGAGGAGAGGGGAGAGGATCTGAGGGGAGGAGAGGGGAGGATAGTGGAGGAGAGGGGAGGAGAGGGGAGGAGAGGAGAGGGGAGGATAGTGGAGGAGAGGGGAGAAGATCTGAGGAGAGGAGAGGGGAGGAGAGGGGAGAGGATCTGAGGAGAGGAGAGGGGAGGAGAGTGGGGAGAGGAGATGAGGAGAGGAAAATAAAAGAATGGAGAGGAGGGACAGTATATAGTAATAGAATAAACCATCTATATTAGATGCAAGGCTTTGAGTCAGAGTTTGGATTTCATCCTAAAACCCTGTTTCCAAAAAGGTTGTGACGTTGCGTAAAATCCGAATAAAAACAGAATGCAATGATGTGCAAATCTTGTATCCCTATATTTAATTGAAAATTGTACAAAGACAATATATCAAATGATGAAACTGAGAAATGTTATTGTATTTGGAAAAATACATGGCCATTTTGAATTTGATGCCAGCAATACGTTTCAAGTGTTGGATCACCTCTTCTTTCAACAATACTGTGTAAGCCTTTGGGAACTAAGGAGACCAATTGCTGTAGTTTTGAAAGTGAAATGTTTTCCCATTATTGCTTTATATAGGATTTCAGCAGCTCAACAGGCCAGGGTGTCCTTTGTTGTATTTTTCGTTACATAATGGGCCAAATGTTTTCAGTGGGGGACAGGTCTGGACTGCAGGCAGACCAGTTTAGCACTCAGACTCATTCACTATGGAGCCATGCTGTTGTAATATGTCAAACCAGAATGTGGTTTGACATTTTCTTGCTGAAAAAATCAAGGCCTTTCCTGAAAAAGATGTCTGGATGGCAGAATATGTTGCTCAAAAACCTGTATATATTGTTCAGCATTTTTGGTGCTTTCACAGATTTGCAAGTCACGCATGCCTTGTGCACTAATGCACCCCCATACCATCACGGATGCTGGCTTTTGAATTGTGATAAGATTCTAGATGGTCCCTCTCCTCTATAGTCTGGAGTACGCAGCATTCCTGATTCCCAAAATAATTAAACATTTTGATCAATCAGAGCACAGGACAGTTTTCCTCTTCACCTCAGTACATCTTAAATGAGCATGTGCCCAGAGAAGGCAATGACAGTTCTGGATCTTGTTTATACAGTACGTACTGTGTTCACAGACAGTGGTTTTCAGAAGTGTTCCTGAGCCCATGCAGTGATGACCACTACAGAATCGTGTCTGTTTGTAATGCAGTGCCATCTGAGGGTCTGAAGATCATGGCCATCCAATACTGGTTTTCAGCCTAGTCCCTTCCGTTCAGAGATTTCTCTGGATTATCTGAATCTTCTAATGATATTATGTACTGTAGATAAAATCCCTGAACTCTTCACAACTTTACATTGAGAAACATTTTTCTTAAATTGTTGCACTATTTGCCTGCACAGTCTTTCACAAAGTGGTGAACCCCTCACTATCCTCACTTCTGAAAGAACCATCCTCTCTGGAATTATCTTTTAATACCCAATCATGTTACTGACCGGTTGCCAATTGACCTAACTTGTGGTGTGGTGTTCCACCAGGTTTAGTTTTTAGCATTACACAACTTTTCCTGTTTTGTGTTGCCTCTGTCACAACTTTTTTGAAACGTGTTGTTGGCATCAAATTTAAAGTGGGCATATAATTTTCAAGAAACAATAAAATGTCTCAGTTTCAACATTTGATATGTTGTCTTTGTACCATTTTTGATTTAATATAGGGTTTAAATGATTTGCACATCATTGCATTCAGTTTTTATTTACATTTTACGCAGTGTCACAACGATTTTGGAAATGGGGTTGTAATACAAGAGTCCCCCCAAGGAGGTGTCTTAAGCCCACTGTTCTTTTATGGGAACTTAAACTGAATGTCGTCTGATTCAGGGGGTCAGTCAGACCAAGGCTATGACTCTTTGTCCAAGGAGGAGGAGAGGATGGCAGGAAGAGAGAACAACACTAGACCATTGGTGAAGATACAGCGGAAAACTGGTATGTTGACTATATCTGACTAAATAACTGTAATGTATAGTCAATCATTTGACATAACAGATTAATATATACTATAATTTAACATAACAGTAATATATACTCCATCATTTAACAAAGCTGTAATGTATAATTTATCATTTATTAAAACACTTCAATATATACTAGAATTTAAAATAACAGTAATATATACTTCATAATTTCACATGAGAGTAATGTATAATATATAATTTAACATAACAGTAATGTATACTCTGTAATTGAACAGTACTATGTAGTCTATCATGTAACATAACAGTAATATGTAATCTTGCATGTAACATAACCGTAATATGTACTCTGTCTTGTAACATTAACAATAACATCTTGGGATCTTGAGATGATTACAAATCTAAATAGAATTACTTGATTATTTGTATTGAAATATTGTAAATGCAGGTCTTTTACCAGAGGGTAGTATTAAAAAACTAGTTATTAACAGACTGAAATGGCTTCTCCGCCAAGGAAATCATCTCAGAGCACATTGTGTGGGTGGAATACGAACATCTTCAGTCTCTCTTTTGATATGCTGTTATATTCAGCTGTCTGCCAGACAGACAGACAAAGACAGACAGATATAAAAATGTTTGCAACTGATTGTTTGGTTGGATGAGGGATATTTACTTGTGGTATTTAATTACACTCATGAAGATGTTCTTGATTTCTATCACTGTTAAGCACAGTTTTGGTTTTAGTGATTCTTGGTGGTGTAAAGGATTACTTTCATAGATCTTCTCAGTTTATCTCCTACATTAAGCTAAAATTATACAATGACGATGGAGTTTATAGAGACTGGCATTCATTTGAGGTTACTTTCATCCATATCGGATGAACCAACCAGAAATAACAGCAGGTTTGGTACATTGTCCCCCTGTTTTATTCTACTTGGACAATTAGCATCGCAGCTGTCTCTGTTATTAGGTTGGTGTGTCTGTCTGTAGCATTAGTAAATGCAAAAGAGAGCTTTCACGTCTACTCTTGAATTCTAGATCTTGCATTTGGAGTTGGTTGCTGGTGTCTGACAACACGAGGACCAAAGAAGTGTCATTGTCAAGTTGGCCGTCATGATGTAGATAATCAGAACAAATCCATCAGAGACTTTGTCAAAGCATTATTCGTGCCAAAATCAACTGGTTGGTATAGTTGTGAAATGAAAGCACTGGTGGTCTCTGCAAAAACAATTACCCAAAACTAACATATTAGGCCTGGCAGTGTTTGGTGATGTCTTTGGGTTGCCAACTTCAGGCAGTTATTAAGTGCAAAAGATTACTAAATGTGATTACTTTATTTAAGGTTATGTTAATTACTTTTGGTCACCTTAATTGGAGAGACTAAGTATAAAGAACTATAAGTCCTACTCAGTTCATAATTTATTAATGTAAATAACCTCAAATTATTAAGTCTGTACTTGCCAATGAACCATCACTGTTTAATTTCAGGGATAAACAACATAACTTTGTCACTGTCAAAATGTATTGTATATCACCTGTTTTCTAACTTATTGTGCATCATGTTTAGCTTATGTGGCAAGTCAGGCCCCAAACGCCACCATCTCTACTGCCCCTGGAGATACCAGTAACCCTACTGTCCCTGGAGATTCCACCACCAGCTCTGTTGCTCCTGGAGATACCATCAACCCTACTGCCCCTGGAGTCACCAACATCAGCTCTTCTGCCCCTGTAGATGTCACCACCAGCTCTACTGCCCATGGAGATGCAACCACTAGCTCTACTGCCCCTGGAGATACCACCACCAGCTCTTCTGCCCCTGTAGATACCATTACCAGCCCTACTGCTCCTGTAGATAGCACACATTTTTTTGGAACCCGACCAAAGAGTCGGAGACTGAGGCCTAACTCCCTGGACCTGACCGGAGGACAGGGCTCACTCAGGAGCATCACTCTCAACTTCACCTCCACTACCAAGCAGATCCACGGCCCACCTCCAAAACGCCCCCCACCACCCACCAGCCGTCCTGGGAAAGTTGAGTCCTCTTGGGAATCGCTGACCCAGAGCCAGGACAGACTGCATGCGCAGGGAGCAGACAAGGCAGAAGTCAGCGAGGAGGTGGAGAGGAGAAGGAGCACGAGCTGCAGTGGTGGAGTTGCTGAGAGGGAGGAGGTCTGCAGTGTTGTAGCTGGGGCTGGAGCTGTGAAAATGACTGGTGTGGTTGAAACAGGCTTGGACCCTCTGTCTCTGATAGCAGCTGAGATGGAGACAGAGAGGGACAGAGGTAGCTGTACACCCACTACCCACAGGGACCTGGCCCAGGAGATAGAGATGTACATGCAGGCCACCAGCCCCCTGAGCAGCAGGACCTCCAGTATGGACCTCCAGATCTCATCCAGCCCAATGCTCCATGCTACGCTACCCCTCCACTCCACCCCTGTGCCCTCCACCCACCCCCATGCCACCAGCTCCCCATCCCCCCATTCCTCCCCTGTGCCCTCCACCCACCTCGATGACACCAGCTCCCCGTCCCCCCATTCCACCCCTCAACCACCAAGCGTCCTTCGCTCTCCCCGCCCCTCCCCCCGACCACGCCCTCTCAGCTTAACCTATTCACCCCTTACATCCCCCAGACCTCCCCCTCCTCTGCTCAGGGCTAACTCCAACCTGCCCCTCTCCAGACCCAGAGAAGTTCTCCGGTCCTCACCCTCACTCCCCCTGGGGTCATCTCGTCCATCCTCCCTGGTGTCGCCCTGCTCCCCCACTCCCTCCACCTCCTTCTCCATGGACGCTCTCCTCACCCCCAGTCTAAGCTTGGACATGTTCAAGAGCAGCTTCCTGTCTGCTGGGAAGGGCGTGGCTGAGAAGGCTAGCAGGCTGTACTCTCGGCTCTCCTCACAGACCTCGCTGACACAAGTAGGTCGTCTGTTATTACTCATAGGTTATTACACAGATTATTACAAATTATTTTACACAGGTTATTGCGCAGGATATAACATTGGTTATAGCACAGGTTACTACCCTCGATATTACAGATTACACAGGTTATTACGCAATTACAAACGCAGCTGCAGAGGTCACATTAGGTTGATTGCCAAGTAGCAGCATGTGTCATCTGTAAAAGAGGTCTGACAATTAGCACTTTAATATCTGAGTTTTCAAGAGGCAACTAACAGAGCTCCAAAGAGACCCACAATGTCTGCAGCCAACTGTTAAACATGTTGGGGGATCTGTAATGATATGGGGAGCCAGTGGGTCTGATTATTGCTCAGCATGGTTATATAACAGCCATGGAAAATTAGGTCATTTTACAGGACCAGGTACATCTTATAATGCAAACACTGTTCCATCATGATGTTCATGAATATTCCAGGATGATAATGTCCTCACACACACTGCTAAACAAATTTATGACAGATTTTATGAACATCAGAATGATGTCAGACACCATGGCCTCCCCATTCACCAGATCTGAACAGATTAGAACTTTTATGGGAAGTTCAGAGTGCAGAGTGCAATGTAAATTTCCACCTCCTTCATCCCACAAGAAACTTGAGACTTTTCTTCCTGAAGTGTGGTGAAATATATCACTACACACAGTTCAGTATTTAAAGGATGGATGGATGTTCATACCGTGTTAAGGTGTTGATAATGGATGGATGTTCATACCGTGTTAAGGTGTTGATAATGGATGGATGTTCATACCGTGTTAAGGTGTTGATAATGGATGGATGTTCATACCGTGTTAAGGTGTTGATAATGGATGGATGTTCATACCGTGTTCAGGTGTTGATGACAGATGGATGTTCATACTGTGGTATGGATGATGGGTGGATGTTCATACTGTGTTAAGGTGTTGATAATGGATGGATGTTCATACCGTGTTAAGGTGTTGATAATGTGGATGTTCATATCATGTTAAGGTGATGATGATGGATGGATGTTCATACCGTGTTAAGGTGTTGATGATGGATGGATGTTCATACTGTGTCAAGGTGTTGATGATGGATGGATGTTCATACCGTGTTAAGGTACAATTAATTCTCCACCCACAGGATGTGAACTGTGACCAGATAAGCGTGTCATCAATGACATCAGGAGACCCGGAATGCACCTCTTTGTTAGAGGAGGGCTCTATCCTGGACCCAGAAGGGTTCTCCTCCCGAACTTCATCTTTCACCGCCTCCTACGCTTCCCCCCAGCACGACAGCATCATGCGCCTCCGGGGGAGTCCAGCCCGGGGACGCCCTGCCTCTCAGAGCCCCAGCACGCCCTCCCGGGTGTTCCGCCACAACTCCTTCTCTGGTGCGTAAATTTGTCCCTCTGCCCTCCCAATCTAAAGAGCTCCATATTCACAGCTCAATATTACATGTTTTTATCTGTATTTGTTTAAATGTGATTTCCATAATACAGTATCTCTTTGTGCTGATTGGATTATTTTAGTTGTATTTGTTGTCATGATGTAATTCTAGTGTAGCCTAGGAGGATGTAAAATATTTTGTTATTGATTTATTTTATTACCAATGTATTTGGAGTCATATAATATTAAGTATCAGTTAAAAAAGTAAAGAGGCCTTATGCAATAATGCAAAATTGGATGATGATAACTTTGAGTCATTGGTGCTCAGTAGAGTCCTCAAAGATCAGCCTTTCTTCTTTTATCAGCTCTGAACTGGTTGTGGAGTAGAAGGCTATTGTGATCTAAATAAGTCAGTTAGATCAGAATGACTTAGTGAGATGGAGAGTGAAGTGTTGGGGCTGGCGGAAACTAGGCCAACAGACACACAACACACACACACTTTGGTACACGCATGCATGCACACATGGACACACACAACACACATGGACACACACAACACACATGGACACACACAACACACATGGACACACACAACACACATGGACATACGTGAGCATGTAAAAATCCTCTAACACACACCCACATACACACATGCGTGGGTGCACACACAAACACACACAAGTGAACCCCTGTTGAGAAAGCAGTCTGATGGCAACCTGCTGGATGTCCTTCACATCCTCATCAATCCCATACCACTTTGGACTCTGTTGATGAATACATAGATGTGCATAAGTGTTCTGTGCCATCGACTTGCTGGATGTCCTTCACATCCTCATCAATCCCATACCACTGGAGACTTTGTTGATGAATACATAGATGTGCATAAGTGTTCTGTGCCATCGACTTGCTGGATGTCCTTCACATCCTCATCAGTCCCATACCACTGGAGACTTTGTTGATGATTACATAGATGTGCATAAGTGTTCTGTGCCATCGACTTGCTGGATGTCCTTCACATCCTCATCAGTCCCATACCACTGGAGACTTTGTTGATGAATACATAGATGTGCATAAGTGTTCTGTGCCATCGACTTGCTGGATGTCCTTCACATCCTCATCAGTCCCATACCACTTGGGACTCTGTTGATGATTAAATAGATGTGCATAAGTGTTCCGTGACATCACCAAAGCTGTATTCTGTGTGGTGTTCTCATTAGAATGTAACTAGTCATGTTCCGTTATTTCCAGGTGGTTTAGCTCCTTCTATCCGGCCTCCTCAGACTCCAGAGTCTTCTCCTGACGCCTCCCGCGTCCACCTCAGTCAACACTATACTACCGAGGTGAGTCTGTTATAGTCTGTTATAGTCTTTTATAGCCTTTTATAGCCTTTTATAGCTTGTTATAGTCTGTTATAGTATTTTATAGCTTGTTATAGTCTGTTATAGTCTTTTATAGCCTGTTATAGCTTGTTATAGACTGTTATAGTCTGTTTTAGGCTGGTTATAACTTGTGTGTTGCTGAGGTTGTGAGCTCTGTTTAGGTGGATGGATGTTAAATGGATAAGGAGTTGATGATGGATTGATGGATGGATGTTGATACTGTGTTCAGGTGCTGATGTGGATGGATGTTGATACTGTGTTAAGGTGCTGAGGATGGATGGAAGTTGATACTGTGTTAAGGTGCTGATGTGGATGGATGTTGATACTGTGTTAAGGTGCTGATGTGGATGGATGTTGATACTGTGTTCAGGTGTGGATGATGGATGGATGTTGATACTGTGTTAAGGTGCTGAGCATGGATGGAAGTTAATACTGTGTTAAGGTGCTGATGTGGATGGATGTTGATACTGTGTTAAGGTGCTGATGTGGATGGAAGTTGATACTGTGTTCAGGTGCTGATGTGGATGGATGTTGATACTGTGTTAAGGTGCTGATGTGGATGGATGTTGATACTGTGTTCAGGTGCTGATGTGGATGGACGTTGATACTGTTCAGGTGCTGATGTGAATGGATGTTGATACTGTGTTAAGGTGCTGATGTGGATGGATGTTGATACTGTGTTCAGGTGCTGATGTGGATGGATGTTGATACTGTGTTTAGGTGTTGAGGATAGATGGATGTTGATACTGTGTTTAGGTGTTGAGGATGGATGGATGTTGATACTGTGTTAAGGTGCTGAGCATGGATGGAAGTTAATACTGTGTTAAGGTGCTGATGTGGATGGATGTTGATACTGTGTTCAGGTGCTGATAATGGATGGATGTTGATACTGTGTTCAGGTGCTGATAATGGATGGATGTTGATACTGTGTTCAGGTGCTGATAATGGATGGATGTTGATACTGTGTTCAGGTGCTGATGTGGATGGATGTTGATACTGTGTTCAGGTGCTGATGTGGAGCTGCTGTCACTGTAAGACATGTGACTGTCTGGTGTACGACGAGGAGATCATGGCAGGATGGACCGCTGACGACTCCAACCTCAACACCACCTGTCCCTTCTGTGGCTCCCCGTTCCTCCCCTTCCTTAACGTTCAGATCAGGGACCTTAGACTCAGGTAACACACACACTTCACACACTTTACACAAAAACACACACGCTGGTTTTACAGCTGATTTCAATAACATTATTTTTCTAAATCCAACCTAAACCTAAAAATGCTATTTATTTAAGTGAGGACCGGCTAAATCTACTCACTAGCTAAGATTTGCCACAGGTTACTATACTAGTGAGGACATCAGGACCTAACACGAATGGTATTACTCACTACAACACACACACACTACAACAACACACAAACTACAACTACTCAAATACTATAATGACACAAACCTAATGTACTTTATCTTTATGTTGTGTTTAGGAGCAGTGTAGAGAGAGGCCCATCCACTGGAGAATCATTGACATCCCAGTTATCCACAGTTTCACCAAAAGAGCAACAGCAGAACTCTGGGAGTTTAGTCCCAACATCAACCCTAACCCATGACCCAGTCCCAATATCAACCCTAACCCATGACCCAGTCCCAACATCAACCCTCACCCAAGACCCAGTCCCAACATCAACCCTCACCCCAGACCCAGTCCCAACATCAACCCTCACCCAAGACCCAGTCCCAACATCAACCTTAACCCTGGACCCAGTCCCAACATCAACCCTCACCCCAGACCCAGTCCCAACATCAACCCTAACCCTGGACCCAGTCCCAACATCAACCCTCACCCTGGACCCAGTCCCAACATCAACCCTAAACCCCGACCCAGTCCCAACATCAACCCTCACCCAAGACCCAGTCCCAACATCAACCCTCACCCAAGACCCAGTCCCAACATCAACCCTCACCCCAGACCCAGTCCCAACATCAACCCTCACCCAAGACCCAGTCCCAACATCAACCTTAACCCTGGACGCAGTCCCAACATCAACCCTCACCCAGGACCCAGTCCCAACATCAACCCTAACCCAGGACCCAGTCCCAACATCAACCCTAACCCAGGACCCAGTCCCAACATCAACCCTAACCCAGGACCCAGTCCCAACATCAACCCTAACCCTGGACCCAGTCCCAACATCAACCCTAACCCAGGACCCAGTCCCAACATCAACCCTAACCCAGGACCCAGTCCCAACATCAACCCTAACCCAGGACCCAGTCCCAACATCAACCCTAACCCAGGACCCAGTCCCAACATCAACCCTAACCCTGGACCCAGGCTTGACATCAACCTTGGGAAGTCCCTTGGACTGTGGAAGTGTGGCTGGTGACCCCCAGGCTCTGTCTTCATGCCCGCCTTCAGCCCCTCACCCAGTAACCGTCCCCTACCTGAGTCCTCTCGTCCTGTGGAAGGAGCTGGAGTCTCTGCTGGGAAACGAGGGGGACCAGGTGATGAGTTCCCCCAGCATCGTGGACCAACATCCCATCGTCTTCTGGAACCTGGTGTGGTTCTACCGCCGACTGGAACTGCCCTCCAATCTCCCAGGGCTCATACTGGCCTCACAGCACTGCACACAGGGATATGGGCTGCAGGTGGTTACCACACACATCAACCAGCCAGGGCTCATACTGGCCTCACAGCACTGCACACAGGGATATGGGCTGCAGGTGGTTACCACACACATCAACCAGCTGGGGTTCATACTAGCTACCACACACACCAACTAGCCAGGGTTCATACTAGCTACCACACACATCAACCAGCCAGGGCTCATACTGGCCTCACAGCATTGCACACAGGGATATGGGCTGCAGGTGGTTACCACACACATCAACCAGCTGGGGTTCATACTAGCTACCACACACACCAACCAGCCAGGGCTCATACTGGCCTCACAGCACTGCACACAGGGATATGGGCTGCAGGTGGTTACCACACACATCAACCAGCTGGGGTTCATACTAGCTACCACACACACCAACTAGCCAGGGTTCATACTAGCTACCACACACATCAACCAGCCAGGGCTCATACTGGCCTCACAGCATTGCACACAGGGATATGGGCTGCAGGTGGTTACCACACACATCAACCAGCTGGGGTTCATACTAGCTACCACACACACCAACCAGCCAGGGCTCATACTGGCCTCACAGCACTGCACACAGGGATATGGGCTGCAGGTGGTTACCACACACATCAACCAGCTGGGGTTCATACTAGCTACCACACACACCAACTAGCCAGGGTTCATACTAGCTACCACACACATCAACCAGCTGGGGCTCATACTGGTTACCACACACACCAACCAGCCAGGGCTCATACTGGTTACCACAGACACACACCAGCCAGGGTTCATACTGGTTACCACACACACCAACCAGCCAGGGTTCATACTTGCTACCACACACACCAACTAGCCAGGATTCATACTGGTTACCACACACACACACCAATCAGGGTTCATACTATTTACCAAACACACAAACCAGCCAGGGCTCATACTGGTTACCACACACACCAACTAGCCAGGATTCATACTGTTTACCACACACACCCACCAGCCAGGGTTCATACTAGCTACCACACACACCAACTAGCCAGGATTCATACTGGTTACCACACACACCCACCAGCCAGGGCTCATACTGGTTACCACACACACACCAACCAGCCAGGGTTTATACTGGTTACCATAAACTGGTTCCCCTTTCTCTACCCTTTTGAATGTTGTGCCACAAAAGGTTTAATATGTACAGTAATTTTAGTCTATCTCATTATAACACTGCATATCTGAAAAAATAACACAAAAAGTAGGCATTCTGGTACTGCATTTATTAAGTAGAAAATAAATAGTGCGGCACAAAGAGAATCAGATAACACAAAATTACATTACCAAATGTATACAGTGTCGTGATAGCCTGGCTCGTATGGACTGAACTGACACTGCAAATTACTAGGGGCCATTTGGGCTTTCTATCACATTTAGTTGAAATAGAAATGTGCTTTTTGTTTGTTGGCACAGTAATCTCTTCTTTTTATATATTGTTTTTATTCCTTTAAAGAAGCGTGGACAGCCACCAATTGTATTTATAGATTTTTTGCCTGGCTTTTATTGACAGTAACATGTGAGTCCTTTCCATCACATAGTTTGATGCTGCTAAAGCGTTCTAGAATGTTAATGGAAATGACTGAACTGACTTGGTTACTAACATGTTGTCTGTAGGTCCCTGGTCAGAGCGTGTCATCGGAGGACAGTAAACATGTGCTGGTCAGGATCCTGTGGGACAACCTGCAGCTACAACACGACCCTGTCAGGCCTTTATACACACTCTGGAACACACACTGTAAGTTGTTGATGTTGTTATTCTTCCTCCTCCAGATAGAGATGATCCTATGTGATGTTGGTATACCGTGTGATGTTGGTATACCGTGTGATGTTGGAATACCGTGTGATGTTGGTATACCGTGTGATGTTGGTGTACCATGTGATGTTGGTATACCGGGTGATGTTGGTATACCATGTGATGTTGGTATAATATGTGATGGTGGTATACTGTGTGATGTTGGTAAACCATGTGATGTTGGTATACCGTGTGATGTTGGTATACTATGTGATGGTGGTATACTATGTGATGGTGGTATACCGTGTGATGTTGGTATACCGTGTGATGTTGGTATACCGTGTGATGTTGGTATACCATGTGATGTTGGTATACTATGTGATGGTGGTATACTATGTGATGGTGGTATACCATGTGATGTTGGTATACCATGTGATGTTGGTATACTTTGTGATGGTGGTATACTATGTGATGGTGGTATACTATGTGATGTTGGTATACCATGTGATGTTGGTATACCATGTGATGTTGGTATACCATGTGATGTTGGTATACCGTGTTAACCAGTGTTGGAGGTCACTTTGAGCTACACATTTTTCAGCAGCCTGAGACAAGGACCTTCAATTTGTTACACAAATAAATATTCAAAAGTTAGGGGAGGTATCATGATGATAAGATCTGGTCAATAAAATACCAGTTCATAAAGAAGCAAAGGTTGGCCAAAAACACAAAGTAGTAGAAAGCAAGATTAATGGATTAGAAACAACTGTAGGATGAGACAGATTGTTCATAGTCTACAGACTCAATCCTTATCAACCTCAATGTATATGCAGAAATGTTTAATCCAAAACCATTAGAAATATCGCTACTTTTCTTCATGTTTTGTTGGTGCTGATTTAGCAAAATTCTTTGTTGTTTTTAGTTATTTTCGTCCCAGTGGTGTCCTAGTGGTGTCCTTTCTTTTGTCTGTTGAGACCAGGCTGACAGCCGTGTCGTGTGGCTGAGTTCAGTATAGATCTGATGCTGATATAAGGTACACATATCGTATGAAGCTTTTTGTAGCTCAGTCAAAACCCACTTGAGGGTATTAGTATGTGGATGTCACTGGTTTTAATTTTAGACAACAACATTCGTAAGAATGGTTTAATGACAGATACTCATTTGTAAAGTATTTCAGAGAGAGAGTTCATTCTGGCTCTAGGGACGTGGAACGTCACCCCGTTTCCCTGCGCCTACGGGTCGGGGATAGGTCTCTCACTGTTGTTTGTGCCTACGGCCCGAACGGCAGTGCAGAGTACCCGACCTTCTTGGAGTCTCTGGGAGGGGTGCTGGAAAGTGCTCCGACTGGGGACTCTATCGTTCTACTGGGGGACTTCAGCGCCCACGTGGGAAACGACAGTGACACCTGGAGGGGAGTGATTGGGAGGAACGGCCCCCCTGATCTGAACCTGAGTGGTGTTCAGTTATTGGACTTCTGTGCTAGTCACAGTTTGTCCATAACGAACACCATGTTCAAGCATAAGGGTGTCCATCAGTGCACGTGGCACCAGGACACCCTAGGCCGCAGGTCGATGATCGACTTTGTTGTCGTCTCATCTGACCTGCGGCCGTATGTCTTGGACACTCGGGTCTCCACCGCCATTGTCGAAGCAGCCGCTCGGAGCTGTGGCCGTAAGGTCTCCGGTGCCTGTCGAGGCGGCAATCCCCAAACCCGGTGGTGGACACTGGAAGTAAGGGATGCCGTCAAGCTGAAGAAGGAGTCCTATCAGGCCTGGTTGGACAGGCCAAGCGGGCTGCAGCCCGGGTGGTTGTGGAGGCAAAAACTCGGGCCTGGGAGGAGTTCGGTGAGGCCATGGAGAAGGACTGTCGGCTGGCCTCGAAGAGATTCTGGCAAACCATCCGGCGCCTCAGGAGAGGGAAACAGTGCCCTACCAACGCTGTTTACAGTAGAGGTGGGCAGCTGTTGACCTCAACTGGGGATGTCGTCGGGCGGTGGAAGGAGTACTTCGAGGATCTCCTCAATCCCGCTGTCACGTCTTCCATTGAGGAAGCAGAGGATGAGGGCTCAGAGGTGGACTCGTCCATCACCCGGGCTGAAGTCACAGAGGTGGTCAAGAAACTCCTCGGTGGCAAGGCACCGGGGGTGGATGAGATCCGCCCTGAGTACCTCAAGTCTCTGGATGTTGTGGGGCTGTCTTGGTTGACACGCCTGTGCAACATCGCGTGGCGGTCAGGGACAGTGCCTCTGGGATGGCAGACCGGGGTGGTGGTCCCTCTTTTTAAGAAGGGGGACCAGAGGGTGTGTTCCAACTATAGGGGGATCACACTTCTCAGCCTCCCCGGGAAAGTCTATGCCAGGGTTCTGGAGAGGAGAATACGGCCGATAGTAGAACCTCGGATTCAGGAGGAACAGTGTGGTTTTCGTCCGGGCCGTGGAACACTGGACCAGCTCTATACTCTCTACGGGGTGTTGGAGGGTTCATGGGAGTTTGCCCAACCAATCCACATGTGTTTTGTGGATTTGGAGAAGGCATTCGACTGTGTCCCTCGCGGCATCCTGTGGAGGGTGCTTCGGGAATATGGGGTCCTGGGTCCTTTGCTAAGGGCTGTCAGGTCCCTGTACGACCGAAGCAGGAGCTTGGTCCGCATTGCCGGCAGTAAGTCAGACTTGTTCCCAGTGCATGTTGGACTCCAGCAGGGCTGCCCTTTGTCGTCGGTTCTATGTCTCCCGGCTGGCCTGGGAACGCCTCTGTCCCCCCCCGAAGACCTGGAGGAAGTGTCTGGGGAGAGGGAAGTCTGGGCATCCCTGCTTAGACTGCTGCCCCCGCGACCCGGCCCGGATAAGCGGAAGATGATGGATGGAGTTCATTCCATGTGAATCTCTGTCAGGCACAGGGAAACTGGACCATTACATACCGTGGAGTGGGAAACATATTTGTCTTGAAGTCAATTAAGCAAATTCCAAGATTAAAGGTGCCGAAACAAAACACAAACTAAAGAAAATGGGACAAATGAAAAGCAGGAGCCACAAATATGGGAAAGGAAATGGTCGGGAAGGAAAAGGTCAGAAAGAAAAACAAAACGAACTGAACAAAAACTCTCCAGACTAAGAAGAAACCAGGCAAGCCTTGTTCAGCTGGCCCGCAATAAAAAGTGTTGATTGTGGTTGCCTTCCGGAGATTCCAATCTGGTTCACCCACATGAAAGGCTGTATCTTTAACCACTACGCCACAGAGCTAAACATTTGCTGGGTGTCGTATAGCCTCTTGACATCTTATCATTTTATCACGCATTAACATCTAGCCAAGTTTGAATATGTCGTTAGGCACAATTAATCATTGTGTTAAACTGACTAACGTTTCTTATAAATGTTACCTCCACCACGAATAGCACCCTGGCCGTTTTAACAGCTTATTAGCCATTTGTGAATGACATTGAAACAGTAACTACTGTATATTTTGTTCTAGAATATATGGTTTACCTCAGAATTCATGGTTCAGAATTCATGTCCAGTGAATGGGTTGGCTTTTTGCACAGCAGTTTTGATCTTGACCAGAAAGGAGATGTTTCAGGTTTGTCTCTGGCTTTTTTGACAGCAGAGGTTTCTTCCTAGCAACCCCCTGGTGAATACCATTTAGATTCAGTGATCTTTTTATTGTTGAAGCACAGTAACCAGAGATGGAGGTCTGCAGATCTGTAGATGTTATGTTTGGGATGACATTTGCCTGATTTATTATTTTTCTTCTGGCTTTGGGGATATTTTGGATGGGCGTGCAATTCGAGGTTAAGTTGCTGTCATGTAAAATGCTTTCCATTTGTAAGTGATTTGCCTCACAGTGAACAGAAGGAGCTCAAATCATTTTGAGATAGATATAGCCTTCCACAGATTGATGTGATTTCATTATCGTGCTCCTGCAATCAATCAATCATATTTATTTTATAAAGCCTTTTCTACATCAGCAGTTGTCACAAATTGCATTTACATACCCAGCCTAAATCGCCAAAGAGCAAGCAACAAGAGTTAATGCTCAGTGGCTATGAAAAAATCCCTAGTATGGTCAAAACTTAGGAAGAAACCTAGAGAGGAACCATACTCTGAGGGGTGGTCAGTCCTCTTCTGGCTGTGCTGGGTAAGCATTATCATGAGTACATGACCTTTTGGGCAGCGTCAATGTGTTTGCATAATCAGAAGAGAAGCAGGCCAGTATATGCATGTAGGCTGTGACCAGAGTCCTTAAACAGAATCCAAATCCCCTGCATTACCAGGTAGGCAGTCCCAACTATAAACCTCTTAGTGTAGATAAACTAGACTGGTTCTGATTAATTGAAGATTTCTTGGTGAAAATCTGTAATTGCACAAGGGGTTCACAAACCTCCATGCAACACTATATATTACTATATATCTATACAGCTACAGAAAAAAGAGACCACTGCACCTCTCTCAAAATCTTCCTTTTTGACTTTTTTGGAAAGGAAAGAAAAAAGGTACAGTGGTCTCTTAATTTGTTCTGGAGCTGTATATACCTGTAGAATTACTATATTTTTCTGCCCCCTAAAGTGTCTCTGGTCTCTTCAGGCTCCTCTTCCTGGTCCAGAGGCCCAGTTTGTGGGGAGAAGGAAGGCCAGCCCCAGGACCATCTGTTCCCAGCGGAGGTCCTCCAGGGCATGGTGAGGAGCCTCCAGAGGAGTGATGTCTACCAGCCCATGAGTGTCATCCTACGACTGCTGGGACCAGAGCTGGGCTTCAGCCGACAGAGGTACACACACACGCACACACACATTATACACACACACACACACACACACTATACACACACACAAACACACACTACACCCACACACAAACATACACACACACACACACACACACACGATACACGCACGCACACACTATACACACCCACATACAAGTACACATGCTCTACTGTGCCTTCCAGAATTACTGGTTAACCCCTGGTAACCACCTAGTTAACATGTGGTTATCCCCTGGTTGATACCTGGTTACCGCCTGGTTAGGGTTTGTGGTTATTCCCTGGTTAATACCTGGTAAACATGTGGTTATCCACTGGTTAATACCTGGTTAACATGTGGTTATCCACTGGTTAATACCGGGTTAACATGTGGTTATCCACTGGTTATTACCAGGTTAACTTGTGGTTATTCCCTGGTTAATACCTGGTTTATACCTCGTTAACATGTGGTTATCCCCTGGTTAATACCTGATTAACCTGTTATTATCCCCTGGTTAATAGCTAGTTAACGTGGTTATCCCCTAGTTAATAGCTGGTTACCACCTGGTTAACATTTAGTGATCACCTGGTTACCACCTGGTTAACATTTAGTGATCACCTGGTTTCCACCTGGTTAACATTTAGTTATCCCCTGGTTAATACCTGGTTACCACCTGGTTAACATGTGGTTATTCTCTAGTTATTACCTGGTTAACAGGTGGTTATTCTGTAGTTATTACCTGGTTAAATTGTGGTTATCCCCTGGTTAATACCTGGTTAGTCCTTGGTTTAGTCCTTGGTTAACTAAGTGGCACAAAGTACTAAAAAGCAGGGGTGCTTCTAACAATCGTGACATGTGTGTTTAGGCATTCAAAAAACTTTTAGTAAAAGATCTTGCTGAAGTACAATCTTTACCAAGAGATGAAAGGCTTTGAAGAGGGAACCTTCCCACCACACACTGACAGGCCTTCAGCAGCTCACACATACACACACACACACACAACTGCCTATGTCCATTTATATGCACCCAGACCCACACATTCTATATATATAAAGAATCAAGTTAGGGGACAAGGCAGAGCCCAGGTTCTGGGACAAGGCAGAGCCCAGGTTCTGGTCCATAAATGTCTCCTTGGGAACCAGGGGACCTTTGAGGCAGATACACAGGGTGAGCAAGCAGTGTTGGGAGCAAGTATCAAGTACCGTGTTACCAAGGTTTGGAATGGGGCCGAAAACAGACGGGGGAAACTCCTGATTAATGGAGACACGTAAGAATGATTTAGAGGGTAATGATTGGCCATGAAAGGAGGGGGTTGAAAGGGAAGAAGATTTGTTTCATCTTCTTCTGGGAGCCGTGGCAACAGTCAGGGGCTGTGATGATTTGTACAGTTGAAATAAAGGAATGTAGACACAGGTTATTGATACAATACTGTGCCTTAGTGGGAGTTCTAGATAAGAACTAAGGGGTTCTAGCCAAGCCTAAGTGATGCTCATTGAACTCTAGCGGGGAAGCTAATAAAATTCTGAGAGTGTAGGTGTGTGATTCTGGGGATCCCAGTTAGACTGTACATCCTCTTTGACAGTTCATGGATAAGAACCTCTAGCAAACAGAGGCCCTGTTAGCCAGGTATTTCAGCCATCTTTGGACTCGGACTTGATGTGAGGATAATCATCTGTTTTGCGGGATAGGACTGTATCGATCGAGGATCAGTGTGAGGGTAAGGACGGCTCAGAGCTCGAACACCAAAGGGTTAAAAAATGTGGCACTATACACACACACTAACTGCTCTGCTTGTCCTCTACAGGAGTCTGTACAGAGACCTGCTGTTCCTGGCGCTAACCTCTCTGGGCAAGAACAGCGTCAGTATCGGTGGGTGAGGTGGTTCCGTGTCACTAAATCTTATGTTTCAAACTCATCTCCACACCGCTCTGATTCCTCTGCCTGTGAAGCTGAATGGCATCCCTATGATTGTCATTATGTGTTAAGTGTTTATGAACCATGCCATGAATGTTGAACACATGGCCTGTTTTGATCTTTGACCTTTGGCGGTTACAGATGCATTTGACCGTGAATACAAGGCTGCGTACGACCGGCTAACCCCCAGCCAGGTGAAGCTAACTCATAACTGTGACCGACCTCCGGGCGCTGGGGTCATGGAGTGCAGGAGAACATTTGGGGAACCCAGTCTTTGATCCCCCCCTCTATTTCCTTCTAATCACCTCACCTCCTTCACCTCCACATCTGGAGAACTTTATGGTTCTCAGTCAGTGATCTCCTCCTACTCCTCAGCTGGGATTTTACTTTATCTTCTCTGGCTCATTTCCAAAGCTCCACCTCCCCTTGGAAGCCGAGTCTCTTCTCCTCTCACCTCCATGTTTTCTTCTCTCACATCCTCTGATCACCATCCATCGATCCATCATCCATTTAATCCTCTCTGTGGGTCTGGTGTTGTTCTCCAGACTTTGCCTGATCCACCTGATTAACTGTAACTAGCCAGGGGTGAACTTCAAAGGAAACCCGGAGGGACTGACCTCAATCTGTTACTAAATTCTGTTACTAAAGTTTGAAACTATTTGCTATGATGTGTAGAAATGAACGTACACCAGGCAACGACAGAACCCACCTCATCTTGACATAGCAATGATATACAGGACCAATCTCACCTGGACACTAACGAACAGAACCCATCTCACCTGGACACTAATGAACAGAACCCATCTCACCTGGACACTGACCACCAGGACTCATCTCACCTGGACACTGACCAACAGGACCCATCTCACCTGGACACCAACGCACAGAACCCATCTCACCTGGACACTAACGAAGAGAACCCATCTCACCTGGACACTAACGAAGAGAACCCATCTCACCTGGACGCTCGTACTACATACCAAATGGTATTACAGTACAGGTCTCTGGTACCACATGGTATTACAATACAGGTCTCTGGTACTACATGGTATTACAGTACAGGTCCCTGGTATGACAGTATTACAGTACAGGTCTCTGGTACTACATAGTATTACAGTACAGGTCCCTGGTACTACATGGTATTACAATACAGGTCTCTGGTACTACATGGTATTACAGTACAAGTCCATGGTACTACATGGTATTACAGTACAGATCCTTGAAACTACATGGTATTACAGTACAGGTCCCTGGAACTACATGGTATTAAAAACAGGTCCCTGGTACTGCATGGTGTTACGGTACAGATCCCTGGTACTACATGGTATTATGGTACAGGTACTACATGGTATTATGGTACAAGTCTCTGGTACTACATGGTATTACAGTACAGGTCCCTGGTACTACATGATGTTACAGTACTGGTTCTGGTACTACATAGTATTATGGTACAGGTCTCTGGTACTACATGGTGTTACGATACAGGTCCCTGGTACTACATGGTATTGCATTATAGGCCCCTGGTACTACATGGTTTTACAGTAAAGAGCCATAATATTACAGTACAGTGGTATGGTAATACAGGGGTTATATATGTGTCGGGTTGTATTATAGATATCCCTCAGTATTTTCACTAGGATGACATTACCAATATATTTGTATTATACACAGTTATATTTGAAGACAATCTGTTTGTTTTTAATTTGTGACTGAGTGTGTGAACATTTTGTTTTTAGAGTTTCATGTCTGTTATGCACCACATATAGGACTGTTTGTTTTTTTCCTCTAGTTTGACACTTTATTGAGACAGCTGTGGAATGCCAGACTGTAGGGTCTAAGCGGGGGGGCTGTGATGACGTCTCTTAGGGAGGAGTGTTATAGGACCATACCCGCTAGAACACAGAACCCCTGTCGCCATGGCAATATTCTCACCGTCTTGTTACTGTCTTTTACACAACAATGTGATTTGAAGCACTTTGCCAGGAGGAACTTACAGTAACTGTAATGAGATTTTTTACAGTAAAAAAAATGGAAATAAGTAATATACTGTATTGTCTGTTTTGAGGACCCATAACTTACTGCACTTACAGTTGATGGCACAGCTATATCATAATCTCCCTTTCAGCAAACTCACATGATGGATCTACATTTGACTAGCCTGGCCCCAGATCGAGCTAGTCCAATCTGTCCCCCCGTCTCTGGCAGGGCCAGAGAAAATCAACAGTTAAGGAGCCATTTTGTTTTGGGGTTCGATAATTGACTGTATTGTTGGGAAAATAAAAATTAATGCGTTATATTCTTTACTTACATGGGCATGAAATATTAATTTGTTAACCATCATGTCTTTGTACCTTTATAGGTGTTTTCATTAATTGTTTATTTTCTACAAAGCATGACTAGAAACAAAACAAATGAGTCTACAAAAAAGGGAAATTATTGATGTATGATTTGTTAATGTTTTTAATTAGTTGATTTATCAAGCAATACATTTTTATAAAGTCATTTTATTATCATTGGTTGGAAACTGGTTATGGGTCCATAAATGTTTAATCAACACAAATACACATATCATTTTTTTTGTAAATACATTTATTTATTGACACATACCAGAAGCTATAAATGTACCTAGATTATAGGAAATGGGAGCTGTCTTACAATTGATTAGATTATACGTTAAAGTATCTATATTCTTCTGACTTTAGTTTGAAACAATTTCACCAACAATTAACTTTTTTATATTATGAACAGTTGGAGAATGAATCCAGAACATTCCAGAACCAAATGGTTCCAAAACTGAATGGTTCCAATATAGAATGGTTCCAGAGCAAAATAGTTCCATACATGTCTCCGTAAAGAGCACATCAAATAAAAAGCACTGGTTGACAGTTTACAGTTGAGTAACTTCCAGCTTAGCATGACCTCACCAGTGTATCCAAAGGAAGCAGAATAGACCTGCCTTGTACACCCACTGCCAAGGGAATTACTGTGATGTGATATAGATATGGAATTGACAGACTTTTCACTCATAATTACAGTCTGCGACTACCATGACTTAGTCTGATAAATCTCTAAACACTAATCTTAAAAAAACAGCCACTGGAATTAAAAATGGATTGGATACAAAGAGAATCCTGTAACTATGTAGGGAGCAGAAACACCTACCATACTGTAGTATTACCATAGATATAGACAATATGTTGATGTTTACATATCACAATATTATTACCATAGATATAGACAATATGTTGTTGTTGTTTACACTGTTGGACCACTGTTATGTCTTGAATATAAATATATATATATACACATTATGTATAATTTTTACAACAAATTAATACTAATCATTTATACAATTTTTTTCATGAAATCTGCCTGACTGGATCTACAGATTTAAAATTCTAAATAATCCAACTGAATAAAATGTTACAATTATGAATAAAAAAAAATGAAAAATATTTTTGAGTATGGAACTGAATATGAAATACAGTGATAATGTTTCAGCTGAACTTGTGGTAATTCTTAACATTCCAATTTGTCATGTTTATACACACAGTATAATATGGTGTATTATATTCACATACACACAGATATTAGTTCATTACTAAAAGTGAGGACTGGAAAAAGTATTTGTTTGTTTTTCTTTATTGTACTCATGAGGAACTTTGGTACACACACTACAAGAGTATTTGACTGTGCTCTAACTAGTGAAGTGATTAAGTATTTTACTGTGCTCAAATAAGTACAACCCCATTTCCAAAAATGTTGGGAAGCTGTGTAAAATGCAAAGAAAAACACAATGTAATGATGTGCGAATCATTTTATTGTTTCTTGAAAAACATATGCCCACTTTGAAGTAGATGCCAGCAACACTTAAGTTGTTTAATGCTAAAAGATAAACCTAGAGGAACATCTCACAACTAATTAGGTTATTTGGTAACAATTCAGTAACATGATTGAGTATAAAAGAGCATCCCAGAGAGGATGAGTCTTTCAGGAGTAAGGTTTAGGGAGGGGTTCACCACTCTGTGAAAATCTATGCAGGCAAATAGTGCAAGAAATAATGTTTAAGAATTAGAATAACGTTTCTCAACGTAAAATTGCAAAGTGTTTGGGGATCCCATCACCTACAGTACATAATATCATTAAAGCTGCACTAGGTAGGATTTAAAAAACAAACAATTACAGCATTTTGCAATTACTCACCGGTCAGAATGCGTTTCCGCACCAATCCCTGATAGAGAATGAAGTTCCGAATAATAAAATAGAATTACCTGTTCCAAAAAAACGTAACTCAGAGTTCAAAGTTATTCTTAGCCTTGCTAACATTAGCTTAGGGTTTCTGGTTGCTAGCTATAGAGAGCTAGTCTAAGTCTTCTTTCACTTCTTTGCAGTTTTCATAGTGTATGCTGTAGTAGATTTGTAGGAATTGTCAGTTTGTCGTCCTGGTCTCTAGCTGCCATTATCGTTTTTTGCTCCCTATGGCATACTTATGGCATATATATATAGAGATGGAAACAGGGTATATACAGTATATATATACGCCTTCCAGGTAAAATGAGCTTTCCCAAAATAAGCCAAGAATGAAGGCCCACCTCGCAGAAGGCGATTGGCTGGAACGGGATTGATGGAACAGAACTGGCTGGAAATAATGCCACGCTCCAAAAATGATTAGCTGTTTGTGTTGCTAAACAACTCTTAGAGGGCCTCATTAGCTTGCACAACATGTTTATAGACGACGAAACTTTTGTTTTTTTTCTGAAAAAATCTTAGTGCAGCTTTCAAAGATAACGAGAATCCGGAGAAATCTCTGTACACAAGCGACAAGGCCGAAAACCAATAATGGATGGGCGTGATCTTCGGGCCCTCAGACGGCACTGCATTAAAAACACTAGATTTTGTTGTGGAAATCACTGCATTAAAAACACTAGATTCTGTAGTGGAAATCACTGCATTAAAAAGACTAGATTCTGTAGTGGAAATCACTGTATTAAAAACAATAGATTCTGTAGTGGAAATCACTGCATTACAAACACTAGATTCTGTAGTGGAAATCACTGTATTAAAAACACTAGATTCTGTAGTGGAAATCACTGTATTTAAAACACTAGATTCTGTAGTGGAAATCACTGCATTACAAACACTAGATTCTGTAGTGGAAATCACTGCATTAAAAACACTAGATTCTGTAGTGGAAATCACTGCATTACAAACACTAGATTCTGTAGTGGAAATCACTGTATTAAAAACACTAGATTCTGTAGTGGAAATCACTGCATGGGTTCAGGAACACTTCTGAACACCATTGTCTGTGAACACAGTACATTGCTGCAACCACAAATGCAAGTTAAATCTCTACCATGCAAAGAAGAAAACATATAAACCAGATCCAGAACCACTGCCGCCTTTTCTGGGCCCGAGTTCATTTAAGATGGACTGAGGCGAAGTGGAAAACTATCCTGTTGTCTGACAAATCAAAATTTGAAATTTTATTGGTGAATCATGGACTCCCCACGTCCTCTGGACTATAAAGGAGCAGGACCATCTAGCTTGTTATCAGCACACAGTTCAAAAGCCAGCATCCGTGGATATATGGGGGTGCATTAGTGCACATGGGATGGGTGACTTGCACATCTGTGAAGGCACTATTAATGCTGAACAATATATACAGGTTTTGGAGCAACATATGCTGCCATCCAGACAACGTCTTTTTCAGGGAAGGCCTTGCTTATTTCAGCAAGACAATGCCAAACCACATTCTGCATGTATTACAACAGCATGGCTCTGTAGTAAAAGAGTCCGGTTGCTGAACTGGCCTGCCTGCATCCAGACCTGTCTGGATGCAGGCAGGCCAAAAAACATTGCACATTAGGAAACAAAAAGTATTACAAAAAAGACCCCGAACTGTTGAGCAGTTGAAATCCTATATCAAACAACCAACTTGTTGCTGGCATCAAATTCAAAATGCTTTTCCAAAAACAATAACATTTCTCAGTTTTAACATTTGGTATGTTATCTTTGTACTATTTTCAATAGAATACAGGATAAATGGATTCTGTTTTTATTAGCATTTTATGCAGTGTCCCAACTTTTTTGAAACGGGGTGGTACTTAAATTGATAACCCAGTTCCTGGTTTTACTAATATCATACTCTAGCTGAATACTTTCAGCCAAAGCCATTTACAAGGAGCATAACTGAGACATGTTTACCCTGGATAAATGCCTTGGAAAGAGAAAGGACTTTTGGATTCAGTAATAGATGGAAACAAGGTATATAATGACTGTCAGCAGAGTTTGTGTGTCTGTGATCCAGATGTACATGTACATGCGGTGACCCAAAGCCATTAAAATCGGAATAATTTTTGGCAGGTCCTCAGAAAATCTCCAGCTTGAGGTTTATATTTAGGGAGAAACATACAACAGGGCATAGTGTAACAGTTGGGGTTAATTTGTGGGTTAGGCATTAAGGGAAAATATCGATTTAGGCATTACGGCTAGTTTATGTTTGGTTTAAAAGGTTAGGATTAGTGGACAAGGATGGATTTCTGGATCTCTGAAAGGATATAAAAACAAGTGTGTACTAAATGCTGTAAAGAAGGGCTGGTCAATACTGGTAGGCTGAAAAACATGTCTGCTTTAGGAAGACATAGAGGATCACATGTATCTCCTACCAGACCAGAGTAGTGTTAAATGGATACAGGGCAGAGAATAACCCTGTCCTCCAGCATAACACTGACAACAAGGAAGATGAAGTAGAGTAGGAACATGGTGGAGCCTAGCATCTTGTTCATCTTCCACTGACAGGCGGTGATGGAGATGATGACGAAGAGGAGCATGATGAAGAGCAACACAATGGCACAGAACAGTCCGTTAGAGCTGACGGGCACCGGGGCAAACCCATGGAAACATGACCACAGTAACCACGGAACTGGCAACCTGGGGGACAAAGTTACAATGAAACACGACCACAGCCTGACGGACAGAGTTACCATGAAACAAGACCACAGCCTGATGGACAGAGTTACCATGAAACACAACCTCAGCCTGATGGACAGAGTTACCATAAAACCCGACCTCAGCCTGATGGACAGAGTTACCATGAAACCCAACCTCAGCCTGATGGACAGAGTTACCATGAAACACGACCTCAGCCTGACGGACAGTTACCATGAAACATGACCACAGCCTGAGGGACAGAGTTACCATGAAACATGACCACAGCCTGAGGGACAGAGTTACCATGAAACATGACCACAGCCTGAGGGACAGAGTTACCATGAAACAAAACATCAGCCTGAGGGACAGAGTTACCATGAAACACAACCTCAGCCTGATGGACGGAGTTACCATGAAACACAACCTCAGCCTGATGGACAGAGTTACCATGAAACACGACCTCAGCCTGATGGACAGTTACCATGAAACATGACCTCAGCCTGATGGACAGTTACCATGAAACACGACCTCAGCCTGATGGACAGTTACCATGAAAAATGACCTCAGCCTGATGGACAGTTACCATGAAACAAGACCACAGCCTGACAAACAGAGTTACCATGAAACATGACCACAGCCTGAGGGACAGAGTTACCATGAAACATGACCACAGCCTGAGGGACAGAGTTACCATGAAACATGACCACAGCCTGAGGGACAGAGTTACCATGAAACAAAACATCAGCCTGAGGGACAGAGTTACCATGAAACAAAACATCAGCCTGAGGGACAGAGTTGCCATTAAACACAACATTTGCCTGATGGACAGAGTTACCATGAAACACAACATTTGCCTGAGGGACAGAGTTACCATGAAACACAACATTTGCCTGAGGGACAGAGTTACCATGAAACACAACATCAGCCTGAGGGACAGAGTTGCCATGAAACATGACCACTACAGCCTGAGGGACAAAGTTATCATAATATTTTCTACTAGGTCGACCACCTTATGATGTTAACATTTCAGTACGCTTCAAAGCATTTAAGCATTTCATACTGTTTCCCTGGGAACGTTCATATTGCTTCCAAAATTTACTGAGATATTCAGATGTATTATCATGTTGGCCCCAGGCTTCATGGTTTTCCAATACTAATGCATAACTACCAGAGTACTAATACATTTCTACTAGAATACATTTCTACCACAACCACAGTGGGCCCCCCACCCACCGCGGCCCCCCACCCACCGCGGGCCCCCAACCACAGCGGGCCCCACCTCCTGTACCCCCGATAGTTATGTCCCTGACTACACCATTACCACCACTACATACAGCTCTGGAAAAAATTAAGAGACCACTGCAAAATTATCTGTTTCTCTGGTTTTACTATTCATAGGTATGTGTTTGAGTAAAATGAACAGTTTTGTTTTATTCTATAAACTACTGACAACATTACTCCCAAATTCCAAATAAAAATATTAACTGGTCAAAATAACCAAAAGAAGATGCTTTGTTTTCAGACCTCAAATAATGCAAAGAAAACAAATTCATATTCATTATTCAACAATAAAAAACTAATGTTTTAACATAGGAAGATTTCATACATCAATATTTGGTGTAATAACCCAGATTTTTTATCACAGCTTTTATGCGTCTTGGCATGCTCTCCACCAGTCTGTTACATTGCTGTTGGGTGACTTTATGCCACACCTGGCACAAATATTCAAGTAGATCGGCTTTGTTTGATGGCTTGTGACCATCCATTTTCCTCCTGGGAATTCCTCAAATTCCAGAGGTTTTCAATGGGGTTCAGGTCTGGAGATTGGGTTGGCCATGACAGGGTCTTGATCTGGTGGTCCTCCATCCACACCTTGATTGACCTGGCTGTGTGGCATGGAGCATTGTCCTGCTGGAAAAAACTATTCTCAGAGTTGGGGAACTTTGTCAGAGCAGAAGGAAGCAGGTGTTCTTCCTGGATAACCTTGTACTTGGCTTGATTCATGCGTCCTTCACAAAGACAAAACTGCCTGATTCCAGCCTTGCTGAAGCACCCCCAGATCATCACCGATCCTCCACCACATTTCACTGTGGGTGAGCGACACTTTGGCTTGTAGGCCTCTCCAGGTCTCCATCCTTATGGTCTTTTGCAAACTTCAGCCTGGCTCTTCTTTGCTTCTCACTGATGAAGGGCTTTTTTCTAGCTTTGCATGACTTCAGCCCTGCCCCTAGGAGCCTGTTTCGAACCATCCTCGTCGTGCACTTCACCACAGCTGCTGTTTGCCATTCTTTTTGTAGGTCACTTGATGTCATCCTACGGTTGTTGAGTGACATTCGCACTCGAGTTGACGGTCATCTCGGTCAGTGGACAGTCGTTTTTGCCCTCTGCCAGTCTGTAGCTTTGTTGTCCCCAATGTCTGTTGCTTGACCTTGTTCTTATGAACCGCCATCTTTGAAATGTTCAGGATGAAAGCAACCTGATGCTCACTGCATCCATCTGCCATTAAAGCCAGAATTAAACCCTTCTTTTCCTCACTCAAAGCTTTTATGTTCAACTCTTTTGTCATTCTGAATAGTTATTTTTATATTCAAATTACATTTGAGGTACTACTTGCACTGTTTTTGCCATCCAGCTTGTCCTATTGCAAGAGGATAATGATGACCACAGCAGTGGTTTTTATACTTTTCCTCGTTAAATTATATTTGGTTCAGGTAATCACCTAATCAGTACCCCATTAAGTGAAATGAGGTGTGTCTGTGTTGGAATTTGACAGACACTGGAATGGCTGTCGTACATGTAGAGTGGAAATTCAATGTTGTTTGCTCCTTGGGGTTTAAGGCCGGGTGTTTTTGTAAAAACACTTTGTGACAACTGCTGTTGTAAAAAGGGCTTTATAAATACATTTGATTGATTGATCGATTGATGTAGAGATGCTGATTTAAGAAACATTTGTAGTGGCTTTTTCCAGAGCTGTATATCAGACTCACCCCATGGTGATGTCGAAAATGTTGGAACCCACAGAGCTGGACACGGCCATGTCGCCCAGTCCCTTACGGGCCACGATGACGCTGGTGATCAGGTCAGGAATGGAGGTCCCTGCTGCCAGGACGGTCAAGCCCATGACCTCCTCTGAGATGCCAATGGTTTCTCCCACCTGGCAGAGAAAGGTGACACCATGGGCTGTGGTTTGTTTTCTAGCCTGGATGCAAGTCTGTCCAGATGTGGGTTAGTTTTAGTTTTGAAAACACTGTTCACAAGGCTGTTAGGGCTAATTCTAGCCTGGGCACCACTCTGTTTAGCCTGGGGATGTAGTAAGCCTGGGCGGCAGTAAACCTGAAGATGTAGTTATACTGGGGACAGAGTTATCCTGGGAATGTAGTTATCCTGGGAACAGAGTTATCCTGGGAATGTAGTTATCCTGGGGACAGAGTTATCCTGGGAATGTAGTTATCCTGGGGACAGAGTTCTCCTGGGAATGTAGTTATCCTGGGGACAGAGTTCTCCTGGGAATGTAATTGGTCTTACTAACCTGATGAGCCCACCACACCATGAGGTAGGAGAACACAGCGATCCACAGGATGGAACCCAGGAAGGTGATCACAAAGAACTTCTTATACATCTACAGACAGACAGACAGACACAGTCAGTATTGATGTACCACAGACAAACCTCTCTCATGATTCTGACAGTACTGATATACCACAAACAAAACTCTCATGATTCAGTCAGTACTGATGTACCACAGACAAACCTGTCTCATAATTCTGTCAGTAGTAATATACCACACACAAACCTATTTCAGGATTCAGTCAGTACTGATATATAACAGACAAACCTCTTTCAGGATTCTGTCAGTACTGATATACCTCAGAGAAACCTCTTTCAGGATTCAGTGAGTACTGATATACCACACACAAACCTCTTTCAGGATTTAGTCAGTACTGATATAAAACAGACAAACCTCTTTGAGGATTCAGTCCATACTGATATATAACAGACAAACCTCTTTCAGGATTCTGTCAGTACTGATATACCTCAGAGAAACCTCTTTCAGGATTCTGTCAGTACTGATATACCACACACAAACCTCTTTCAGGATTCTGTCAGTACTGATATACCACAGAGAAACCTCTTTCAGGACTCTGTCAGTACTGATATACCACACACAAACCTCTTTGAGGATTCAGTCCATACTGATATATAACAGACAAACCTCTTTCAGGATTCTGTCAGTACTGACATACCAAACACAAAACTCTTTCAGGATTATGTCAGTACTGATATACCACAGAGAAACCTCTTTCTGGATTCTGTCAGTACTGATATACCACAGAGAAACCTCTTTCAGGATTCTGTCAGTACTGATATACCACAGAGAAACCTCTTTCAGGATTCTGTCAGTACTGATATACCACACACAAACCTCTTTCAGGATTCAGTCAGTACTGATATACAACAGACAAACCTCTTTCAGGATTCTGTCATGACTGATATACCACACAAAACCTCTTTCAGGATTCTACAGATTATCAGAACAGTGATTCCAAGAAGCATGCTGTTTATTCTGACATTTCTGTGCTTGCAGATTGAAAAGTAAGCCAAAAGTACTACTCTGGGTACTTCTCAGAGGTAATGTATAGAGATGGTACTACTCTGGGTCAGAGGTCCTGTGTAGCCTAACAGTATGGAGATGGTACTACTCTGGGTCAGAGGTCATGTGTAGCCTAAAAGTATGGAGATGGTACTACTCTGGGTCAGAGGTCATGGGTAGCCTAACAGTATGGAGATGGTACTACTCTGGGTCAGAGGTCATGGGTAGCCTAACAGTATGGAGATGGTACTACTCTGGGTCAGAGGTCATGGGTAGTCTAACAGTACGGAGATGGTTCTACTGATGGTTCTACGGAGATGGTTCTACTGGTTCTACAGCCTAACATTAAGTAGGTTCATCCTGTACCTGTGGTTGTGTAGATATTTATGTTGATTGAATGTTTTCTATTGTAATGTTATTGTGTGTCTGAGGGCCTTACGGGGTTACGGACATCTGGCACAGTGAGCCACAGAGGGAACACTATGGGAAGCAGGAACAGATAGTTGGCCTGTTTACACCTGGTGTCTGGCCACATCAACGACAAAGGCTTGTCAGTGTCATCCTCATCTTCCTCTTCTTCAATAGAACTCTCCTCGTCAGAGCTGTCTTCGTCACTGTCTTCATCAGTGTCTTCATCAGTGTCATCTTCATCATCGCTACTTTCAGAGCACTCAAGTGCTGCTGCTGTTTCGTCCTATGAAAAAGGGAGTCAATACAACAGTCTACATGTTGAGAGGGAGGGAGTCAATACTACAGTCTATATGTTGAGAGGGAGGTAGTCAATACAACAGTCTACATGTTGAGAGGGAGGGAGTCAATACAACAGTCTATATGTTGAGAGGGAGGGAGTCAATACAACAGTCTATATGTTGAGAGGGAGGGATTCAATACAACAGTCTATATGTTGAGCGGGTGGGAGTCAATACTACAGTCTATATGTTTAGGAGGGAGGGAGTCAATACAACAGTCTATATGTTGAGAGGGAGGGAATCAATACAACAGTATATATGTTGAGAGGGAGGGAATCAATACAACAGTCTATATGTTGAGAGGGAGGGAGTCAATACTACAGTCTATATGTTGAGAGGGAGGGAGTCAATACAACAGTCTATATGTTGAGAGGGAGGGAATCAATACAACAGTATATATGTTGAGAGGGAGGGAGTCAATACAACAGTCTATATGTTGAGAGGGAGGGAGTCAATACAACAGTCTATATGTTGAGAGGGAGGGAGTCAATACAACAGTCTATATGTTGAGAGGGAGGGAGTCAATACTACAGTCTACATGTTGAGAGGGAGGGAATCAATACAACAGTCTATATGTTGAGAGGGAGGGAGTCAATACAACAGTCTATATGTTGAGAGGGAGGGAGTCAATACAACAGTCTATATGTTGAGAGGGAGGGAGTCAATACAACAGTCTATATGTTGAGAGGGAGGGAGTCAATACTACAGTCTATATGTTGAGAGAGAGGGAGTCAATACAACAGTCTATATGTTGAGAGGGAGGGAATCAATACAACAGTCTGTATGTTGAGAGGGAGGGAGTCAATACAACAGTCTATATGTTGAGAGGGAGGGAGTCAATACAACAGTCTGTATGTTGAGAGGGAGGGAGTCAATACAACAGTCTATATGTTGAGAGGGAGGGAGTCAATACAACAGTCTATATGTTGAGAGGGAGGGAGTCAATACAACAGTCTATATGTTGAGAGGGAGGGAGTCAATACAACAGTCTACATGTTGAGAGGGAGGGAGTCAATACAACAGTCTGTATGTTGAGAGGGTGGGAGTCAATACAACAGTCTATATGTTGAGAGGGAGGGAGTCAATAGAACAGTCTATATGTTGAGAGGGAGGGAGTCAATACTACAGTCTATGTGTTGAGCGGGAGGGAGTCAATACAACAGTCTATATGTTGAGAGGGAGGGAGTCAATACAACAGTCTATATGTTGAGAGGGAGGGAGTCAATACAACAGTCTATATGTTGAGAGGGAGGGAATCAATACAACAGTCTATATGTTGAGCGGGTGAAGCAACACCAAGCCTTTTACCTTTTTCTCTTCCTCCTTGGGTGGGGCTGAGGCGGCTGGCTCTTTGTGTGGCTCATTTCTACCACCTGCAACCACAGACAGAGAACATGTGAGAATAACAACAACAACAGACAGGTGGATATACAGACAGACAGGCAAACAGACAGATGGACATAAAGACAGACAGGCAAACAGACAGATGGATATACAGACAGACAGGCAAACAGACAGATGGATATATAGACAGACAGGCGAACAGACAGATGGACATACAGACAGACAGGCAAACAGACAAATGGATATACAGACAGACAGGAAAACAGACAGATGGATATACAGACAGACAGGCAAACAGACAGATGGATATAAAGACAGACAGGCGAACAGACAGATGGATATACAGACAGACAGGCAAACAGACAGATGGATATACAGACAGACAGGCAAACAGACAGATGGATATACAGACAGACAGGCAAACAGACAAATGGATATACAGACAGACAGGCAAACAGACAGATGGATATGCAGACAGACAGGCAAACAGACAGATGGATATATAGACAGATTGACCAACAGATGGACAAAAATACTGACAGACTGACATAAAGAGAGATGAATAAAGTATTTAGACCCCTTCACTTCATTTGTTGTGATATAGATTTAAAGTATAATTTATTAAATATTTGCAATCAATCTACATGCAATACTCCATAATGACACAGCAAAAACATGGTTTTAGAAATGGGTGCCAATTTATCTCATGTTCATAAGTGTTTAGACCCTTTTCTGAGTACTTTGTAAAGTGATTGCAGCTTTAAATCTTCTGGGGTATGTCTCTACTACAAGCATTGAGTCTTCTGAGGTATGTCTCAACTACCAGCATTGAGTCTTCTGAGGTATGTCTCAACTACCAGCATTGAGTCTTCTGAGGTATGTCTCAACTACCAGCATTGAGTCTTCTGAGGTATGTCTCTACTACCAGCATTGAGTCTTCTGAGGTATGTCTCAACTACCAGCATTGAGTCTTCTGAGGTATGTCTCAACTACCAGCATTGAGTCTTCTGAGGTATGTCTCAACTACCAGCATTGAGTCTTCTGAGGTATGTCTCAACTACCAGCATTGAGTCTTCTGAGGTATGTCTCTACTACCAGCATTGAGTCTTCTGAGGTATGTCTCAACTACCAGCATTGAGTCTTCTGAGGTATGTCTCTACTACCAGCATTGAGTCTTCTGAGGTATGTCTCTATTACCAGCATTGAGTCTTCTGAGGTATGTCTCTACTACCAGCATTGAGTCTTCTGAGGTATGTCTCTACTACCAGCTTTGCATACCGGGATTTGATCAGTTTCTCTCCCTCTTCCAAGCTCTGTCAGATTGGAAGGGGAACATCTGTGAACTGCCATACTCAGTTCTCCCCACGGTTGTTACATACGGCTCAAGTCCAGACTTTGACCTCCTTCGCATTCACAGACATGAAGCCTGAAGCCACTACAGCACTGACTTAGCTGTGGGCTTCTGGTCATTGTCATGCTGAAAGATGAATCTTTGCCCAATGCTGATGTTCTGTGTTTCTTTGGATGAGTTTTTTTTCTCCATTTATCCTTCCATTATTCCCAACCAGTCAGTCTCTGCCACTGAGAATCATGCCCATACCATGATGCTTCTAACATCCTTCACCTTATGTACAGCATGTTCTTAGCCAGGTGATGAGCAGTACCTTGTTTTTGCCAGATGTAGCGCTTGGTAGTCAGGTCAAATAGTTACATTTTGGTCTCATCAGTCTAAATCATATTTACCCTTATGGTCTCAGAGTCCTTTAAGTGATATAATGGCAAACTACAGAAGGCATGTAATGACTTTTACACAGGGGGGGTTCCCTTCTAGCTACTCTACCATAAAAGCCATGTTCACTGATGGAGCCTACTGTGCTCCTGGGAATTTTAAATGCTTTCATTTTTTATGCCCTTCTCAAAATATCTAAGAAGACTTTCTTGGACATTTTGTTTGCCACAAGTGGACTCCAATTGAATTCTAGAGACATCTCAAGGATGATCAAAGGACCTGGGAGGCATCTGAGCGCAGTTTGGAGTTTCAGCTAATTTCATAGAGATAATTACAATCAGTAATTACTGTAATTCATATATAAGTGCATCTCCTTTTTACTGGAGGCATGGCTGAGTGATCATGACGATGTCTGGATTTAAATAGCTCTAGCCTGTCTGTGTCTACTGGATGGACTCAGCAACCCTAGGTCTTTTTCATTTATCACACAGAGCAAACATGGCCTACAGGTACATATTGGGTGTTGTTACTGTTTATACTGAAGTTGTAATGAAATTGAGGTAGTCTTTACATTGACTTGCTGTTTATATTGAGGTAGTGTTTATATTCATTATGTGATTATATTTAGGTTGTGTTTATATTGATGTGTTGTTCATATTGATTTTGATTGATTATGTGAAACATGGCTAAAGCCTAATGAATTCACTGCCTTAAATGAGGCCTCTCCTCCTGGTTATACTAGTGATCATATCCCTCGTGCATCCCGAAATGAGGGGGTGTCGCTAATATTTATCACAGTAAATATAAATTTACTCTCAAACATATCACTGAGTTTCATTCTTTTGAAGTTTTACTAATGAAAGTTAACCAGGCTGATAAATCGTTTTACATAGCTACTATTTATAAGCCCCCCGGGCCATACACAATGTTCCTCACTGAGTTTCCTGAATTCTTGTCTAACCTTGTAGTCATGGCAGATAGTAATAAAATTTTTGGCGATTTCAATATTCATATGGAAAAGTCCAATGATCCTCTTCAAAAAGCCTTTCAAGCCATAATTGACTCAATGGGTTTTATCCAACATGTCTCAGGTCCAACACATTGCCACATTCACACCTTAGATTTAGTCCTGTCACGAGAAATAGATATTGTAGATCTAATAATTTCCTGTCTTATTAAATTTACCGTTAAAACAAGAAATCCACTTGCTCCGCAAACAATGAGTTTCAAAAGCCGTACTATAAATTAGCGGACTACAAATAAATTCCTTGATATTCTTACAAGTTCACTCATTAACGACAGAGTAAATAAATCTGTAAACGATCAAATCGAGGATCTAAACTCAACACTGCGAAATACATTAGACACAGTTGCACCACTTAAAACTAAAGAAATACGCAACAAGAAACTTGCTCCCTGGTACACAAACAATACTAGAGCACTTGCAAGCCTCCAGAAAATTGGAGCGAAAGTGGCGCTCCACCAAGTTGGAAGTATTTAGACTAGCCTGGATAGACAGTACACTACATTACCGAAAATCACTCACGTCTGCTCGATCAGCTTATTTCTCCAACCTGATTGAGGTGAACAAAAACAATCCAAAATGTCTCTTTGATACAGTCGCAATGTTAACAAAAAAGCACTTAAATTGTAATGAATACATTAACTACTTTGATGAAAAGATCATCACCATTAGAAAACAAATAACTGACTCCTCAAAATCTCAGTTGTCCTAAAAATGTCCTGAACCTCCCTGACCAGGTGTCAATGGGGACACTGGAATTTTTTGATACCGTATCGCTCAACACATTTACTAAATTTGTAATGAGTCCTAAACCCACAAATTCTCAGCTAGACCCGATTCCAACAAAATTACTTAAGGAGCTGTTTCCTGTGCTAGGTCAGCCAATGTTGAACATAATAAATTGCTCCCTTTCCTCCGGATGTGTACCAAACTCAATAAAAATTGCGGGAATTAAAAAATGTAATCTGGATCCCGACATATTAAACAATTATAGGCCAATATCGAACCGTTCCTCTCAAAAATCTTAGAAAAATGTGTTTCCCAACAACTGAATGCCTTCCTAAAGACAAATAATATTTATGAAATACTCCAGTCCGGTTTCAGGTCCCATCATAGTACTGAGACTGCACTCGTGAAGGTAACAAATGGCCTTCTAATGGCCTCAGACAAAGGTTCCGCATCCGTACTGTTGCTTCTTGATCTTAGTGCTGCTTTTGACACTATTGATCACTCCCTTCTCTTAGAGAGACTGGAAACCCATATTGGGCTACGTGGACATGTTCTAGCCTGGTTTAAATCTTATTTATCTGAAAGATATCAGTTTGTTAGTGTGGATGGCATATCCTCTGACAAGTCAAAGGTATGCTTTGGTGTTCCTCAAGGCTCGATTCTGGGCCCATTATTGTTCTCACTATATATGCTCCCTCTGGGCGATGTAATCCGAAATCACAACATAAACTTTCAATGTTATGCTGATGACACACAGTTATATATTTCAATGAAGCATGGAGAAGCCCCTAAATTAGCTACTTTGGAAGCATGCATTTCAGATATTAGGAAGTGGATGACAGAGAATGTCTTGCTCTTAAACTCAAGGAAAACAGAAATGCTCATTTTAGGACCCAAAAAACAAAGAGCGTTGTTAGCAGATCTCACTGTGAACCTCGACGGCTTCATGGTCGTATCCCAAAAAACTGTAAAAAACCTGGGCATTACCCTTGACCCTGACCTCTCCTTTGAAGAACATATAAAATATGTCTCAAGAGTTGCTTATTTTCATCTTCGAAACATTGCAAAAATTTGAAACTTTCTATCAAAAACTGATGCAGAAAAATTAATCCATGCTTTCGTTACTTCTAGACTAGATTACTTCTATGCTTTTCTCTCTGGTTATCCAGAAAAAATTAGAAATAAACTTCAATTAGTGCTGCACATGGCTGCTAGAATTCTAACTAGAACAAAACAATTTGAACACATTACTCCTGTCCTAGCGTCCTTACACTGGCTGCCTGTTAGGGTTAGGGCTGATTTTAAGGTTTTACTCTTAACCTATAAATCAATACATGGACTTGCTCCTACTTACCTTGCTGAAATTATCCAGCCATACATACCTACACGTAACCTACGATCGCAAGATGCTGGCCTTTTAATTGTACCTAGAATTTCTAAACAAACAGCTGGCGGCAGGGCCTTTTCTCATAGAGCTCCACTACTGTGGAATGATCTGCCAATTAAGGATAGAAATGCAAACTCAAGTGTCTACTTAAAACTCATCTCTACAGCACGGTTTATAATTAGGTGTAGCCTGGCCCAGAGGCGTGAAGGTGACCAGTAGGCTTGATACTGTCCACCCTTGCTGCCTTGCCAGGTGGGCTCTCGTCGCCACTGGGATGCCCTCCCTCCAATGCCTTTCGGGGGAAGAGTCATTGGCTTGTTGTTGTCTCTTTGTTGCGCACTTGTGCAATTGGGCTGTACGCTGCTGGCAATACTCGGCCCTCATTCAGGGGGGTTGCGATTGGTGGGTGTCCCTTTGGTTGATGCTTGGCAATGTGGGTGGATTGATTTCCTGCCTGTTGGGCCCTGTCCGGGGCCTCCCCCGGGTAGGGCCACAGTGTCGGTGGACCCCCCCGTCTCAGTTCCAAGGTGTTACGCTGCTATATTATTGTGCTGGGGGATATGAGGAATGCACTTCTAACTTTTCTCAGTTTCCTCCAATTTAAAATTTTAGGAGGAGATAAGGTCCTTGTCCACACCTGCGGATTACCTAGTTTGGGGGTCTGTTGCTATCCCTGTCCTTGTCCACCTGGTCATACCTCTGACCTAGTCTAAAATCAAATAGCCTCTGGATTTAACCCAGAGAAATGTATTAATTATTCCAATTGGACTCTTAATATCTCACCCGGCACAGCCAAAAGAGGACTTGTCACCTCTCTGAGCCTGGGTCCTCCTAAAATTCGGCCTTCTTAGGGAGTTTTTCCAACACTCTGGCTCTAGATCATCAACACTCGGGGGCTGGACCAAAACACTGGGACTGGACCAAACCACTGGGTCAGGACCAACACACTGGGTCTGGACTGCATCACAAACTCACTGGAGTCTGGACCAAACACACTGGGTCTGGACCAACACACTGGGTCTGGACTACCACACTGCGTCACCAACACACTGGGGTCTGGACAAACACATAGGGTCTGGACCAACACACTGCGTCACTAACACACTGGGGTCTGGACCAACACACTGGGTCTGGACCTACACACTGGGTCTGGACTGCATCACAAACTCACTGGGGTCTGAACCAAACACACTGGGTCTGGACCTACACACTGGGTCTGGAATACCATACTGCGTCACCAACACACTGGGGTCTGGACCAACACATTGGGTCTGGACCAACACATTGCGTCACTAACACACTGGGGTCTGGACCAAACACACTGGGTCTGGACTACCACACTGCATCACCAACACACTGGGGTCTGGACCAACACATTGGGTCTGGACCAACACACTGCGTCACTAACACACTGGGGTCTGGACCAACACACTGGGTCTGGACCAACACACTGGGTCTGGACTGCATCACAAACTCACTGGAGTCTGAACCAAACACACTGGGTCTGGACCAACACACTGGGTCTGGACCAAGACACTGGGTCAACAAAACACTAGGGTCTGGACCAACACACTGGGGTCTGGACCAACACACTGGGTCTGGACCAACATACTGCGTCACTAACACACTGGGGTCTGGACCGACACACTGGGTCTGGACCAACACACTGCGTAACTAACACACTGTGGTCTGGACCAACACACTGGGTCTGGACCAAGACACTGGGTCTGGACCAAGACACTGGGTCACCAAAACACTAGGGTGTCGTCCAACACACTGGGTCTAGACCAACACACTGGGTCTGGACTACCACACTGAGTCACCAACACACTGGGGTCTGGACCAACACATTGGGTCTGGACCAACACACTGCGACGCAAACACACTGGGGTCTGGACCAACACACTGGGTCTGGACCAACACACTGGGTCTGGACTGCATCACAAACTCACAGGAGTCTGAACCAAACACACTGGGTCTGGACCTACACACTGGGTCTGGACTACCACACTGCGTCACCGACACACTGGGGTCTGGACCAACACATTGGGTCTGGACCAACACATTGGGTCTGGACTAACACACTGCGTCACAAACACACTGGGGTCTGGACCAACACACTGGGTCTGGACCAACACACGGTGTCACAAACATACTGGGTCTGGACCAACACACTGGGTCTGGACCAACACACAGTGTCACAAACACACTGGGTCTGGACCAACACACTGGGTCTGGACCAACACACGGTGTCACAAACACACAGGGGTTGGGACCGACACATGATCAAGACTGGGTCACCAAAACACTAGGGTCTGGACCAACACACTGGGTCTAGACCAACACACTGCGTCACAAACACACAGGGGTTGGGACCGACACATGATCAAGACAAAGCCAGGGAGGTAGCACAAAAGGCCATAGGCTATCCAATAGCAGAACTTTTTTATCCAGAGGACAACAACCCCATCTGCTGGTAGAAAGCTGTAACCTGTCCAACTGAAAAACCTCTGGTACTTAAAGGTAAAGTTACAGATATTAGGAAATCATTTGGGTTCAACAGCTGGTGTGCTAATAGCCAACAACACCTTTAAATATACACTAATTACCTCCACTGCATAGGCAATAACCAAGCTGCCATGGTCACAGATCTGATTAAGCTGCCTTATCAACTCCTACAGTCATCAACCTAATGACTGATCATCTCTCCTTCAGGTTTAACTGTCTTTGCTGACCCCAGGTCTGTTCAAACAACTACCCTTTCTTTCTAACTTCCCTGAAAACAGGATGTGTGTCATGGTAGGAATATCAAAAGGAATTGCTAAAATAGCCCAAAATGCAATGGAACCAAGCTACAATGACCAGATCTGAAACCAGGCTATAACAACTACAGGATTAGACAAGCAAGCACACAAATATACAGAACCTGGCAATAATCACCATAGAAATAAGCAGGGAAGCACAAATAGATCCACAACCAGACTATAACGATCACAAGACAAGACAAACAGATCCAGAACCAGGCTGTAATGATCACAAGACAGGACAAACAGATCCAGAAGCAAGCTATAATGATCACAAGATAGAACAAACAGATCGAGAACCAGGCTATAATGATCACAATACAGGATAAACAAATCCAAAATAAGGCTATAATGATCACAAATCAGGACAAACAAATCCAGAACCAATTTATAATGATCACAATACAGGATAAAAAAATCCAGAACCAGGCTATAATGATCACAATACTGGACAAACAGATCCAGAACCAGGCTATAATGATCACAATACTGGACAAACAGATCCAGGTCCAGGCTATAATGATCACAATACTACATAAACAGATCCTATAGCCTGTAACTAGCATGTTCTGATTGGTCCACAGGAAGCTGTAGCCAGCATTAAGTCTTGATTAGCGTTAAAACGCTTGGGTCAGTGTATCAATCTAATCCATACTCTACCTAATAATGCAAAGGCATACGAGTATTAAACACACACAGTGACATCATGTTATAGTATACTCACAGACAGTGACATCATGTTATAGTATACTCACAGACAGTGACATCATGTTATCGTATACTCACAGACAGTGACATCATGTTATAGTATACTCACAGACAGTGACATCATGTTATAGTATACTCACAGACAGTGACATCATGTTATAGTATACTCACAGACAGTGACATCATGTTATAGTATACTCACAGACAGTGACATCATGTTATAGTATACTCACAGACAGTGACATCATGTTATAGTATACTCACAGACAGTGACATCATGTTATCGTATACTCACAGACAGTGACATCATGATACAGGTGACACAGTGGTGAAGTAGAGGTCTGATAGAGGAGATACAGGTGACAGAGTGGTGAGGGACAGGTGTGGTAGAGGAGATACAGGTGACACAGTGGTGAAGTAGAGGTGTGATGTAGGAGATACAGGTGACACAGTGGTGAAGTAGAGGTGTGATGTAGGAGATACAGGTGACACAGAGGCGGTCTTACCCTGTCCTAAGGGGTCCAGGGTGTGGATCATCAGTTGAAAGAGGGTACTCCTCATGGTGGAGTTGTGGAGAGAGGCTGAACTTCCTCCTCTTTGGAGTAGAGGCTTCAGCTCAATGAAGGACAAACAACAAGCATCTCAAATACACATTCCATTATGCCTGACCCAGTATTTGGGTGTGTCTGTGTGTGTCTGTGGTGCCCTCTACCTTTAATTTATTCTTGTCTTGCTGGTCTGGAGGTTGGTTATCTTGACCTGCTGTCCCATTCTCCTTCTGTGGACAAGGATCACACACAACCCACAAGGTCAATAGGAAACTTACATCCAAGGGCTTTCTCCACTCTTCAGTCAGGCATCTGTGTAGTATATCTTTAAGGGTCTAACTCAACAATAACTATTGAGGATGTCTTTGTACACTATAAACTAAGACTCAGTTACCCTCAGTGGTTACAGGGGTATAAAGTTGAAGCTTAGATGTAGTGGGCTTTGTTCCATTTCCATTTAGGTACATTTCTTTTTTGCAATGATTTATAAAAACACCCAGCTAGGTGGGTGAACAAAAACAGTTCATCATCATGGCAGATCCTCTCAATTGAAGCTTTCATGCTCTGCTCTCCCTTAATAATGACTCAAAGCTCCACTAACCATCAAAAGTAAGACGTTTAGCTGAAACACGGCACCAAGAAGTGTAGAAGAGTTAATATACACATTAACATATACCATGACTGTACCTCGCCAGACTCATCCTGGACCGCGACATGGATGATTTTAATGATGTCTTGGTGTTTCCTGAGCTGGTTTTTGAAGGCAGTCTCCAGTTGTGTGTTGTACTTCATAAAGCAGACATAGGAGCTGTATCCAGCCACCAGAAATAAGCTCTCCCACCACATGATGGTGTTATCGAGGAAGAAGATTATCAGCATGATTAGGTCTGGGATGGTGTGAAGAGGGAAAGGGGGAGAGGGAGGAGGAAGAGGAGATGAAGGATGAGGGGAAAGAAGAAGAGAATGTTTAATTGCAACCATATATTCATGTAAGGGGTGGTCTTTTTTGTCCACTGTTCTTTTTCAAATGTGATTAAGATCAACTGTTGGCCCAAACTATTAATTTATTTACTCAACAAGACAACAGTTTGCTTGACCATAAATCTGCTCGATTTGATCTTAAAACAGTAAATAGATTAGTAAGCTTTATCCTAGATCAGTGTGAAAAGAGTTACTGTAGCTTGGTCGCAGACAACTTTGTTGCTGTCATTATCAAGCCAAACACGCATGACATGTCAATGAGTGACAAGACGTTTTCCTGACCACACAAATAGACTCTTTACCTTTATTTTTATTATCACCTGTGATGTAGAAGGAGACGTCCCTGAATAGAGGCCACCAGGTAAGTTTGAGAATCTCCCTGGAGAAGATGGCGCACATCCCGATGACAAACAGAATGTTAAAAACCGCTGACCCCACAATTGTACCGATGCCCACGTTGCTATGAGAGATGAACACGCCAATCAGAGACGTGAACAGCTCCGGGGCGGAGCCTCCGGCCGCCATGAACGTTGCCCCGGCGACGTCGTCTGAGATGACCAGGACGTCTGAGATGACGGAGAGTGCCGGGACAAAGAACTCGTCGCACACGACGGCCAGTGACACAAACATGTACATCATCCCGAAGATGTGCAGCAGCACCCAGCCCCGCCTGCGGTCCTCCACAGAGAAGATGTCGGGGGGGTAATCCCCCTTCTGGTGTGGAGCGTCCCCGGGGTTGGCTGGGGGGACCAGGGTGGTATTGGGGACAGGTGGCTCAGGTGATGGGGTGGGGATCAGGAGCGGGGGATCAGGGTTTACATAAATGCAGTGAACCAGATTTCGCATGGTGGAAGGGGATGAGGCTGATGGCCCGGTGGCTCCATCCGTGGTGCCCACTGTGGATGATTCTGGTTTGACATCCCCTCCTGCAGCCGTCTCCGAGAGATCATCCAACTCCTCAGTCTGATCCATCACCTCTGTGTCTCGTGTGTCTCGCAGGTTAACACCGCGTCCCCTCTCCTCGAAGGTCTCCAGGACCACTTCGTCCTGGGCCCCTGCCAAGCCCTCTCCATCCCCAGACCCGTCACTGAGCTGGGGCAGGGGCCAGTGCCCGGGCGAGAGCCTGGAGGTGACTGTTAGCTGATAGAGGCAACACAGCAGAACTCCCGACAGAAGAAATATCACCCTCCTGAGCTGCAGTCTCCTCCTCCGGGTACAATACATCTCTCCTCCAGGAGGTGGTGCCGAAACAAGGTTTGTAAACTCACTAAACTTGAGAAGTCACTAATGCCGCCATTGAATCCAATCGTTCACAGTAACACGACTGATTGGAATGCTTCAGGTGTTGCGGTTGCATATGTAGGGGTAGCAGGTTACAAGGTAAGTTCCTTGGCTGAAAGTGTGCTTGGTGAAATCCTGAGCTGACAAAATGAACACACTTGTTCTGCTCTTGACAAAAGCAAAGGTCAGGTGTTGCTGTGTAATTGTCAACCAGCTGAACTCTATTGAATTGAATTTGTTTAAAGCAAAGATTTAGTCTTCAAAGACCACAGTGATGTCATCACTTGTCATCTTTATGGGTTAGGGTTAGTTTATGGTTGTATGAAGGGGTGAATGTGAACTACCAGTCTGGATATATTCTCACAGAGCGCTGGGCTGCTAGAATACTGCAGAATTAGGCAGAGTAATTCATGTCCTGCTTAGATCCTTGAACAAATCCAACTCCTCTCCAACCTGTTGTTGAGGTAAGGAAACATCATGATGTTAGCAATGCTGGTAGTCTGAGGGGACATAGCTAACCATGCCACCAGCCTGAATGGACATAGATAACCATGCCACCAGCCTGAATGGACATAGCTAACCATGCCACCAGCCTGAATGGACATAGCTAACCATGTCACCAGCCTGAATGGACATAGCTAACCATGCCACCAGTCTGAAAGCATATAGTCAACCATGCCACCAGTCTGAGAGGATATAGTCAACCATGCCACCAACCTGGCAGGACATAGATAACCATGCCACCAGTCTGAAAGGATATAGTCAACCATGCCACCAGTCTGAGAGGATATAGTCAACCATGCCACCAGTCTGAGAGGATATAGTCAACCATGCCACCAGTCTGAGAGGATATAGTCAACCATGCCACCAGTCTGAGAGGATATAGTCAACCATGCCACCAGTCTGAGAGGATATAGTCAACCATGCCACCAGTCTGAGAGGATATAGTCAACTAGCCACCAGTCTGAGAGGATATAGTCAACCATGCCACCAACCTGGCAAGATATAGTCAACCATGCCACCAGTCTAAATGGACTTAGCTAACCATGCCACCAATCTAAATGGACTTAGCTAACCATGGTGTGAACAGAAGGAAAAGACGTGAGGAGTTGGGCTGATCAATGGACAGGTCCATTGAATGTAATCAATGTCAAAACATATCCAATTTTAGCTCTCCTACTAGGTGACACTTTCAGAATATGATGGACTCGACCTGTTAAGTAACAAGTGACCTCATTTCCGGTCATTTGAATAACACATGCGGCAGCTCAGTAATGTCGGGATAATTTATTATTACGCATGTCACTCAAAGCCTGACAGTGATTGGGAACCCAGGCAAATGTTGCTATGGCTACAGACGTAGTTACTGTCTGTCTCAGTCCTTATAACGGCTTTGAGAAATAGCCTGCTAAAATGTAATACAGTGTTTTAAAGCTAATGAAAAGGCTTCTGGCCAAATAACAACCCATACCAATGAAACATTTGAGAATTAAAATCAGATAATTTATGGGGCTTTTGCCGATATGCGTTAAAGAGAATTAGTAGTCAACAACATATTTTGAAACATAGGCATTTCGCATTTAGGAATAATTCATTATATAAACTGTTTGAGTTTAACGCTACAATGAATCATTATTAAACAATAACCAAAATATTATTCAATAATTATTAAGCTATGTTTTCAGTGATGTGTGCAATCCTACCTGCGATCAAAAGCTAAGATTCAGATGAGGTATTGTATTTCCACAGCTGGGGTGCACCAAGAAGCTGGCGAGAGGTTCACAATGCGCGAATGGCAGGGTCACCCCTGGGACGTCCAGGTGGACCTAATACACCCTGCTGGGGTTAATTATCTTCCATAATACCTATAAGAGGATTACGGTATGTAGTGTTTAGTTGGTCTGCTGGAGCCTACAAATCTTTAAACATTTTACTTTTTAATTATTTTAAGCTATTAATTTAATGATTAATAGTTCCACGCCAGTTTAAAAGTTATGATGGCTTGGGATGTATGGTACATTTTGATTATGTTCTTAGCTAGACAGAACTGTGGGGGAAATAAAAATGACAGACACATAGGCTACTTTATCAGACTGTTGGTCAAGAGACATTGGAATAGAACGATGGGGATGGAACTATTTTAAGGTCATTCAAATATTGAGTTATCTTCTTATATGATCTACATTTACTCGGGTTGGTTTAATTGAAACAGCCGTATAATTGTGGAAAATATTATATATGCACTCACTACCACTAACAAAATATTCGACACCCGTTTAACTGTTGTGAATGGAAAGTGTCAAACAGCGGTTTACGGTAGGAACTAATTAAGCAGGTTAAGTTTCTTTCCGGACTGAGTATTCCGCAGTACAAAACCATCGATATTTTGTCGGATTTGCCGATTTGATGGGTAACGTTAGTTGTGCATGTTTTTATATATTTATATATTATGTAGCTGTTCTGTGCAAAAACCATGTACCCGTTAATCTGCAATTAATTAAGATTTGTTCTTAAAATGACAGCGTGGAACTTTCATTATCAGTCTGCTAAAATCGGTTAGCTAGCTTTTACGTTAGCAGTATTGTTATATTGTTAGCCACTTTGAATGGATCGAAATAGGAAAGACAGCATTTACATTTTTGTTCCTTATTACTAATTCTGGGTGAATGTTAATTGACCCCAACGTTAAATTATGCTTTAAATAGCAGCACATTGCAAACTGCTTCAGTACTGTAGTACTTTAGCATAAGTTCTGCAAAACGTAACAATATGTTGTCCTAATTGATATATTCTTTCCCTAACATTTTTGTTCCCTGTTTTGTTTTAGCATTCTGTATATATTTTCGGACATATCAGTAACACCTCTGAAAACAACCTTAAAATCCTGATTGATAATCATGGGGGTGCTTTAATACAATGCTACATTCATATTGATATTTATGAGTGTGTTCTATAATTCCCACATGTTTTTTATTGCTCTCAGGAGATACTTTGGAGGTCCCCATAAGCTAATTCTGCTCTAAAAGAAACCCTTCTGCACTGTCAACATGCCGACAGTGGTCCTTATGGATGCGTCTCTGTCAATGACTCGTCCTGTGTCTCTGGACCAAGGCAGTGAGGAGTTACAGAGGAAGAACCTGGCTGTGGCTGGCCTCACCATGCTGTTTGAACACATGGCTTCCAACTACCGACTGGAGTTCACTTCTTTAGTGGCGTTCTCCTCTCTGTGGGAACTACTTGTGCCTTTCACCAGGGACTACAACACACTGCAGGTAGGTGAAAACCTGGTTTACACCAGACACAGTTTGGTACATCTGGTTTATACCAGAGCGACAGTAAGTCAAACCTGGTTTACTTCAGACAGACATCTGGTTACACCTGGTTTAACTCAAACAACCAAAGATGTCTTGTGACAAATCTGTTAATGTTCTTTTGAGTCGTGATTCCACGTTTTCCGAGTCTCTCTGGCTCTGAATCTTTCTGGCTCTGAGTTTTTCATGTAGATGACTACAGTGTAACCAACACATTGCCCTACTGGCCTCCTTTTTATAGGAACATCTGGTGCGTTTCTGTTGTGGTTCATTATGACAAAACGAAGGACAAACAACAAACCAAGAGTGTTTTTTATTAGACCGTGTTCCTAATAAACACCCTGAGTAGATCAAGTTCAGTTAAACTTTCTGGGTTAAATAGCCTGTGTGACTCTCTGCTGTGTTAATGGTCTGGGTCAGAACCTGTCACTTGTGACTTTCTGTTGTATTAATGTTCTGGGTCAGAACCTGTTACTTATGACTGAAGATTTTGGGTTTAGAACCTGTCACCTGCATCTCCCTGCTGTGTTGATGGTCTGGGTCAGAACCTGTCACCTGCAACTCCCTGCTGTGTTGATGGTCTGGGTCAGAACCTGTCACCTGCAACTCCCTGCTGTGTTGATGGTCTGTGTTTAGAACCTGTCACCTGCAACTCCGTGCTGTGTTAATGGTCTGGGTTTAGAACCTGTCACCTGCAACTCTGTGCTGTGTTAATGGTCTGGGTTTAGAACCTGTCACCTGCAACTCCCTGCTGTGTTAATGGTCTGGGTTTAGAACCTGTCACCTGCAACTCCCTGCTGTGTTGCAGGAGGCCCTGAGTAACCTGGAGGACTATGACAAGACGTGTCTGGAAGCAGCTCTACATGGAGTCAGCAATGTGGTGCAGCAGGAGTGGGGCCACGCCTGTCCTACACAGGTAATATAATCATATAATATTATACTGTATGTCAATTAGCAGACATTAAACCCATTTAATAATATGCTGTAAATAATTTAACTAACACTAGCCCCATATACTAATATATATATATATATATATATATATAGAAATTAATTGCATGTTATTTAGCCGACAGTAGCCCCCATAGTTCTTGTGGTGTCCTGCAGGTGGTGCTGGTGACCGATGGCTCTCTGGGGATCGGTAAAGGCTCTCTCAGACACTCTCTACAGACCCTGAAACAACGACCGGAGGATAAGAAGTTCCCCCTGCCCTTCCCTTTCCCAGCCAAGCTGTTCATCATGTGCATTGCCAGTGCAGAGGAGGTGGCTTGGTCTTCCATTATCACTTAGAAATTCAGTACTGGTCTGAAGTGTGTGTGTTAGGTCTGTGTGTGTGTTAGGTCTGTGTGTGTGTTAGGTCTGTGTGTGTGTTAGGTCTGTGTGTGTGTTAGGTCTGTGTGTGTGTTAGGTCTGTGTGTGTGTTAGGTCTGTGTGTGTGTTAGGTCTGTGTGTGTGTTAGGTCTGTGTGTGTGTTAGGTCTGTGTGTGTGGTAGGTCTGTGTGTGTGGTAGGTCTGTGTGTGTGGTAGGTCTGTGTGTGTGGTAGGTCTGTGTCTGTGTGTGTGGTAGGTCTGTGTGTGTATGTGTGGTAGGTCTGTTTGTGTGTGTGTGGTAGGTCTGTGTGTGTGTGTGGTAGGTACAGGCGGGTTCTGCTCTGCAGGTATGATGTCCCGATGGGCCCAAGGGAAATGTCTTAACAATTGTGACTTTGGTTTCTATAGTTACAGATGACTGACACCATGGACAACCTGGAGAAGCTTCTCCAACTGAACGGAGGAGATGGCCAGATCTTCACCATGGAGGGCCAACTCTGTCTGAAGAGTGTTCAGTCCATGTTTGGGTAAGTCTATGGATTGACTCATAATGTGCTTATAACATGTAATAAGACTGGCTGGTTTGAATGCCAATTGGCTGTTAGCCCAGAGTTGTTTTTAGGCACAACGAATCCGAGGTCATGTAATTATGGATCTGAATTTCAGTTTGGAATGTTAAGTACTTTGAATTTCCCCCGTGTATGAACTGTGCTATACAAATAAACGTTCCTAGCCTTGCCTAGACACAGCCCTTACCCATAGTATATTGGTAATACATTGAAAATATATACATCAGCCAATCAGAATTCAGAATTCAAACCACCCAGTTAAGAGATTTTGACTTCACACCACTTTTTACTGCCCTAATTGATCTTGTGTCAGATGCTAGTCGTCTTTTTGCACTAGCAGACTTTTTACGTCTCAAGGTGGAGGTGGCTAAATCTAAATAGTGACCATTCCCTGATCTATCGTCTGTCAGCTGTGGCATTCCAGTGAGTGTTGTTTTCTGCTTCTCCACCCGTCTCCCTCCAGCCGTCTGATAGATGCAGCCTACTCGCCGTTCCACGCGGTGCTGCGCTGTGGGAACCTCACCTCTGACGTCCAGGTGTTCCCCAGACCAGAACCCGTGTTCCTGGATCAAGAGGTCGACCCTCTGCCCAAACACGTCCTCACGGGTATCTAACTGTACAACCTGGCTCCGCCTGCTTTACTCCCTTCCTTCACCCCGGACTAGTCTGATGACTGCTTGAGTTTCTGGATTTAGAGGTTTTCTTTGAATGACTTCCCTTCTGCTGCTCAGGTTATACAAGCTAGACGAACTGCTTACAATCTGACTGTTCTGTGTTGTAGACCTGGAGATTGTGGGATTCATTGAGATCGGGGACATCTCCAGCCCCCCTGTGATATCCAGACACCTGGTCCTGCCCATCGCCGTCAGCAAAGGTAGCACTTCTGTTCTCCTCGGCATCTGCGTTTTCACCTCAGAGATGGTTTAGTGTTTCTGAGGTGTTTATTGTGCTCTTGGTTCCAGAGGTGGATGATGTGGGTGCTGGGGCCCCAGAGGAGCTGGAGGAGGAGACGTCAGCCAACCAGCAGGCAGGGAAGGCGCCCAACTTCTGTGTCCTCCTCCATGGTAGTCTGAAGGTGGAGGGCATGGTGGCGCTGGTGCAGGTGGGGTAAGAACACACGTCTTTATCTTAATGAGCCCTAACCAAATCTGCCTGTTGGAACGACGGCTGTGCCTTTACCCATTAAGGTACAGAATACAACACAAGAAGGACGTTCACTTTTTCACAAGGACGAACCGTAACAGGGGCCTCTGCAGTTCTATGAAGCTTCCATAACAGTTTATTTCTCCGTTCCCTCCCCCTCAGTCCGGAGTGGCATGGCATGCTTTACTCTCAGGCTGACAGCAAGAAGAAGTCCAACCTGATGATGTCTCTGTTTGAGCCTGGGCCAGAACCACTGCCCTGGCTGGGGAAAATGTCTCAGCTGGGCCCCATATCAGGTAGAGACCTGACCCTCGTGGACACTGTTGTTCCACCACGGTCCTTTCCATTTTCAAAGGCTGTGTTTACATAATTGAATGGTTCACCCTTTACGCCCTCACCTGCCCAGAGCCAGAGTTCTGTCAGCAGAAGGGTTTTGCATTACCATGACAACCATGGCCTCTGTCTGTTGGGTTCTAGACGCAGCAGAGAACCCGTACGGGGAGGATGACAGCAGGAGTCCGTTCCCTCTGCAGCCTCCGGTCAAACGGAGCTACGCGCAGAACGTCACTGTCTGGATCAAAGCCAGTGGACTGCAGGTACAGACTCAGGGATTGGAGAATCTAGGAACTCTTCCAGGGTACAGAGGGCAGGATGTGATAGACTGACTCTGGGATTATACCTGGGTTTAGGTCTTTGCGGTAATGCCTGTGTTCGTTGGTTACATTGTTTGTACTGCTGTTGCGATTGGTTGAGGTGTTTGACGACTTGTGTGTCAACCAATCCACAGACTGATGTCCAGAAGATCCTGAGGAATGCCAGGAAACTGCCAGAGAAAACACAGACCTTCTACAAGGTAACATTTGAATATAATGTAAGCTGTGCCTACATGTTGTCCATCCCGAGCAGTACCTACCTGATTGTCTAAGTGTACTCTGTGACTCCTACCTGATTGTCTAAGTGTACTCTGTGACTCCTACCTGATTGTCTAAGTGTACTCTGTGACTCCTACCTGATTGTCTAAGTGTACTCTGTGACTCCTACCTGATTGTCTAAGTGTACTCTGTGACTTGTTTTTCTCCTCCAGGAACTGAACCGGCTTCGTAAGGCTGCCCTGGCCTTTGGTTTCTGGGAGCTGCTGAAAGGTGTAGCGGAGCTGTTGGAGAGGGAGTGCACCCTCCTGCCAGACACAGCTCACCCAGACGCTGCCTTCCAGCTGTCCCACGCTGCCCAGCAGCTCAAACTGGCCTCCACCGGAGATTCACAGTACTCACTCTTTGAACACAACATCAACCCTATGCACACAGACTTCTCTGGGGGAGGAGTCGGCGTGTAGAAGGCGGGGCATCAACCCTATGCACAGACTTCTCTGGGGGAGGAGTCGGCGTGTAGAAGGCGGGGCATCAACCCTATGCACACAGACTTCTCCGGCGTGTAGAAGGCGGGGGGATGGACAGTTCATGTATGTGGACTCTTGAAATGGCTTGCTGTGTAAACCTGTAGTGCCTGAGGACTTCTGTCACTGTAACATAAAGGCAGGGCAATGGCACAGCGATCTCAACTTTACAGACAGTACACAAGGTTTTCTGGTCATGTTTTGTATATATCGTTTTATAAACAACTTTCCTAATTGATACTTTTTTTTTCTCCCACTACTCCATAAGGTTTATTTTGTCACAGATGTTGGGACTCCTGGTTGGCACAGCGTTCTGTAGCACTGAGTAGCAGTGCTGAGGTGTTGACCGCTGTCTAGGTTTGAACCATCATGAGTCCTGTGAGGGTGGAGCTTATTGACCAGCCTTACCCGGCTTATTGACCAGCCTTATTTCAGGGAGCGATCTCTGACTCAACTGACCTGACCATAAGTGAATGGTCCCCTAAAACAGGGGCTGGGGGAGGGGGGAGGGGGGAGGGGGGGGCACATCAGACATTTTACTGTGAAGGTGATTAAAATGGCAACATTTTATTCTGACATAGTCATGACAAAAGCAGCGGTCAGTTTCACTTCCTGAAGATCTGGGCTTTTTTTTTTTGTTGCTCAAAGCTCACAATTACTAGATGTTTGAACAAACACCCTGGAACCACTGACCTAATACCAAACCATTTTCAAGCTTTTTTCACAACACCAAAACACCTAAGCTATTATTTGTGATTTCCACATGTTTAGAAATACAGGTTAGATTCATGTTTTCCTGCATATTCTGCCCAAATCCCAGGAATATTCCAATAAGGGTATCTGGAAAGTTTGGGGACTGTTTTGAATTTGCCTCCCTTGGAAAGATGTCACTAAATGAGGCTGATTGGTAAAGAGGCAGAGGACCGAGGTGATTATGTAGGTCAGGGGTCTCAGTTAGATTTCCTCTTCTTGATGTGCAACCTCTTCCTCCTCAGCCTGGAAAGGTGGCGGAGATTGATGAACAGACCTGCCGCACAGACAGGAGCAGTTGGTCATTGATATTACAGATTAATACAGCAGAAGCCAAATACTGGCATTCCTGCACTTTTCTTAATTCCAACTTAAACAGGTTATTTACAGAGGACACAGGACAAATGTATATACAGTTGTGCTCATAAGTTTGTATACCCTGGCAGAAATTGTGAAGATTTGGCATTGATTTAGAAACTATAAAAAAAAATTTGAGGCGTGTACTCCACTAGACCTCTGAAGGTGTGACATCACTTTAGATCCTGTAAGTTGCGAGGTGGAGCCTCTATGGATCGGACTTGTTTGTTCAGCACATCCCACAGATGCTTGATTGGATGGAGATCTGGGGAATTTGGAGGCCAAGTCAACACCTTGAACTCGTTATGTTCCTCACCATTCCTGAACCATTTGCTTTGTGGCAGGGCGCATTATCCTGCTGAAAGAGGCCAATGCCATCAGGGAATACCGTTGCCATGAAAGGGTGCACATGTTCTGCAACAATGCTCAGGTAGGTGGTACATGTCAAAGTAACATCCACATGGATGGCAGGACCCAAGGTTTCCCAGCAGAACATTGCCCACAGCATCACACTGCCTCCGCCGGTTTGCCTCCTTCCCACAATGCATCCTGGTGCCATGTGTTCTTGAGGTAAGTGATGCACATGCACCCAGCCATCCATGTGATGTAAAAGGAAACATGATTCTTCAGACCAGGCCACATTTTTCCATTGTTCCGTGGTCCAGTTCTGATGCTCACATGCCCATTGTAGGTGCTTTCGGCAGTGGACAGGGGTCAGCATGGGCACCCTGAATGGTCTATGGCTATGCAGCTGTGTACGCAACAAACTGCGATGCACTGTGTGTTCTGACATGTTTTTATCAGTACCAGCATTAACCTTTTCAGCTATTTGAGTTACAGTAGCTCATCTGTTGGATCGGACCATACAGGCCAGCCTTTGCCCTCCATGTGCATCAATAAGCCTTGGCTGCCCATGAGCCTGTCATCGGTTCACCACTTTTCCTTCCTTGGACCACTTTTGATAGGTACTGACCCCTGCAGACCGGGAACACCCCACAAGGGCTGCAGTTTTGGAGATGCTCTGACCCAGCCATCTAGCCATCACAATGTGTCCCTTGTCAAAGTCACTCAGATCTTTACACTTGTCCATTTTTCCTGCTTCTAACCAGAGGCTTCACTAGGATCCCCCGCTAGCGATGTCTACATTGTCATAATGCGCAGTCGGAATTACCAATTAATAGATATGGGTCTATTTTCTTTTATTTGGTCCATTTTAGATCCAGGGCTATTCATAAAAAACGCCCAGGGCTAACTACGCCACTGCTTCTAACACATCAACTTTGAGGACAGAATGTTCACTTGCTGCCTAATATATCCCAAACACAGATAAAGGGATTATCAGTGTTACCCACCTCACCTGTCAGTGGTCATAATGTTATGGCTGATGGGTGTATCAGTGTTATTCACTTCACCTGTCAGTGGTCATAATGTTATGGCTGATGGGTGTATCAGTGTTATTCACTTCACCTGTCAGTGGTCATAATGTTATGGCTGATGGGTGTATCAGTGTTATTCACTTCACCTGTCAGTGGTCATAATGTTATGGCTGATGGGTGTATCAGTGTTATTCACTTCACCTGTCAGTGGTCATAATGTTATGGCTGATGGGTGTATCAGTGTTATTCACCTCACCTGTCAGTGGTCATAATGTTATGGCTGATGGGTGTATCAGTGTTATTCACTTCACCTGTCAGTGGTCATAATGTTATGGCTGATGGGTGTATTAGTGTTATTCACTTCACCTGTCAGTGGTCATAATGTTATGGCTGATAGGTGTATTAGTGTTATTCACTTCACCTGTCAGTGGTCATAATGTTATGGCTGATGGGTGTATCAGTGTTATTCACCTCACCTGTCAGTGGTCATAATGTTATGGCTGATGGGTGTATCAGTGTTATTCACTTCACCTGTCAGTGGTCATAATGTTATGGCTGATGGGTGTATCAGTGTTATTCACTTCACCTGTCAGTGGTCATAATGTTATGGCTGATGGGTGTATCAGTGTTATTCACTTCACCTGTCAGTGGTCATAATGTTATGGCTGATGGGTGTATCAGTGTTATTCACTTCACCTGTCAGTGGTCATAATGTTATGGCTGATGGCTGAACTTACCGATGGCCATGAGTGGTAGGTAGACGTAGAGGATGCAGGAGAAGCTCACGGAGGAGCCGAGGCCGAGGCCTTCAGGTAGGGGGATGCTGAACAGCCTGCGCTCGTCAAACACAGAGATCGATTGGAACACTGCAACCCCTGATGGAGAGGGAGGAAGGGGGAGTATAAGTATTGGTATAAAATAGAAAACCCACAAGGCATTGTGCTTCTAGGAATCAGACACTTGTTCCAAGTTTAGCGATGCACCAATACACATTTTACATGCCGGTACCAATTCTCAATTCTGAACTTCCAGTAACTGCCGATTATGATCATTTAACGTGTGCTATGATCATTTGACGTGTGCTATGATCAGTTGACGTGTGCTATGATCAGTTGACGTGTGCTATGATCAGTTGACGTGTGCTATGATCATTTAACGTGTGCTATGATCATTTAACGTGTGCTATGATCATTTGACGTGTGCTATGATCATTTGACGTGTGCTATGATCATTTGACGTGTGCTATGATCATTTGACGTGTGCTATGATCATTTGACGTGTGCTATGATCAGTTGACGTGTGCTATGATCAGTTGACGTGTGCTATGATCAGTTGACGTGTGCTATGATCAGTTGACGTGTGCTATGATTGTAACTCGTACATGACTGAATTGTATCCTACAACTTTTTATTAACTTTTCTCAATAGTTAAGATTCCCGAACTTTCATCATTTTAACAACATCAAATCGTATAAAGATCTGTTCTTGAACACAGCCTCCAATCACAACTTGATCAAAGTTGTATTAGATTAACTTTAGGCACTTCAGGAAATAGGGTTTCTGGCTAATCAAATGAAGTTGGAACTAAAAGGAAATGCTTTACAGCACAGCAAACAGGTAGGCTTGCTATTTAGCTATGAATCTGAATGGATTTCTAGATAAGAAATCGCACAGTTAAGATTTATTCTCAAATAGCCTGGCGTTAGCTAGCTTGCATTGGCGTTAGCTATCTGGGTTTTATTAGTGGCTGTTTTAACCAAAGTAATTCCTGGCTGCAGACATTTTGGTTGTTGAGTTCACTGGGCATAACCCACGTTTCCGATATGCTCGCCTTAAAGAGCTTTGTATTTATGGAACTTTGCAATGTAACAAATGTTCCTGACATGGGGTCATTACATATACTCGCTGTCAGCAATACCCAATCCCGTATTTTTAGTAATGCATGTGTGGACATGCATTTTTTGCCCATTCTTTGCAAAATTGCTCAAGCTCCATCAGGTTGGATGGTGAACAGCAATTTATAACTGGATTTACAATTGGACTGAGGTCTGGGCCAGGCCACTCAAATACATTCACAGGCTTGTCTCAAAGTCACTCCAGTATTGTCTTAGCTGGGTGCTTGTGGTTGTTGTCGTGCTGAAATAAGAGTCTTCACCCCAGTCTGTGTGCAGTGCATCCTGGATCAGCTTCTTCAAGGACCTCTTGGTATTTTCTCTATTCATCCACCTCCAATCCTGACCAGTCTCCCAATTCCTGATGATGAAAAGCATTCCCACAGCAAGATGCTTCCACCTCCATGCTTCACCATGAGGACTGGTATTAGCCAGGTGATGAGCAGTACCATGTTTTCACTAGACATTTGGCATTCAGTCCTAATACTTTTCAAAGGCACAGTATACTGTGTATCACTTTAAGAAGGTCCAACTAGAAAATGAAGAAAACCTCTGCAAAACCCTGTGAGACTTGTGTTAGTCTCAGCTGTCAATGTATAATATACCTTCAAATTAACCTAACCTAACCCTACACCTGCAAAATACTACACACAACAGATCAAAAGTCCAGTCACTTTCAGCCAACACCTACAGGTGTTACAGTGGTACACAAAGTTCACACATCTTTAGGAAGTCCAGGTAAAGTTACAACTGGAAAGATAAACGCACCCTCTGCCAACACACCCAGGGGGTACAGCGGTACCCAGGCCGTGTATCTCAGCCAAGTGATGGTCTTCCACTCTGTGTCGATACACGCCAGCATGTAGAACGGGTATCTGACGGGGAGAATTTCATTAATTAATTTATTCTTTAGCATGTCTAGTTCAGAATCACCGTTTGAGGAAAATCTTTTCAAAGTGGTTTAGCCTTTAATGTTGGGTTTTCAACAAGCCTTTGGTTAGTAAGCCTTTAGTTAATAAGCCCTTTCATTCACCTAAAGACCTCGATGGCGCTCCAGAGGTAGAAGACAAAAAAGACCACAGGCTTGTTGTGCATCTCCTCCACACTGCCGAAGATGATAAAGAGGATGAAGTTCCTACCAACCACCTGGAGGAGACGAAGACAACAACAGTCAGAAGCACCATCATGATACACCATCCAGACACCACCCAACCTTAGCACACCATCCAGACACCACCCAACCTAAAAAAATAAAATATATATATATATATATTACCTGTATAAAAGTGGGCACCACACCAGTCTTGACCAATCCAAACACAGCGTTAAGGACCTCCACACTGGCCAATATCTGGCAGGAAAACATCACATCCGAAATAGTGTAGAATGTGTCATAGAGAGAAACCTTTTTTAATATAGACCCCTACAGGGTCCCAGACAGCCCATTCAGCAGATCAAGGGACGTTGTTACATCAGGGTTGTGCTTTCGATTCCCACTACCAATATAAAAAAGTATGAAAATGTCTATAACTACTGTGAGTTACTCTGGATAAATCTACAAAAAAGTTTTTGGAAAGGAAAGAAAAAGGTGCAGTGGTCTCTTAATTTTTTCCAGAGTCTAATCAGGCTTTCTCTTTAACAGTTTGTAATGCAGCTCTTTCATGATTAGTTACTAATAGTAAACAATGACAGCCTGTAAACCAGTATGTCCTGCTAAAGAGCATAAAACCAACTGGATCAATAAAACTAAGAAAGCAACTGAAAGCACATGTGTGTGACAACAGTACTGAAAAAAACTCAGATAAAACCACCTTGCCCGAGAATAATGAGTCTGACAGTCATGTTGACAAAGATCCAGGAGAAGCCCAGGAACTGAACCAGGTTGTATGTGAACAGGAGACCTTTCTTTAGAGTAATGAGTGCTGGAACAAGAGGGTTTCGGTTATTCTCTGATAATGAAGTGAAAAATAATTGTTACTTTCCTAATGACATGGATCGATTACTCACAGTTCTCTGTTCGTCTTGATTCCATGCTGAGACAGTTTTTTCTCTCCTAAATACAAACAAACAATTCACTGGTACAGCTATGGCCCTAACCCAATGCACATCCACCATATAATTCTTCAGATTCAGTTCTAATGTCATTTTACTGTTAATATATATATATAGGTGCTGGTCAAGGTTCCTGGGAAGGTGTTCCGGTCCCGTCCCACCGGGAAGAGACCCCGGGGAAGACCTAGGACACGCTGGAGGGACTATGTCTCCCGGCTGGCCTGGGAACGCCTCGGTGTCCCCCGGAAGAGCTGGAGGAAGTGTCTGGGGAGAGGGAAGTCTGGGCATCCCTGCTTAGACTGCTGCCCCCGCGACCCGGCCCCGGATAAGAGGAAGATGATGATGATGATGATGAGGTGCTGGTCATAAAATTATAATATCAACAAAAAGTTGATTTATTTCAGTAATTCCATTCAAAAAGTGAAACTTGTATAATGTATAAATTGATATATTTCAAGTGTTTATTTCTTTTAATTTTGATGATTATAACTGACAACTAATGAAAACCCCAAATTCAGTATCTCAGAAAATTTGAATATTGTGAAAAGGTTCAATATTGAAGACACCTGGTGCCACACTCTAATCAGCTAATTAACCCAAAACACCTGCAAAGGCCTTTAAATGGTCTCTCAGTCTAGTTCTGTAAGCAACACAATCATGGGGAAGACTGCTGACTTGACAGCTGTTCAGAAGACGACCATTGACACCTTGCACAAGGAGGGCAAGACACAAAAGGTCATTGCTAAAAAGGCTGGCTGTTCACAGAGCTCTCTGTCCAAGCACATTAATAGAGAGGCGAAGGGAAGGAAAAGATGTGGTAGAAAAAAGTATACAAGCAATAGGGATAACCACACCCTGGAGAGGATTGTGAAACAAAACCCATTCAAAAATGTGGGGGAGATTCACAAAGAGTGGACTGCAGCTGGAGTCAGTGCTTCAAGAAACACCACGCACAGACATATGCAAGACATGGGTTTCAGCTGTCGCATTCCTTGTGTCAAGCCACTCTTGAACAAGACACAGCGTCAGAAGCATCTCGCTTGGGTTAAAGACAAAAAGGACTGGACTGCTGCTGAGTTATGTTCTCTGATGAAAGTAAATTTTGCATTTCCTTTGGAAATCAAGGTTCCAGAGTCTGGAAGAAGAGAGGAGAGGCACAGAATCCACGTTGCTTGAAGTCCAGTGTAAAGTTCTACAGTCAGTGATGGTTTGGGGTGCCATGTCATCTGCTGTTGTTGGTCCACTGTGTTTTCTGAGGTCCAAAGTCAATGCAGCCATCTACCAGGAAGTTTTAGAGTACTTGCTTCCTGCTGCTGACCAACTTTATGGAGATGCAGATTTCATTAGCTACCAGTACCTGGTTTAAGGACCATGGTATCCCTGTTCTTAATTGGCCAGCAAACTCGCCTGACCTTAACCCTATAGAAAATATATGGGGTATTGTGAAGAGAAAGATGCGATACGCCAGACCCAACAATGCAGAAGAGCTGAAGGCCACTATCAGAGCAACCTGGGCTCTCATAAAACCACAGACTGATCGACTCCATGCCACGCCGCATTGCTGCAGTAATTCAGGGAAAAGGAGCCCCAACTAAATATTGAGTGCTGTACATGCTCATAATTTTCAGTTGGCCAACATTTAAAAAATATATTTTTTTAAGAGATACTGAATTTGGGATTTTCATTAGTTGTCAGTTATCATCACAATTAAAAGAGCGGGAGATTGGCCGGAGAATCGGAGCAGCAGGGGCGGTATTGCATTTGCTTTACCGCACCGTTGTGACGAAAAGAGAGCTGAGCCGGAAGGCAAAGCTCTCGATATACCGGTCAATTTTCCTTCCTACCCTCACCTATGTTCATGAAGGCTGGGTCATGACCGAAAGAACTAGATCGCGAGTACAAGCGGCTGAAATGGGTTTTCTCAGAAGGGTGGCTGGCTTCTCCCTTAGGGATAGGGTGAGAAGCTGAGCCATCCGTAAGGAACTCGGAGTAGAGCCGCTGCTCCTTTGCGTCGAAAGGAGCCAGTTGAAGTGGTTCGTGCATCTGGTAAGGATGCCCCCAGGATGTCTCCCTAGGGAGGTGTTCCAGGCACGTCCAGCTGGGAGGAGACCTTGGGGTAGGCCCAGGACCAGGTGGAGAGATTATATTTCGACACTGGCCTGGGAATGCCTTGGGATCCCCCAGTTAGAGCTGGCAAATGTGGCTCGGGAAAGGGAAGTTTGGAGTCCCCTGCTGGAGCTGCTGCCCCCACGACCCGATACGGAAAAGCGGATGAAGATGAGATGAGACAATTAAAAGAAATAAACATTTGAAATATATCAGTCTGTGTGTAATGAATGAATATAATATACAAGTTTCACTTTTTGAATGGAATTACTGAAATAAATCAACTTTTTGATGATATTCTAATTTTATGACCAGCACCTGTATATATTTTTATGAAGTTCTTCCATCATCATTGTTTTCCTGCCAGCCACCTCGGTTGCTCTGGTCTCGAGTTGGAAGATGATACGGCTTAGAGAAAGAGGTTACCTTTTCGCGTAGCTCCATCTCTGCATCGGACTCATCTATCCAGCGGTCAAAGTCGGGAGCCAGGAACACCGGCTTCTTTTCCTGTACGGTGAGTCTCTCCCACCAACCTCTCTGCTGCTTCTTCACGGTGATGTTAACCTGGCGCTGGGTCGACCGATAACTCACCTGGAGAACACCAAGTACATTAGACCAGATACACCGTCTCCTAGACACACGTATTAGTACAACCACAAAGTGTCACATGCACACACACACACACACAGATATACTGGGACGCTCTATGCTTGTGGGGACATACATTGGTGTTCCCATTTAAAATGCTACCTTCCCTAAACTTAAACATAAATCTTGAAAGATGAATTCATGCAATGTAAGTGATTAATTCAAAACTACTGTAGATTTCAAACAATGACTTGTATTGTTAATCGTGGCTCTGTAGGTTAGTTAGAGAGGGAACGTTGTTGGCTGGTCCTCCTTTGTGCTGAAGAATCAACACTCCTACTGTGATTCCTACTGTGATTCATCAATACTAACGTCATTGCTTTAGAAGACAGATTTCTATTTTCTCTGCTTCTCTTGTGGACACTAGCACAACTGACGTAATCTGACTGACCTCACCCGATTGAAATTCAGAAATGCAATAATTGTCTAAACCCTTCATTAAATTGTTTGGTTACAAAGTAGTTGATCAACCAGGTGACACTGAACGTCAGCTGTGTCTAACACTAACACAGATGACTGTGAAGCAGGAAGTGTAGGTCGGGTGTATGGGTGTATGATGGCGAAATGTTTTAGTTGTTGAAAAACTTCCTTATAGAACCAAATCCAGATATGGAAATGTCTCTGTAGGAAAGGTACTATGCAATGTATATAGTACAATGATTTATATGGCATACTACACAGATTTCCATGATGTAGTACATAGCTTTACATAATGACCAATGTGTCAAATGCGTCAGGATCGAATGAGGAAATGTGAACAATTAATATTCCAGCAAGATTTAACAGTCATTAGTGAGAATATTAAACCTGATAACACACACACACACACACACAAAAACATGAATAGTCAGGGTACCTCGGTCTTCACAGCATTCAGGAACATTAGGCTGAACTCATAATCATTCTGCCCTTTAGCTCCATGACCTTGGGCTGGAAACAAACAACCAATCAATAAAGAAAACAATACAAATGTTTAAAATATTACAGTTAATTTCTAGATTAAATCCAATCACTACTGTCTATCTTTGATAAAAATGAATATAACTAAACTTACCCTTGAATTGTAGGACATTATCATGAACGCTGATGTCGAGATTCTGGCAGAGGAAGAAGGGAACAGAAAAAAGACCAGAAGTTGAAACAAACAAACACAGGAGACATCTGACTCAGAGAGACACACAGGACACATCTGACTCAGAGAGACACACAGGACACATCTGACTCAGAGAGACACACAGGACACATCTGACTCAGAGAGACACACAGGACACATCTGACTCAGAGAGACACACAGGACACATCTGACTGAGAGAGACACACAGGAGACATCTGACTCAGAGAGACACACAGGACACATCTGACTCAGAGAGACACACAGGACACATCTGACTCAGAGAGACACACAGGAGACATCTGACTCAGAGAGACACACGGGAGACATCTGACTCAGAGAGACACACGGGAGACATCTGACTCAGAGAGACACACAGGACACATCTGACTCAGAGAGACACACAGGAGACATCTGACTCAGAGAGACACACAGGAGACATCTGACTCAGAGAGACACACAGGAGACATCTGACTCAGAGAGACACACAGGAGACATCTGACTCAGAGAGACACACAGGAGACATCTGACTCCGAGAGACAGACAGACAGGAGGAGACATCTGACTCAAAGACAGAAGTCCATGATCATTAGGCAGTCAATGAGGCGAGGCAAGCTCATTCAACTTGATGAAGTTTCTGGCCAACTTTGTGCCCTAGATGTCGAGGGTTGAGTCAGAACACTGGAACACACAGTAACTAGATCAAACCAAGTATTTCCCTTATCCCCGGAATTTATAATTTAATACAGTTGTATAGGCATTAGTTCCTACTGACATACAGAAGGTATGCAAATAAAGGATAGCCAAGAAAAGTAAGAAACACACATCTTATGCCAACAACCCAACTCCTCCTACTGCTCCTCCTTTCCACGCCTCCAACTTAGTATGGGAGACTCTACTAGGCTCTTATGTAACCCTATGACCTTCTACTAGGCTCTGATGTAACCCCATGACCTTCTACTAGGCTCTGACGTAAACCAGTGACCTTCTACTAGGCTCTTATGTAACCCTATGACCTTCTACTAGGCTCTGATGTAACCCCATGACCTTCTACTAGGCTCTGATGTAACCCTGTGACCTTGAACTAGGCTCTGACATAACCCTGTGACCTTCTACTAGGCTCTGATGTAAACCAGTGACCTTCTACTAGGCTCTGATGTAAACCAGTGACCTTCTACTAGGCTCTGATGTAACCCTGTGACCTTCTACTAGGCTCTGATTTAACCCTGTGACCTTCAACTAGGCTCTGACATAACCCTGTGACCTTCAACTAGGCTCTGACATAACCCCATGACCTAGGGTACTTCATCACTCCTAGGCAGCTGGTAAAAATGAAGCCAACCTAATCCCGACACTGTCTGTATTTCTCCGTTCTCACACTCCTGTTCAGTTATCATGTGTTGTCCCAGCCTGCTACTCCCCCAGCCTGCTACTCCCCCAGCCTGCTACTCCCCCAGCCTGCTACTCCTCCAGCCTGCTACTCCCCCAGCCTGCTACTCCCCCAGCCTGCTACTCCCCCAGCCTGCTACTCCTCCAGCCTGCTACTCCTCCAGCCTGCTACTCCTCCAGCCTACTACTCCTCCGGCCTGTCACTCCCCCAGCCTGCTACTCCCCCAGCCTGCTACTCCTCCAGCCTACTACTCCTCCAGCTTGCCACTCCCCCAGCCTGCTACTCCTCCAGCCTACTACTCTTCCAGCCTGCCACTATTCCAGCCTGCTACTCTTCCAGCCTGCTACTCCTCCAGCCTGCCACTCCTCCAGGCTCTATTCTAGTACATTTCCATTCATGCACACAGTTGGTTACTTGGCTTATCTCCTTCACAGAAAGGCAGTGTCCAGTCTGTCCTTGGAAAGGCCCATCTATCAGGTTCTCTAACAATTGAGCCTCAATTAATTTCAACTCTGCAAAACATTACACACACACACACACACTCTCAGTTTCTTTTTACTCAAAATCACACATGTATACAATACATGTGTCTATCATTAATCATTTATTCACTAATATTAATAATTTTTTTGAAAATTAAGGGAACACTTAAATCGCACATTCCTGCCGGTTGGGCCCTGTCCGGGGCCTCCCCCAGATAGTACCACAGTGTCACCGGACCCCCCTGTCTCAGTTCATAGGTCTTACGCTGCTATACTATAGTGCTGGGGGATTGGGTCAGTTCTCCTTCCCCACTAAGTTCTCCTTCTCCACTATAAATCCTTGTTGATATGAGGAATGCATATTCTGAATTTTCCCAGTCTCCTCCCGTTTTGAGGTCCTGGCCCACATCTGCAGAGTACCAGGCTTGGGGGACCCGTTGCGGTCCATGTCCAGAGTCCTCCTGGTTGTGTTGCAGATCAAAACGATACTTTTCTGATACCTCCCCCTCCCCCGGTTGTCCCTGTCCTTGTCCATCTGGTCATGCTTCTGACCTGGACTAAGTTTAAATAGACTCTAGATGATACTGTTCACGAGTGAGGGAAGGAAGGAACGGGAGATTGACAGACGGATCGGTGCAGCTTCTGCAGTAATGCGGTTGATGTATCGGTCTGTCGTGGTGAAGAAAGAGCTGAGCCGCAAGGCGAAGCTCTCGATTTACCGGTCAATCTACGTTCCTACTCTCACCTATGGTCATGAGCTTTGGGTCATGACCGAAAGGACAAGATCCCGGATACAGGCGGCCGAAATGAGCTTTCTCCGCAGGGTGGCTGGGCGATCCCTTAGAGATAGGGTGAGAAGCTCGGTCACCCGGGAGGAGCTCAGAGTAGAGCCGCTGCTCCTCCACATCGAGAGGGGTCAGCTGAGGTGGCTTGGGCATCTGTTTCGGATGCCTCCGGAACGCCTTCCTGGGAAGACCTAGGACACGCTGGAGGGACTATGTCTCCCGGCTGGCCTGGGAACGCCTCGGTGTCCCCCCGTTAGAGCTGGAGGAAGTGTCTGGGGAGAGGGAAGTCTGGGCATCCCTGCTTAGACTGCTGCCCCCGCGACCCGGCCCCGGATAAGCGGAAGAAGATGGTATGGTATGGTACTCTAGACAAGTGATGATACTTGGTACACATGCTCAAGGAATCTACAGCTGGTTTTAGCAAGCTATATATTTGTGTTCTGGAACATTCACATAGAAATATGATGTACAACAAACATGCCTCCCTTACATGAAGGGATAAGTCATGTCTATTAATGGAATTTCCTCTGAAATGTAAAAAAAATGTTTGCAACAAAACAAGGCCCTGATTGTTCTTAAAGGGGCCATATGTAATAAATACAAAAACGACCAGTAAACATACGCACTTTGTTTTATGTGCTTTCAAATATAATTTTCCAAAATGTTTTGTACCTGACATAGTCCCCTTTCTCACCAATCTGTTGTAATCTCACCCTAAACCACCCTGGACTAGCTGGTACTATACCAGTCAGTACTACCCTTCCCATCCTAAACCACCCTGGACTAGCTGGTACTATACCAGTCAGTACTATCCTTCCCACTCTAAACCACCCTGGACTAGCTGGTACTATACCAGTCAGTACTATCCTTCCCACTCTAAACCACCCTGGACTAGCTGGTACTATACCAGTCAGTACTATCCTTCCCACCCTAAACCACCCTGGACTAGCTGGTACTATACCAGTCAGTACTATCCTTCCCATCCTAAACCACCCTGGACTAGCTGGTACTATACCAATCAGTACTATCCTTCCCACTCTAAACCACCCTGGACTAGCTGGTACTATACCAGTCAGTACTATCCTTCCCACCCTAAACCACCCTGGACTAGCTGGTACTATACCAGTCAGTACTATCCTTCCCACCCTAAACCACACTGGACTAGCTGGTTCTATACCAGTCAGTACTATCCTTCCCACTCTAAACCACCCTGGACTAACTAGTACTATACCAGTCAGTGCTATCCTACCCACCCTAAACCACCCTGGACTAACTAGTACTATACCAGTCAGTACTATCCTACCCACCCTAAACCACCCTGGACCAGCTGGTACTATACCAGTCAGTACTATCCTTCCCACTCTAAACCACCCTGGACTAACTAGTACTATACCAGTCAGTACTATCCTACCCACCCTAAACCACCCTGGATAAGCTATAACAACTAAGGTAAGGAAAGATCCAGGCAACAAGCCATGCTATTGTTTTAATGCAGTCTTGTAAACATCAGTCAGGATTCTGTTTCAATGCCCCTTTAAGGGAGCCCACAGTCCTTGCCAGCTAAACATGGGAAGTAACACCTGTGTTTAGCTGTAAAACAATTCTTTGTCTCAGTTTGTTCCTTGTTGAAATAAAGATAAAATAATGTTCAGGTCTGCTGTGATAAAATATAACAAGTCTTAAATGAATGTCATTTTGGACTGTGAACATTAATTGTTTTGAATTCATTTGGACAAAATTGAAATGTATCTATACATTTTGACATACATTTCGGAATAAAAGGTGAAATACATTTTGATACCTGAAATGTGATTTCAATTAAGTTAAATGTATGTATACATTTTCAAATACATTTAAGAATAAAAGGTGAAATACATTTTCATACCTGAAAAGTATTTAGAATAAAGTTAAATATAATTCATCATACATTCTACATGCATTTTGCATTGCAAATTCTTTTTTTTTCCGTATGTGAATATTAACCATATTTGACAGGTGAAGTCCACTCCACTCACCTGGGCGTCAATCAGCTCCACACGTAGATAAATATCTTCATGCCGCTGAGCCCAGTACACGTGAGGAGTAAACGTCTGCTGCATCGCACGTGTTTAGTTTGTTTTCAGCAAAATTCAGGAATGAATGGAAAAACTACAAGAACATGCCGGACGCTCTCTCTACATTGGAGGAAAGCAAAGCCGCCAGAATATTCTTTGAGACAGCGTGCGCGCTCTCGAAATGGCGTGGGGGTACGGGCTCGTCACTGAAGGAACGGCAGTTGTGTGAGTCACGTGGAGCGGATGTTTAGTGATTACGGAAACTGTCCAAGGCTTCATGGGCTTATTTGCGTCATGCTGGCAAAATGTTTGATTTAGTAGCAACAAAAATATTTCCGGTTATCCGATTCTGACTTTAAAATAAACGTCCGCGGTAAAACGCGATATTAATTAAATTAATCTATTTTAAATTAAACTACTTGTTTGTCTACATCTTTTATATCTATTAGCTTTATATATATATATATATATATATATATATATATATATATATATATATATATATAAAGCTGTTTAAATAGTACTTCACATAGGATGAATAATAACAAAGGATCCAGTAATTAAAACTGGGCTCCCCGAGACAACCTCCCCCTCAGACTATCCATCACAGATGTGTTGTCTGCACTGAGTGAATGCACGCAAGGCTGCTTGCTGGTCCTGATGGCGTCCCCAAGCATGTTCTCAGAGCATGTGCTGGGCAGCTGGCCGAGGTCTTTACTGACATTTTCAACCTGTCACTGGCCCAGGGGGTTGTCTTCACATGCTTCAAGACCATAACCCTTGTGCCAGTGCCAAAAGCACTCGACAGCATCAAAGCCTGAATGACTTCCGACCTGTTACACTCACCCCCACAATCATGAAGTACTCAAAAGACCAGTCCTGGCCTGTCTTAAGTAAATTGTATGTAGTGAAAATCTGCTAAAAAATCTAAGGGCACTTTACATTGCAACAATTGCTTTCATTTAACTCTGCCCATACCATTGTCTACAATGGAACTCACTGGATATGAAATATATATTGACTCACACAGAAAAACACATTCCCTACAATACATTCACTGCGGCGTATAAAATGTTTTTTTCTGTATGAGTGAATATGTATTTTATATCCATTGAGTTACAGTGGGGAGAACAAGTATTGATACACTGCCGATTTTGCCCATGATTACCCAGGTTTGTCTTACTCTACACACTCTCCTGAACATTTCCTACATTGCATTCTCTGTGGCACATTCAATAGTTTATGTGGCATTCTATATTCAGCCATTCCCATTGTCCGAATTTTGATCTGGAACATGATTTAATACCCACTTTTTATTGAAATTACTCTTAAATATGAACAAATATTAATTGTTGTCGATGTTCTGAGAGGTACGTTTTCTTAAACAATACATTCAATTCATGTCAGTTTTTAAGTAACCTTTTTTATTATGAATTTCCAGATTTTCGTGACCCGGAAGTGTTTTTTTATAATGTTGCTCACAAGACGCTGATCAGCAGGTCAGTGTGCATAGTTGATAGCTGCTGAAGTTGATGCAATGCAGCATATTGCCGGCATTATATTAAAGTATTGACGGTTTTTGTGCCGCTTAGATGGCTAACATGCAAGCGGATTCACTCCGAGCCCCCCCGAAATTGGATTTATTAACCTCTTGTGGCAATTTTCACGTTCTTGTTGGTGTCACTGGTAGTGTGGCAGCTGTTAAACTGCCTCTGTTGGTCTCCCAACTTCTTGAGATACCCGGGGTAAGCAGCTGTCTATCTCAGTATTGGATTTGAGTTGGATGTAAAATATGTCAGTTATGCCACACTGCCGAAGACCGCTTCTGTTTATGCAGAAATGCGTGATTGTTCCGCTGGGTGGCAATGTGCACCTCATCAAAGTCAACCAAGCAAGCGCAGTCTGTATTATTAACCTTCAAGGAAGAAACTGATGGGGAATTGCACCAATAATAATAATAATAGATATTTAATTTACAAGTACTAGAGGTGCGGTAACAAAGTGCCAAATCAGCATGAGGCTGGTAGCCTATGGGAGTACTAGACTACATCTACAGAGTAGTACATTACTGTTAGGTTGTTGTAGAGATTCTAGCTGTGTACAATACACATTAGTTTAATTATTTAGAAACAGATGTTATGCATAGTAATCCTGTTTCAGGGAATAAAAATATACATCACTGTCCCAACACTCATGGAGGGCACCATATTCGCTACAGCTAGTACCACAGTTCTCCTAACCCCTAGTACCATCTATCTCCTAATCCTAGTACCATCCAGCCCCTAGTACCATACAGGTGCTGGTCATATAATTAGAATATCATCAAACATTTTATTTGTCAGTAATTCCATTCAAGTGAAACTTGTATATTATATTCATTCATTACACACAGACTGATATATTTCAAATGTTTATTTCTTTTAATTGTGATGATTATAGCTTCTGACGCTGTGTCTTGTTTAAGAGTGGCTTGACACAAGGAATGCGACAGCTGAAACCCATGTCTTGCATATGTCTGTGCGTGGTGGTTCTTGAGGCACTGACTCCAGCTGCAGTCCACTCTTTGTGAATCTCCCCCACATTTTTGAATGGGTTTTGTTTCACAATCCTCTCCAGGGTGCGGATATCCCTATTGCTTGTATACTTTTTTCTACCACATCTTTTCCTTCCCTTCGCCTCCCTATTAATGTGCTTGGACACAGAGCTCTATGAACAGCCAGCCTCTTTAGCAATGACCTTTTGTGTCTTGCCTTCCTTGTGCAAGGTGTCAATGGTCGTCTTCTGAACAGCTGTCAAGTCAGCAATCTTCCCCATGATTGTGTTGCTTACAGAACTAGACTGAGAGACCATTTAAAGGCCTTTGCAGGTGTTTTGAGTTAATTAGCTGATTAGAGTGTGGCACCAGGTGTCTTCTATATTGAACCTTTTCACAATATTCTAATTTTCTGAGATACTGAATTTGGGGTTTTCATTAGTTGTCAGTTATAATCATCAACATCAAAAGAAAAAAACACTTGAAATATATCAGTCTGTGTGTAATGAATGAATATAATATACAAGTTTCACTTTTTGAATGGAATTACTGAAATAAATCAACTTTTTGATGATATTCTAATTATATGACCAGCACCTGTACATTCTCTAAAAACATCAACATCCTAGCCCCAGTACCATTGATCTACTAACCCCTGGTTACACCTGTTTTCTAGTCCTTATTTCCATCTGTCCCCTAGCCCCTATTACATCTGTCTGCTAACATCTAGTGCCATATTTCCACTAAACCCTAGTACCATCTATATCTTAGCCCCTAGTCCCATGTATCCCCTTACCCCTATTGCCATCTATCCTAGTACCACCTGTCCCCTATTTGTGAGGTGTCTGATGTGTGGGGGATAGGTTCTAGGTGTTGATTTCTGGTTGCTGTGGAGTAGTACCCTTCTCTGCCTCTTTCCCTTCCAGGTGGATGTGAGAGTGGTCACCACTGAACACGCCTGTCACTTCTACGACCCTGGTGACGTGGATGTCAGAGTCTACAGCGATGTGGATGAGTGGCAGGTTGCTAGGGGTTCACACATGGATATTTGTTCTATGCTCATGCTAATGACTCCTTTCACTTGGTTTTCTAGAAAAATAAGATCTCCCCCTGTGTGTTAATCATTGAAACATTTCTGTTCTCCATTATGCAGGTGACCTAGCGGTTAGATAAATGAGTTACTGAAAGCTAGCGATATCGAATCCCTGAGACGATAAACAAAACCAATCTTATCATATGCTCGTGAGCAAGGCACTGAACACAACAATTAGAACCCAGCTAATTATCTGTTTTATTGAAGGATATGGTTGACGGGTGCAATTTTGAGCATATCCCCCCTTTCCAAAACAATGCCTGTTGCTATGGCCTCATCAAACGGTTCATGCATACTAGCTATGCAGGTTTTTTCAGGAGTCTTGGTGGTATGGCACCAAACAACTGTTGTTACTGTCAGAATTGGGGAGTAACGGGTTACGTTTTAAACGTCACCGACCCAACCCTGGTTACACATTGGCTTGGTTTTGGATCCTGATGTGATCATGTACTGTTGCTCTATCTTCCTTTAGCTGTGGAGCAAACGCTCCGACCCTGTCCTTCACATAGAGTTGAGACGCTGGGCTGACCTCCTTGTCATAGCCCCTTTGGACGCCAACACACTGGGGAAGATTGCTAGCGGGATCTGTGATAATCTATTGGTGAGACTGTGATTTGCCTTGTATTGTTTCAGACTTGATTGTCAGTAAGTATTCTGTAATATTATGCTCTGTGCTGTTCTACTGTATTGACCTGGTGGGTCTTACATTTCTATAGAGTCCTACATCCATTCTTGTGTGAATTAATACTGACATTCATTCTCATGTTCATAATCATTCTCATTCTTGTTTTGAGGTGGGGGTGTATGGTTTCTAGTTGACATCATGAGTGTAGTGTTGTAAACCTTGGTGTCCTGGCTATGTATTCAATCAGTTTTCAGCGTAGCTGGTAAGACTGTTAAATTAATATTAATGGTTAAAAGTAGCATAGCACCACTTCCTACTGCTAACGGGAAAAGTTAGCTGTTGATTTAATTGCTGTTTATCACTTTAAGGAAAATATTATTCACCTTTCTGTAAGCTTGTGTAATGTTCCGCAACAAAATGTTTGCTAATATCCAGCTACTTTAATTGTGGTCGAAGCTAACATAGTTGCCCCCAGCCAGGGGAGTTTGCATATCAAAAGTGAAACTAATCATTTTAGTTCAGACACAGATCTTGTTTTACTTACATTAACCCCACTGGTACCAAACTAAATGCTAGGCTAGAAACAAGAGAAAATAATCAGTGGAAAGATATTCTGGCAGCAACATGGACTTGGTGAAATTCTTATGGAGGCCCATTGATCATTTTCAGATGGAACTTTTAGCGTGGCACAGTTGTTGTGACTAACTGTCAATACAACACAGATGGGAATGTGGATTATCTTTCCAGATACATACCAGTTTTATAATATATAAAAAAAATGTATTGCCTGTTTAATTAAATCATAGGATACACAGTAACATTTAACATGATTGGCACCTTGTTAAGTATGTTGTCGCACAGTAACGATTTAAATTAGTCAGCCAACATGTTAAAATTGTTTGCACCCATGTTTTGAGTATTTTGTGAACCCTTGTCTTCCAAGACCCAGGACACTTTAACCAAACCTGGTGGTCTCTGCCAGGAGGCGGATATTTCACCACAAGTTAATCTTTAAGCAAAAATAATGACCACAAGCACACATCGGAATCCACCAGAAAAATGTTTATCGGCCAGAAACATTTTAAAATGTACATCTCAATCTCTGGACTTCGCAGTGAAATCTTGCAGCTTGATTAAAGAGAGCAGGTCACAAACACAGACCAAAAGAACTTTATGGAAGTATTTTGTATGGAGGGATGGTCTAAGATCAACCTCATAAAACAATAAATGGCTCTGTGCCCTTCTCCTTGTCAGAGTTCATGATACTGTTGACCTTATCCAGGTCTTAAGGAAACAAAACAGCCCCACAACATCAAAGACCCATCATCATATTTCACTTTAATTATGTTTTTCTTTGAATACTATTAGAAAGAGATGAATGGTTGAGGAATGTAACTAAGCCAGAGGCTGTGTGAAGAGAAGGCTGACCACAAAGGAAACAACTTTAATCCTGACCTCCATAATGAGTGTGAAGACATGGACATGCATAAACACATACACAGAATCACACGGGCACATCTAGGCATGCACATCCAAACGCACTCATATTCACACATTCCAGGTAGTAGTGAGGGCTCAACAGATGTGATCCTGAAAAGAACCATCTGTTCTTATTTGTCATGTGTCATAATGTCCCATCATGTGTCCTTATGTCCCATCATGTGTCCTTATGTCCCATCATTTGTCCTCAATTTTCCTTATGTCCCATCATGTGTCCTCAAGTGTCCTTATTTGTCATCATGTGACCTTATGTGTCCTTTTTTGTCATCATGTGTCCTTATGTGTCATCATGTGTTCTTATGTCTCATGTTTCCTCAAGTGTCATTATTTGTCCTTATGTCCCATCATGTGTCCTCAAGTGTCCTTATTTGTCATCATGTGTCCTTTTTTGTCATCATGTGTTCTTGTGTCTCATGTTTCCTCAAGTGTCTTTATTTGTCATCATGTGTCCCTATTTGTCATCATGTGTCCTTATGTCTCATGTGTCCCTATGTGTCATCATGCCTCCTTATTTGTTATCGTGTGACTTATGTCATCAAAACACTTGCTTTCAAACTTTAGATTTCATGCCCAACTGATGGTGATGTAGTATATTATCCATCAGCCTCAAATGGGAGGTTTAAGATTTTTTTTTTCTTATTTACAAAGATCCCTGACTGCATTTTTAAGATTCAAAATAAAAGTAAAAGAGTTTACTACAAGACTCTATTATACTCTACTTAATATTTGACTGTTCTCATCTACTTAACTCTGCTGGACTCGAATGTATTGAACTTAACTGTATCGTTTAATTCAAAATATATTATACTTAACTCTATTGTACTCATGTCATCTACTTACCTGTACTGTACTTTAATACGTTTTACTTAACCCTCCTGTGATCTCCTGGTCCCTGCCCATGTCAGACGTGTGTGGTGAGGGCCTGGGACCCCAGCCGTCCCCTGTTGTTCTGTCCTGCCATGAACACTGCGATGTGGAATCACCCCATCACATCCCGGCAGGTGGACACTCTGAAGGAGTTCGGATATGTTGAGGTCCCCTGCATCTTCAAGGAACTGGTCTGTGGGGACAGAGGTCTGTGTGTGTTCCTAATGACTCTTTCATTGTGAAATCTTGGATGTTTTGAATGAAGATGTGTTAGTTGTTCATCATTGCTGAACAAAGCTGATGGATTCAAGTCTGTTTTGTGTCTACTAGCATTATTATGTGGTTTATATATTATGTCAGTAACTGGTTCTAACTGTGGTTTATAAATCAATAACTTGTACTACCTGTGGTTGATACCCTGCTAAAAAATGTTTTTATTACAAAATATATATTTCGTTCACCAAGACCTGATGTTTGATTTTAGTGTTCCCTTAATTTTTTTGAGCAGTGTATATTTTGTCAATGACTGGTTCTACCTGTGGTTTATATATTATGTCAATGACTGGTTCTACCTGTGGTTTATATATTATGTCAATGACTGGTTCTACCTGTGGTTTATATATTTTGTCAATGACTGGTTCTACCTGTGGTTTATATATTATGTCAGTGACTGGTTCTACCTGTGGTTTATATATTATGTCAGTGACTGGTTCTACCTGTGGTTTATATATTATGTCAGTGACTGGTTCTACCTGTGGTTTATATATTATGTCATTGACTGGTTCTACCGGTGGTTTATATATTATGTCAATGACTGGTTCTACCTGTGGTTTATATATTATGTCATTGACTGGTTCTACCTGTGGTTTATATATTATGTCATTGACTGGTTCTACCTGTGGTTTATATATTATGTCATTGACTGGTTCTACCGGTGGTTTATATATTATGTCAATGACTGGTTCTACCTGTGGTTTATATATTATGTCAATGACTGGTTCTACCTGTGGTTTATATATTATGTCATTGACTGGTTCTACCTGTGGTTTATATATTATGTCATTGACTGGTTCTACCTGTGGTTTATATATTATGTCAGTAACTTCTATATATTTTTCCAGGTAAAGGTGCCATGGCAGAGCTATCAGTGATAGTGGATGTTGTGAACCAGTACATTCAGAAAGCTGCTGAGTCATCTCAGGAACCAGCCAGACCGGGTGGAAAATGACCCCCACATGCCTTCCAAGAATCTACAGATATTAAACCCTCTATCCACTGGTAATGGGACATTTGGGATGGGTTGTTTAGGGGTTGGGCCCCTGACTGGGTTGATTAGGGATTGGGCCCCTGACTCGAGGCGTGAAAATGATGTCTTCATCTGATGATAAAATTATTTTGGACATTTGCTACGTTTATTTCTGATGTCATTTGAATGTAATGGAGCCAGATGTTTACAGAAATACAGCATTTGTAATAAATATATTTGTTTGAATTTATATATTTATATATTTGTCAAAGAATATTTGCAACAGCTGCAATGTGAGTGTCACATTTGTAATGTTGCATTTGTGTGGTCTGATGGTCGCTGGACATCTGTAATGTCGTATTTGTGTGGTCTGATGGTCAGCAGGCATCTGTAATGTCGTTTTTGTGTGGTCTGATGGTAAGAGGTGGTCTGTGTTGTAGCAGTCCCTCCCACTCCAGAAACAGGACACAGCCATTCTGGCTTGAACAGGGCTTACTGTTGTTTACTATAAAAGTTTAATTTAAAGAAATGTTGCTCTGGTGACCTGCTGGGTATAAATCAGTTCAGCCATGACTTCTGAACTTTCAGCTTTGAATGCAGTCAGTTTGACTTGTCTTGGAGTCAATCTCATTGGAGGCGCACAGGAGAATCACTGGGACACTAGGAAGGCTGGGGTCTGATCAGTTCTCAGTGTGAATGCAATCTGGTCAACCAAGTACCAAACAACAGTTCTAGTGAAGCTAATACTTGTTAACTTTCCTGGAAAACAAATAAGTCACATAATCGTGGCCATATTTACAACCCTCAAACACTGGAACAGGCAGTACATGGCTCAGCCTGAGGACATTAGACTCAGTCCAGTATGTCTGGAACCAACTGGTGACGTGTTTCAGACCTGCCACACACTTTGAAATAGATAGGAGTGGAGATAAGGTTAGGGCAGGGGTGTCAAACCGGTTCCACGGAGGGCCACGTGTCTGCAGGTCTTTGGGTTTTCCTTTAAATTGGTTCCCAGGTCAGACCTGAACAACCAGGTGGGGGTAGAAACTAACCAATTAGTGAACTAATTAATCAATCAGGTACAAGGTGAGAGCGAAAACCTGCAGACACTCGGCCCTCCGTGGAACCGGTTTGACACCTGTGGGTTAGGGGGTATTCAGCTGATTCCTTTTGGCCGGCTGAAGAATGTCTGGTTATTGTCCTTGTGGTTAATGAGAGAGGTACTAAACGAATAGTGAGACTAAACTTGTGAGTCGAACAGGAGTTAACAGGAGTAGCGGGGCCTGTGATGGTGTTAACAGGAGTAGCGGGGACTTAAACTTTTCTGGAGAAGCATCTCTGTGTTTCAAGGTGATTTAGCTCCGAGCTTAAGAAGGAGCTACAAAAAATACTTTTGTAAATTCATATAAACAAATGTAATTATTTGTGAAGGACTTGGTATTGAAATAAGTGCATTGATTGAGGTCCATGAGCATCTTGGGCAAACCACATGTCTAAATCTGGCCAAATATCCTCCTGGAACACACTGGTTGCCAAACAGCTTTTTATTAATATAATTATGTATAAAAGTTATATATTAAAAATAGATTCTGAAGTGTTGTTGGTGATCCATCCTCTAAGTCTCTGCCTCCATGGCGCACGTCCTGCTGCAGCATGTAATTGGACAAATTGACACAATCATAAATAAAATGTACATTTCTAATACTTTGTCGAGAATCCTTTGCAGGCAATGACTGCTTGTCTGGAACACATGGACATCACCAAACGCTGGGTTTCCTCCTTTGTGAAGCTTTGCCAGGCCTTTACTGCCGTTGTCTTCAGTTTTTGTTTGTTTGTCACATCATCAAAAAAAACTAGCTTTTTGGAATCACACTGCCGGTTTCTCTTTACCATGGAAAGGATCCTACGATCATTCACCACTGTTGTCTTTGAAAATCGAGAACGTGCTGTAGGGATTTTATGCTTCGGGCTCTTACCGATACATTGGATTATAATGTGTAATTGGACACTAATTATTCACAATAACATTATAGGTTTTGGGTATCCATGGTTTCAAAATTAACCTGCTCACATCTGTGTCACCACATATACACACACCCTGGAGCCAAAGTAAACATCACCCTGCAGTGTCTTACTGTGCTGATGTGATGAATGTTTTTATAGATTGTGTGTGTGTGTGTGTGTGTGTGTGTGTGTGTGTGTGTGTGTGTGTGTGCGTGCGTGCGTGCGTGCGTGCGTGCGTGCGTGCGTGCGTGCGTGCGTGCGTGCGTGCGTGCGTGCGTGCGTGCGTGCGTGCGTGTGTGAGAGAGAGAGAGAGAGAGAGAGAGAAAGGGGTCAGACAGAAGGGAACATCACATTCCTTACATGCGTTATGACCATCAGGATAATCAATCCTGTTTCCGTGCCATTGTTTTGACAACCCACCAGGCCCAGCTTAATGTGATTACTAACAAGAGTTGGTCACACACAGGTGGCACTAAAAATGAGCTCCGCATGGAATGTCAACATGGCTGTGAATGGAGAGTTTGGTTTATGCCATTAACTTTTTAACAAAGTATCAGAGAAAGCTCATTCCAAGTCGAACACAGTCTACATTAGGCTGCACAACTTTTACAACCTTTAATTTGATGGAAATAGTACACTTCGATTTTATACACATTTTCAAACATTGATAAACGCAGTTTTAATGCAATAACCTTTTTAAATTTAATCAAAGAAAATTAATTCCAAGATAGAAATATTCTAACCTATGGTGGACAACTTTTACAACCTTCGATTTGAAACCAGAAATCACTACTAGATTTCATCAAAATTATGCACATACATTTTATTTAAAAAAAATTCCTTTGAAATTATTGTTACATCGCAATAACTTTTTCAAAAATAATTATGGGAACTTCAAATAAAGGATGATTAAAAAATTGCTTTGACATGGTGGTTATTCTTGTTATTTTAATAACATTTCAACCAATCGGTCAAAGTTGAGTTACATTGAGTTGTCACAAACTGCTTTGACATATACCAGGCCTGAAACCCTAAATGGCAACCAACAAGAGTTAATGTACAGTGGCTATGAAGAAATCCCTAGTAGGGCTCAAACGTAAGAGGAAGCTTAGAGAGGAACCAGACTCTCAGGGATGGCCAGTCCTCTTCTGGCTGTGCTGTGAAAAGATTATAAGGGTACATTACCTTCTGCATGTTCATAAAATGTGAATGCAAATACATTGCACCATTATTTTATACAGACAGCCAATTAAGAACAAAATTGATATTTGGAACTGACCTAAGGAATAACATGGGAAAGACAAGGGAAAATTACATGGAAATCCACTATGTAAAGTTACAAAATGTTATAAGAACAGATTAATAAATTATACCAATAAATTCCAATACAAAATAGTACAATAATGTAATTGTTTTTTCAATGTTAGAAAACCTGTATAAATTTGAGGTGTGATTGTATGATAAAAGGTAAGGTTGTAAAAGTTGTCCAGCCTACTGGAGAATATTTGTAATTTCAAATAAAGTTTTTATGATGCTTTTTGAAAAGGTTATTTCGATATAACAGTCATTTTCAAAGTTAGAAAGTGTGTACAAAATCTAAGAATAGGATTCGAATCAAATTTAAGGTTGTCCAGCCTGGTGGAGAATATTTGGAATTTGGAATGAGATTTCAATGTTACTTTGTGGTGAAGTTATTGCAATAAAATTGTGACTTTCAATCCACCCACATTGCCAAGCATCAACCAAAGGGACCCCCACCAACCGCAACCACCCTGACATTTTAAAAGGTTATTGCAATTAAACTGTTTTTTCAAAGTTTGAAAATGTGTTTAAAATCTAAGCATAATTTTTCGATCAAGCTAAAGGTTGTAAAAGATGTCCAGCTTACTGGAGAATATTTTGAACTATGTTTCTATGAAACTTTTTGACAAACTTTGTTTGATCAAATAAAGACTAGTTTTTAACGTTTAAATGTTTGCTTTGAATGTCTGTTGAATCTCTGAATATAAAACCAACTTTACCTTGTTATCTGTATATAGCCTAGATTAGCTATATATTTAAAATGCAGATCGTCTTCTAATTTAAGATTTCATCGTGCTTGAAAATTTTAGCCCATATTATAGGATTGGTTTAACTTTTCCAAACGTCTTTAAAATATGAATATTGTAACAACTACAGCACCTGCTAATACGCATAGCCTAATATGCACAATGCTGCACTAACTGCATGCCCTTGCAACTAACGGAGAGAGCGCTGGTTTCTATTATTATTTATTGTTGCATTTATTTAAAGAAAATCACTGTCGCAAGCCAAGCCCGACTACAAATCAGAATTTAAGGCCCCCGTTGGTAATCGGGTTCAGGTTTAGAAGGAACTTGCTACCTCTGGATCACAATGGCGTCACCTGGCTTTCATGCTACTAGCCTTTCCTCCTGAATTAATTCCCTGATAATCGTTTGTATATTAAAACAGTAATGCCATAATCGGCGTTCAGTATGCAATCAGACCCAGCGCCATGACCCAGTTGTATTTTTTGCCCCCCCCCAGTTCAAGTTTTAAATACCCTATCGAAAAAGAACCCAAAAAAAGATTAGCCCCCTCAGTCACAGTATGCGAGAAGGTTACTATGTCCCTAACCATTGTACGCTGAAAATAGTATGCCAAACATTCCCGGATGGTCAATTATTTCTGGTGGATTTTCGAAGTATGCCTCCGTGCATGTTTTTTGGGGTAATATAGACGACAACCACTTGCGCGCAGTAAACAGTGTTGCCAACTTAGCGACTTTGTCGCTAGATTTAGCGACTTTTCAGACCCCCTTAGCGACTTTTTTTCAAAAAAGCGACTAGCGACAAATCTAGCAACTTTTTGTGGTGTTATTGGAGACATGTTCTTACTCTTCTCAACTAGCAGCGGGGGCCCCTCCCCCATCTGAAAGCACTCACTGGCGGCACAGTCCTCGCACAGCAGTTCCTCCGAGCTGCAGTCAGAGCAGGAGATGTTAACTCCTCCACGTCCAGACTGAAAATCTCTAGCTAATTATTCAAACTTGGCATGATGTTAATGAGCGATAAAATCTAATGTCAAGGCGCAATTTTATGACGAGGTAGTCTGTCCGTACGGTCCCAATACTGGCATACAAGCTTAGCATGTACTAAACAGTACGTATACATTACCATCATCCGCGAAGTACGTACTCGTAGTATGTAGTATGTGATTAGAGATTCAGCCCTCATCTTTTCACTTGATAAAAAAGTCTATCGTCACCTATGTAGGTAGTTATGGCATCAATGTAATTCATGTATGAAAGAGAAACAAACGTTGTCATGCCATGAAATTAAATGGCTTTGGCAGTGTAAAGTTTGTCTTCAGTTTCGCTATCAATTGCTCAATTTCTATGACTATTCAAAGTAGTACGATACTAGTATTACTGGCTTGTAAGTTATTAAAAGATGCTATTTGTGGTGGAAGTTTACTTCATAAGAAATGTTAGTCAGTTTAACACAGTAATTAATAGTGTCAAGCAAAAACTTCCATCTTGGCGTGATATGGGACAAAATGTGTGACAAAATGCATTACAAAATGATCTAACATTGAGATGCAATTTTAGTAGTATGTCCCAATCGGTCCTTATACTGGCATGCTAGCTTACTATATACTAAACAGTACGTACTTTACCATCATCCGCAAAGTACGTACTTGTAGTACGTAGTATGTGATTTGAGATTCAACCTAAACATCCACATGGACTATTTTCTACATTCAGTAGCAGCAACTCCTCCAACACGATTCATTCCACTCGCTTTTTTCCCCAATGGAACATCTCTCTTCGAATTTGAAAGTCCATTGAATATTTCAAGACTATCTACTGCGAACAGAGACTGCAAAGTAAACTCAAAAATTATAGAGCCTTTTTGTTTTCAGGTAGAACCCTTTGGCTTCCATGCAGAAATGTATAGCCTGGATGTACAACCCCGTTTCCCAAAAAGTTGTGATGCTGCATAAAATGTAATAATGCTAATAATTTAAACCCTATGTTCAATAGAAAATAGTATAAAGACTACATATCAAATGTTGAAATTAAGACATTTTATTGTTTCTTGAAAAATATATGCCCACTTTCAATTTGATCCCAGCAACACGTTTCAGAAAAGTTGGGGCAGAGGCAACAAAAGGCTGGAAAATGTGTGTAATGCTAATAATTTAAACCCTATGTTCAATAGAAAATAGTATAAAGACTACATATCAAATGTTGAAATTAAGACATTTTATTGTTTCTTGAAAAATATATGCCCACTTTCAATTTGATCCCAGCAACACGTTTCAGAAAAGTTGGGGCAGAGGCAACAAAAGGCTGGAAAATGTGTGTAATGCCAGTCATTCTAAAAAACTAAACCTGGTGGAATATCACACCTAATTAGGTCAGTTGGCACCAGCTCAGTAACATGACTGGGCGTTAGAGAGTCTTTCAGAATTGTTGATGGGGAGGAGTTCACTCAGTGATAGACTGCGAGGGCAAATGGTGCTGTGAGGTTTCTTGTTTTGTGTTTGTTTTTTCTGGTAGTGTGTATTTTTTTATTTTCTAGTTCTAGTACCGTCTATCTTTGCTCAGTCTTCAATTAATCATGTTTATTTATGACACCATTGGTTTCACCTGTTTTTGTCCACACCTGTTTCTATTTACATTATCTACTTAGTTCCGTTCAGCACTCAGTTTCTTTGTGAGGTACTGGTTGTTTCATGCAGCATTTTAAGAATGTTTTGATATTCCAAGTTGTTTTGTACATGTACCAGACTGTTAGCCTGTTCTGTGTTTTTGACCACCTCTCTTAGCCTAGCCCTTCTTGTACTTTTGCCTTTGCTAGTTTTGCCTTCCTGTGTACAGTCTCTCTGCCAGACCTTAGACAGTTTTTTGGACTGTGTTAATAAATCTAAGAGTGCTCTGTGCTTGGATCCACAACCTGTCCCTTACATTTCTCAATGTAAAATTGCAAAGAGTTTGGGGATCACATCCTCTACGGTACATAATATCACTAAAACATTCTGAGAATTCTGAGAAATATCTGTATGCAAGAGACCAGGCCGTAAACCAATATTGGATGGCTGTGATTTTCAGGCCCTCAGGCGGCACTGCATTGAAAACAGACACGATTCTGTAGTGGAAATCAGTGCATGGGCACAAGGACACCTCCAAAAAACACTGTCTGTGAACAAAGTATGTGCATCTACAAATGCAAGTTAAAACTCTACCATGCAAAAAAGAAACCCTATTGAAGTGGAAAACTATCCTGTGGTCTGACAAATCAAAATGTGAAATCATTTTTGGGAATCATGGACACCGCATTCTCCGGGCTAAAGAGGAGAGGGACCATCCAGCTTGTTACCAGCACACAGTTCAAAAGCCAGCATCCAAGATGGTATGGGGGTGCATTAGTGCACATGGCATCGTGACTTGTACATCTGTGCTGAAAAATACATACATGCCCCTGTCCCAACTTTTTCAGATGTGTTGCTGGCATCAAATTCAAAATGGGCATATGTTTTTCCAAAAACAATAACATTTCCTTCTTTCAATATTTCATATGTTGTGTTTGCACTATTTTCTATTAAATATAAGTACAAATAATTTGGTTTTCCTATAGTCTTCTGTGTGAATGCTGGTTAACACAACTTCTTTCACAACATCAACCACATTCTTAATTCGTCTTACTACTACAAGGAAATGTAGGTCTCATATATGGCCAGATAAATATTAGAGATGCTTCCCCATGCTATTACATGCTCAGAAACACCAAGAGAAAAAGGGTTAGAAAGGGAGAGAGAAATCGAAGAGGGAAAAGTCAGAGGGGTGAGAGAAAGTGAAAGAAAGACAGAGATGATAGGGAGGTAGAGAGGGGAAAGAGAGGGAGAGGGAAAGGGAGAAAGAGAAGGATGAAATGGAGGGAAAGTGAGAAAGACAGAGAGAGGGAGGAGGGTGGCAGCAAGGGGGCGGTGGTTTGACTTGCAAAGTATCTAGTGTGTTGTTACTGTTGATGTCACAGTGTCTGGTGACACCTCTGTGTGTGTGTGTCTGTGTATCTGTCTGTGTGTGTGTCTGTGTATCTGTCTGTGTGTGTGTCTGTCTGTGTGTCTGTGTATTTGACTGTGTGTGTGTGTCTGTGTGTGGGTGTACTTGACTGTGTGTGTGTATGTGTGGGTCAACTGAGATTAAGTCTGTGTGTGTGTGTTAATTTCGTTCGTCAGAAGCTCAGCCTCCCTGTCTGCCTTGAGATAAAACCTGTCATGTTGCTATTGGCTGAACCGACTGTAGGTACACACACACCCAAACACACACAGAATTTAGTTTTTCTATCCCTGTCAGGACCTAAGACCTAACCCTGACCCAGAAATCCACGTTCCTTATTCCCTAAATCAAATCCATATGCATTTTTCCTGGTAGGGACCTGCCAAAAACCCTTTGGGGACTGATGTGTCATGTTTTACTGTCTTTGTGGGAACATTGGGCCCCTCTACCCACAGGTAATATTGAACATTTAGAAGACTTCACACCTTCTGTTAGAAAGACAGAGAATAAGTAAGTCCCAAATGACACTATCTTCTTTTCTTAATACACTGTGTGATCCATCTGTTTGTAATAGAAGTTACAGCGTGAAGTCATATTCTACATTTCTAATATTATTTGGTCCATCCCCGTATATGTGTCTGTGTGTGTGTGTGTGTGTGTCTCTGTCTGTGTGTGTGTGTCTGTCCATGTGTGTTTGTTTTTGTGACTTGTCAGGACATTTTGTCCCCATAACTATACTAAAACCTGAACAAGGTGACTTGTGGGGACATTTTTCATGTCCCCACATTTCAAAAGTCATTTTCTGGCTCAGGGTTAAGTTTTAGGGTCAAACTTACAATTAACTTTAGACTTAGAATTGGGGTTTCTTTAAGGTCCAGGTGTTGTTGGTTAAGTTTAGGGTTAAGGTTAGGCATTATATCTAGGTAAAGTTTAGCCATAAATGTTACTTTATTGAGGTTAAGGTTAGGGTTAGGTTAAGGTTAGGGTTAAGGTTAGGGCAAGGGAGCATGGAATTTTGTTTTTCTGGTCCCCACATTTCACAAAAACAAGTGTGTGTGTGTGTGTGTGTCTGTGTGTGTGTGTCTTTGTGTGTGTGTGTGTGTTTGTGTTCTTCTGTGTGTGTGTCATTATTGTATTAATATTACCTTCTGTGGTGAGTGTCTTTGTGCCTTATTCCAGTTGTATTTATGTGTTTTTGTCCATCTATTATCTTTCCTCTCATAGACAGCTCAGACTTCATGTTGGATTATGCCTACTGACATCTAACCAAGACTCCAAAGGCCAAATCAAAGGACGGAACTGACTGCACATGCGCAGCTCTTTTATATGTGAACATTGAAAGCGTACAGGAAACTGGATAATGTTGAGATGGACAGAAAGAAAAGGGGACACCCTTCACTTTTGCCTCATTCCTATTTGTATGTGTTGCTCAAGATGTGGGATACTGAAAGCAGCCAACAGCCCTGACGTGCCACACCTGAAGACAACGAGGGCTCGTCAGGGAAGATGAAAATCACCCCGACAGATGAGGAGACCGGACAGACTCACTGTACTGTTATGTGTTTGTTTGAGCAGAAAGCGAAGGAGGTACAGCTTAATCAGCCTGTCAGCCAAATCAGCCAGTCAGCCTAATCAGACAGTCAGCCAAAGGAGGAAGTCAAGGTCTGCTCTTCATTTCTCTTTGGTTTAACCCCTGGGCATTTTGTTTCTTTGTTACCTTGTTTCCAGGTGTTTTATTTGTTAAAATAAACTCCAGGGGACCACCCAGCAGCTCTGCGTTGTGTCCCTTTTTTCTCTGCCCCACTACAACATATGCCCAGATTGTTGTTCATATGTAAGTCAGGACCTGCAGCCATTAGGAAAGTAAAATATATACTTTTATACCTTTACGGACCTGTTTTAACCTGGACCTGTGTGTGTGTGATAGGTTGTCTTGGCTGATGTAACTCTCCAGCATTGTTAGCTCACGTCAGCAATCTGACACCTGGGAGTATTCTAGTTTCATCAGAATCTTCAGGGCCATGGGGCATCTTACACACACACATACAGACACACACACACACACCCTCTACGGCATCATAATGCATTAACTAAGAGATCAGGGGAATCATATCATCCGCTTTGTATTGCTCTATTCTGTTCTACACAGTTCTATTCTGCTCTGTTCTTCTGTGTTCTGTTCTTCTGTATTCTTAACTGTTTTGTTGTGTTTTACTCTATTAAACTCTGTACTATTCTGCTCTATTCCGCTCTGTTCTGCTTTATGCATTTCTGTTCAGTTCCACTCTCTTCAGTTCAGTATAGTTCTGCTTATTTCAGTCTTGCTAGAGTTTATATACCTGTATAAGGTGATGATGAAACACTCAGATCCAGCACCCTGAAGGAAAATCCCATTATAGTTTGTTGTTAAACCATTCCCTGTCCAACTGGTTTCATATCCTTTTGCTTCCCAAAGGGCACCATATTTCTCAATGTTTCAGTAATTCCCCCAGGGCCCGGGTTGTCAGAGGACTGCTGTGTAGGGAGTTGGGTTCCTCTTGCATATCTTCATCTGAAGGCCCAGTAGGGTAATTATGGTATTATTGTCAAGGTTTTGATTGACAGCACTGTACTCCCTTCAGGGCTATACCACCTCATGGATGTATACAAACACACAAATACTTTTTACAACCCCATTTGGCACACTGTGTAAAATGTAAAGAAAAACAGAATGCAATAGTGTGAAAATCATTTAAACCCTAATAGAAAATAGTTCAAAAACAACATTTTAAATGTTGAAAATGAGAAATGTTATTGTTTATTGAAAAATATATGTCCTCTTTGAATTTGATGTCAGCAACATGTTTCAAAAAAGCTGGGACTGAGGCAACAAAAGACTTTGTAATGCTAAAGATAAAACCTGGTGGAACATCTCACAATGAATTAGGTTAATTGGCAACAGATCGGTAACATGACTGGGTATAAAAAAATAATCCAGAGAGGATGGGTCTTTCATAAGTGAGGATAGTGAGGGGTTCACCACTCTGTGAGAGACTGCACAAGCAAATAGTGCAACAATTTCTGAATAACATTTCTCAACGTAAATTTGCGAAGAGTTTGGGAATCTCATCATCAATGGCAGGGACCCCGACAGGAACATTTATTAATAGTAATTAAATGACTGTCCAAAAAACAAGTCAGAGGATTTTTTCCGTAAAAAAACCAATTACAGCATTGTGCAATTACTCATCCATCAGAAAGCGATTCTGCACCAATGACCAATAGAGAATCACGTTCCGAATAAAAATATGAAAAATGGAATTACCTGTTCCAATAATGCACTAACTCAGAGTTCGACGATGTTCTTCTTAGCCTTGCTAATGTTAGCTTAGGGTTTCTGGTAGCTAGCTACAGAGAGTTGGTCTAAGCCTTCTTTTGCTTTGTTATTTGTGTAGTGTATGCTGTAGTAGATAAGAGAGGAACTAACGGTTTATCATCCTGGTCTCTAGCTGCCATTATAGTTTCTTACAGTAAGCAAACCTCACCCCTTACGGCATAGTTATGCTATGTATAATATCATCCAGGTAAAAGAGGCCAAGGAGAAAAGCATACCTCGCAGAAGGCGACTGGCTGGGAAGTAGCGGCATGCTCTAAAAATTATAAAATTACATTGCACCAGCACGTAATTTTTTTTTTTTTACTGAATAAATCCTATCTAGTGCAGCTTTAACAAAGTTATGTTGGCACTGGTGTTTAGGGTATCACCCTGATTGGCTGTTGGTGTTAGGGTATCACTCTGATTGGCTGTTGGTGTTAGGTTATCACTCTGATTGGCTGTTGGTGTTAGGTTATCACTCTGATCAGGCTTGGGCCCGGTACAACATTCACGGTTGTCCCCCCCTGTCGGTGTCACTGCCCACAACTACTACCAGACTGGTCTTGGTACTGTATAAAACCTACATCAACTACCAGACTGGTCTTGATACTGTAAAAAACCTACATCAACTACCAGACTGGTCTTGATACTGTATGAAACCTACATCAACTACCAGACTGGTCTTGATACTGTATAAAACCTACATCAACTACCAGACTGGTCTTGGTACTGTATAAAACCTACATCAACTACCAGACTGGTCTTGGTACTGTATAAAACCTACATCAACTACCAGACTGGCTTTGATACTGTATAAAACCTACATCAACTACCAGACTGGTCTTGGTACTGTATAAAAGCTACATCAACTACCAGACTGGCTTTGATACTGTATAAAACCTACATCAACTACCAGACTGGCTTTGATATTGTATAAAACCTACATCAACTACTAGAGTGGTCTTGGTACTGTATAAAACCCACAATTACTAACAGACTGGTCTTACTCTATACACAGAAAAAGAAAAAGTATAAAAAATACAGTAGCATAAAACCAAAGAAAATATACAGTATAAAGTACCAGTCTGGTACTAAACCTAGGTTTATATACAGTACCAGACCAGTCTATAGTACTATAGTAATCCTAGGTTTATACACAGTACCAGACCAGTCTATAGTACTATAGTAATCCTAGGTTTATATACAGTACCAGACCAGTCTATTGTACTATAGTAATCGTAGGTTTATATACAGTACCAGACCAGTCTATAGTACTATAGTAATCCTAGGTTTATACACAGTACCAGACCAGTCTATAGTACTATAGTAATCGTAGGTTTATATACAGTACCAGACCAGTCTGTAGTACTATAATAATCGTAGGTTTATATACAGTACCAGACTAGTCTATAGTACTATCGTAATCCTAGGTTTATACACAGTACCAGACCAGTCTATAGTACTATAGTAATCCTAGGTTTATATACAGTACCAGACCAGTCTATAGTACTATAGTAATCGTAGGTTTATACACAGTACCAGACCAGTCTATAGTACTATAGTAATCCTAGGTTTATATACAGTACCAGACCAGTCTATAGTACTATAGTAATCCTAGGTTTATACACAGTACCAGACCAGTCTATAGTACTATAGTAATCGTAGGTTTATACACAGTACCAGACCAGTCTGTAGTACTATAGTAATCGTAGGTTTATATACAGTACCAGACTAGTCTGTAGTACTATCGTAATCCTAGGTTTATATACAGTACCAGACCAGTCTATAGTACTATAGTAATCCTAGGTTTATATACAGTACCTGACCAGTCTATAGTACTATAGTTATCGTAGGTTTATATACAGTACCAGACCAGTCTATAGTACTATAGTAATCCTAGGTTTATATACTGTACCAGACCAGTCTATAGTACTATAGTAATCCTAGGTTTATATACAGTACCAGACCAGTCTATAGTACTATAGTAATCCTAGGTTTATATACAGTACCAGACCAGTCTATAGTACTATAGTAATCCTAGGTTTATACACAGTACCAGACCAGTCTATAGTACTATAGTAATCCTAGGTTTATATACAGTACCAGACCAGTCTATAGTACTATAGTAATCGTAGGTTTATACACAGTACCAGACCAGTCTATAGTACTATAGTAATCCTAGGTTTATATACAGTACCAGACCAGTCTATAGTACTATAGTAATCCTAGGTTTATACACAGTACCAGACCAGTCTATAGTACTATAGTAATCGTAGGTTTATACACAGTACCAGACCAGTCTGTAGTACTATAGTAATCGTAGGTTTATATACAGTACCAGACTAGTCTGTAGTACTATCGTAATCCTAGGTTTATATACAGTACCAGACCAGTCTATAGTACTATAGTAATCCTAGGTTTATATACAGTACCTGACCAGTCTATAGTACTATAGTTATCGTAGGTTTATATACAGTACCAGACCAGTCTATAGTACTATAGTAATCCTAGGTTTATATACAGTACCAGACCAGTCTATAGTACTATAGTAATCCTAGGTTTATATACAGTACCAGACCAGTCTATAGTACTATAGTAATCCTAGGTTTATATACAGTACCAGACCAGTCTATAGTACTATAGTAATCCTAGGTTTATACACAGTACCAGACCAGTCTATAGTACTATAGTAATCCTAGGTTTATATACAGTACCAGACCAGTCTATAGTACTATAGTAATCCTAGGTTTATACACAGTACCAGACCAGTCTATAGTACTATAGTAATCCTAGGTTTATACACAGTACCAGACCAGTCTATAGTACTATAGTAATCCTAGGTTTATACACAGTACCAGACCAGTCTATAGTACTATAGTAATCCTAGGTTTATATACAGTACCAGACCAGTCTATAGTACTATAGTAATCCTAGGTTTATACACAGTACCAGACCAGTCTATAGTACTATAGTAATCCTAGGTTTATACACAGTACCAGACCAGTCTATAGTACTATAGTAATCCTAGGTTTATATACAGTACCAGACCAGTCTTGTAGTAGTTATAGGAAGGGTTAAATTGGAATTTGGAAGGTGAGGGAACACTTGAAGTGGAACGGGGGCGGAGGGGCGGCAGCTTACCATAAATAAATCACTTTCCATATTGCTGAAGGAATCACATTTGTATAATAATTAACTAAGGCATACGGTAAGTTAACACTAAGAACTATAATCCTTTTCACTCCAGCAGCATGAACAGTGCCAGAACACCATATTCCCATATATTATATTATTATATTATTTTGGGCAGCTGTTCAATCTATTTTTATGTTATTTCTTTTTATTAACATATTTAATTGTTGCATTATCACATTTATTTTCTAGTTTAGGTTATGTGGACAGTAAACCCCGCTAGCACGGTTAAAATGAACTGAGTACATATACAAATTTAAAGAAGTTCGTTCCGGCATAGACGCGAACATTTGACACAGAGCTTTCTCCTCTAGTACCCGCAGTGACTGTGACGCACTTTAACAAATCTGAAACATGATTACCTCTTAACAACGACACCAAATACGGTTCAGGCTGCAAGTAAAACTAAGCAAAAGATGGGCGGTCAAATCATGTTCTATTTTTTATTATATTTTCCCTCTCCTCCGATGTATAGAGTGCCTGAACGTCTTTCCTGTCCGTTCCGGTCCAATTTAAGCCCTGGTTGTAGGTTTATGTACAGTAACAAGACAGGCAAGGTATTGTATAATCCTCAGATGGGGTCATCATCTACCAATCTTTTTTTTTACATCACTCCAGGGCCAGGAAGTGAGATCACTGCTGACTCCTCCCACCCACGGTTCCAAAAATTCTCCTCTGGAAGGTGGAGGTCTGGGAATGCATAAACCTACTTAGCAAACAGGCAAAAGCAATTCTGTTTTGAAGTTTATATTTCTGATTTTTGTAATGTGGAATTGCATGGAAATGGTTGGTTTGCTTGTTGTAGCCTCTGTAGCCAGGTCTCTGTCTGGCCAGGATGGCTGTCCTGGAGTGAACTTTCACAACAACCTTCAGAGCTGTGAGTTCACCTGTCATGTGTTCTTCCAGTTCACATCCAGAGTGACGGGGCATTTCTCCTTAACCGCTACCAGTACAACATGGAGAGACACGGTGTCATGAACCAAACAGGATCACTGGGTCTTGATAACCAGCACCAAGCAAGTTTATTTATATTGCACAATTCATGCATAGAAGCAATTCAATGTGCTTTACAGAGAAAAATATATGAAAGTACAATAACATAAAAACAAATACTCAAATGTAAACATCAAAACAAATGAAAAAATCACAATAAGAAAACATATAAAGATTAAAAATGGGATAGAAACATAGGAAGCTATAAGGCTAAACAGTGTGGTTAAGTTTAAGTGCTCACTCATAGGCGTGTTAAAAGAATGTTTTTAACCTGGATTTAAAAATGTATATGTTTGGGGCACGTCTAAGATCTTCTGGTAGTTTATTCCAGTTGTGTACAGCATAAGTGCTAAATGCAGTTCCTCCATGTTTAGTTTGGACTCTGGGCTCTACTAGCTGACCTATGTTCATGGATCTAAGAACCCTGCTCTGTTTATATTCTTCAAACATATCAGAAATGTATTTGGGTCCTAAACCATTCATAGATTTATAAAATAAAAGCACCAATTTAAAATCTATTCTGTAACTGACTGGAAGCCAATGTAAAGATTTAAGAACCGGAGTGATGTGCTCTGTTCTCTTGGTCCTGGTTAACATTCTAGCAGCAGCATTCTGAATGAGCTGCAGCTTTTTTACAGTTTTTTTCGGGGGTCCATTTAAGAGGCCATTACAGTAGTCAACCCTACTAGAGATAAAAGCATGGATGAGCTTCTCTTGGTCTTTTTGGGACACCAAGCCTTTGATTCTGGTTATATTTTTTAGATGACTGCTTTGATATGACTGTTAAATGTGAGGTTAAATGTGAGGTCAGAACACCAAGATTACGCACTTGATCCCTGGTTTTAAGGACACGAGAATCCAGCTCTTTACTAATACTTGTTATTTTATTTTTGTTGCCAAACACAATCTCTTTTATCTTGGTTTAATTGTAGACAATTTTGGTTCATCCAGGTATTTATGTGCTCTATACAGTGACACAGTGAGTCTATTGATCTGTTGTCATACAGTTCGAGAGCCATATATATTTGAGTATCATCGGCATAGCTGTGGTAGTTATTGTTGTTTTGTAGAATTTGGCCCAGAGGTAGCATATAGAGATTGAACAGAAGCGGTCTGAGAACTGATCCCTGTGGAACTCCGCATGTCATAGTCACCAGATTCATGATTACAAATGGTGACAAAGTAACTTCGGCCATCTAGATAAGATCTGAACCAATCAAGGACTGTCCTGGAGAGTCCTACCCAATTTTCCAGCCTATCTATAAGTGTTCTACGTTTTACAGTATCAAATGCTGCACTGAGATCTAATAGAACCAGAACTGATATTTTATCAGAATCAGTATTCAGCCATATTTAATTTAAAACTTTAATCAGGGCCGTTTCAGTACTGTGGTGAGGTCGAAAACCTGACTGAAATTTGTCTAAGAGATCCCTTGAGGTCACAAAATTGCTGAGTTGATTGAAGACAACCTTCTCAATGATCTTGGCTATAAAAGGGAGATTTGATACAGGATTATAGTTGTTCAATATAGATGCATCCAGTGTTCTCTTTTTTAATAGGGGCTTAATGGCAGCTGTTTTAGAGACGTTGGGAAAATGCCTGAATGCAGAGAGCTATTAACTATTTGCTGTAGGTCCATTGATGTAGAGTTAAAAAATAAAAATAAATGTCTGATGGCAGTGTGTCGAGACAGCAAGTGGAAGCTTTAAGATGTCGAACTGTTTCTTTTAGGGATTTTTGTTCAATTGTATTAAAATCCGACATAATAACCAAGTTATGTCTTGGTGGTCGTGGTGACGGTACAGAGTCCTTGTTAGACTGTGTAGCTCTGATGGTCTGTCTAATACTTTTTTACTGAAGAAACACGCATATTCATTACATTTCACAGTGGACATGAGTTCTGATGCTGTCTGCTTTACTGGGTTTGTAAGCTTGTTGACCATGACAAATAGAGTGTGGGTATTGTTTATATTTTTGTTGATCATTCCTGATAAATGTTGCTGTCTGGCCCTGCGTAACTCATTGTTGAAGCTACCAAGACTTTGTTTATAGATGTCATAGTGAATTTGAAGTTTAGTTTTCCTCCACTTACGTTCCGCTTTTCTACATTCTCTTTTCAGCGTTCTTACCATCATGGTGGTTCTCCATGGTGTTTCTGTTTGCTCATAGTTTTCTTTACCTTTACCGGTGCAACACGATCCATGACATTCAATATTTTGGCGTTAAAATTATCCAGGAGTACATCAACTGACTCAGCACTTATTGTTGGAGAGATAGCTATGGCTTCCATAAACTGAGCATCAGTACTCTCATTAATGTACCTTTTCTTAACAGAAACAGAGTTTACTGGAACATTTGGGGTGATCAGTGATTCAAAAAAGACACAGAAATGATCAGACAGGGCCAAGTCTTTAACCATGATGGAGGAAATATTGAGACCTTTAGAGATAACCAGATCTAGAACGTGGCCTTGAGTGTGTGTACGCTCTTTCACATGTTGAGTGAGATCAAAAGTGTCAAGTAGTGCAAAACGTTTTTTGGCATTATTGTCTGAATAATACTGAGAAACAAATGCATGCTTCACTAGCAGGCTTGATAACTGATATGCGCTCCTGTCTGGTCTTTCCCCTGAATGAATATTAAAACTGAACAGCCATTACCGTCCTGTGTCGTACTGACTGTTACATTTCTATGTTCAGTGTGTTTTGGTTGTGTTTCTATGTTTATTAGTTTCACCTGTATCTCGTTATGGCCCTATTTAAGTTCCTCCTGACCTAGTCTCTCTAGTCAGTCATTGTTTTGCAGTCAAGTCAAAGTCATGTCCTGTCTTTTGTGTGAAAGTCATTACAGATCCTCTGTGTTCATCCACCAGCGTCTTGTAACCTCATGGAGCATGTTAAAAAAATGAATTCAGAATGAAGACTTCTGATGGACCTGGGGCCTCATTTATCAAACTTGCGTACGTTTCTATAATTCTGGCTTATGTGGAAATCCTACGATTTGCGTGCTCACAAATTATTGCGATTTATCAAACTGGCGTACGCAACACATACGCATGCTTCCGTTGATAAATCAGACCCATACTGTACTTCTGCGTACGTGAACAAGCTTACGGTCTCCCCCCAAGGAACCCTTACAATTACCCATATAAGGCATCCGGTCAGAAAATACATTTCCCATAATGTAAACTTCAAATTATATTATTTGATATAGAATCTAAAAACATGTCCTTTTTCGAAACGTAACAAGTAGCCCGACAAGCAGTCATAAATATCTCCAAATGCAAGACGTGGCTGTTGTTTTAAATGAAATAAAGTGGCCAGAGATAAATCAAGGTGGACATGTTTCTGTAGTTGTGTTGCAGTAAGTGATCATTTGCCATCAGGCTAATCATAACATTTCAACTTCACATTCAAGAAACATGTCAATACAGACATAAAATCAAAGTGAATTGGTCCAGACTTGTTCAAGTCATGTGGGCCTTGGATTTAAGGTACATACACACTGTCTGCTCGCTATAGCTACAAAGAGGCAGCCAACCAGAGCCAGCGAATCACGGCGGCAGCGGGTGGCGCTGCTCTCCGACAGCTTTATGCTAGGTTCCAGCGAGCGGGCAGTGACGGAGTTCGGCAACTACCAATGGCAGGACAGTTGTTCTCTGCATCTTGAGGTCCCTTCTGTTTTCTACTTGCTAGCTAAAAACTCACTCGCGCTAACTAAAAAACATGAACAAAAGAGAAACGTATATATTGAGGTGTCCGGTTTCCCCATTATATATGATGCTTCTCTGGCTTCATACAGAGATATAATTCAAAAAAATAGATGCATGGAAGATTTCAGAGATCGTTGGGATCACGGTTTAGTTATACATGCATAACGTAAAACGAAGTAAATTGCTATTTTAACATTGACAAGTCATTGACTTGGAATTGTCGTAATACATTTTTAGTAGTGGAGTCACGCAAATGCTAAATACTTATTATTTGCAGAGACGGATGTTTCCCCTGTACTGATTGACTGGTTGTCGCTGTCATAAAGAAGGAAGATACGCCACGCCCAAGCACGCTACACGCTAGATTGAGTAATTTGCAAAGTTGAGCGAGCAGACTTGCCCTTAAGGTTAATGGTGCGTGCATATGGAGTTACTTTTGTTTCAATTATAACAAACAAAAGTATTAGTATTGCAAACAAAATAATTAATATTGAAAGCTCAAAAATATAAATATATTGCAAATAAAATCTTTTGAAATGAAAAAAAACTGAGGACCGTGATGTCTCCCGGTATGGTCCTCGACAACCCGATCCCTGGACACAGAAACTAGCTCTAGGGATGTGGAACATCACCTCGCTGGCGGGGAAGGAGCCTGAGATTGTGCGTGAGGTTGAGAGGTTCCGACTACAGATAGTCGGGATCACCTCTACGCACGGCTTGGGCTCTGGAACCACACTCCTTGAGAGAGGATGGACTCTTCACCACTCTGGAGTTGCCCATGGTGAGAGGCGGTGGGCTGGTGTGGGTTTGCTCATAGCTCCCCAGCTCTGCCACCATGTGTTGGAGTTCACCCCGGTGTCGGGGATAGGTCTCTCACTGTTGTTTGTGCCCTGATCTGAACCTGAGCAGTGTTCAGTTATTGGACTTCTGTGCTAGTCACAGTTTGTCCATAACGAACACCATTTTCAAGCATAAGGGTGTTCATCAATGCACGTGGCACCAGGACACCCTAAGCCGTAGGTCGATGATCGACTTTGTTGTCGTTTCATCTGACCTGCGGCCATATGTCGTGGACACTCGGGTGAAGAGAGGGGCGGAGCTGTCAACTGATCACCACCTGGTGGTGAGTTGGATCCGATGGCGGGGGAGGAATCTGGACAGACTCGGCAGGCCCAAGCGTACTGTAAGGGTCTGCTGGGAACGTCTGGCCGAGTCTCCTGTCAGAGAGATCTTTAACTCCCACCTCCGGCAGAGCTTCGACTGAATCCCGAGGGAGGCTGGAGATATTGAGTCCGAGTGGACCATGTTCTCCACCGCCATTGTCGAAGCGGCCGCTCTGAGCTGTGGCCGTAAGGTCTCCGGTGCCTGTTGAGGCGGCAATCCCGGAACCCGGTGGTGGACACCAGAAGTAAGGGATGCCGTCAAGCTGAAGAAGGAGTCCTATCAAGCCTGGTTGGCTTGTGGGACTCCTGACGCAGCTGACGGGTACCGACAGGCCAAGCGGGCTGCAGCCCGGGTGGTTGTGGAGGCAAAAACTCGGGCCTGGGAGGAGTTCGGTGAGGCCATGGAGAAGGACTATCGGCTGGCCTCGAAGAGATTCTGGCAAACCATCCGGCGCCTCAGGAGAGGGAAACAGTGCCCTACCAACGCTGTTTACAGAAGAGGTGGGCAGCTGTTGACCTCAACTGAGGATGTCGTCGGGTGGTGGAAGGAGTACTTCGAGGATCTCCTCAATCCCGCCGTCACGTCTTCCATTGAGGAAGCAGAGGATGAGGGCTCAGAGGTGGACTCGTCCATCACCCGGGCTGAAGTCACAGAGGTAGTCAAGAAACTCCTCGGTGGCAAGGGGGTGGATGAGATCCGCCCTGAGTACCTCAAGTCTCTGGATGTTGTGGGGCTGTCTTGGTTGACATGCCTGTGCAACATCGCGTGGCGGTCGGGGACAGTGCCTCTGGGATGGCAGACCGGGGTGGTGGTCCCTCTTTTTAAGAAGGGGGACTGGAGTGTGTGTTCCAACTACAGGGGGATCACACTTCTCAGCCTCCCTGGGAAAGTCTATGCAAGGGTACTGGAGAGGAGAATACGGCTGATAGTAGAACCTCAGATTCAGGAGGAACAGTGTGGTTTTCGTCCGGGCCGTGGAACACTGGACCAGCTCTATACCCTCTACGGGGTGCTGGAGGGTTCATGGGAGTTTGCCCAACCAATCCACATGGGTTTTGTGGATTTGGAGAAGGCATTCGACTGAGTCCCTCGCGGCATCCTGTGGAGGGTGCTTCGGGAATATGGGGTCCTGGGTCCTTTGCTAAGGGCTGTCAGGTCCCTGTACGACCGAAGCAGGAGCTTGGTCCGCATTGCCGGCAGTAAGTCAGACTTGTTCCCAGTGCATGTTGGACTCCGGCAGGGCTGCCCTTTGTCGTCGGTTCTGTTCGTAATTTTTATGGACAGAATTTCTAGGCGCAGCCAGGGGCCGGAGGGTGTCAGGTTTGGGGACCACATGATTTCGTCTCTGCTCTTTGCGGATGATGTTGTCGTGTCGGCCCCTTCAAACCAGGACCTTCAGCATGCACTGGGACGGTTTGCAGCCAAGTGTGAAGCGGTGGGGATGAAAATCAGTACCTCTAAATCCGAGGCCATGGTCCTCAGTTGGAAAAGGGTGGCTTGCCCACTTCAGGTTGGTGGAGAGTGCCTGCCTCAAGTGGAGGAGTTTAAGTATCTAGGGGTCTTGTTCACGAGTGAGGGAAGGATGGAACGGGAGATTGACAGACGGATCGGTGCACCTTCTGCAGTAATGCGGTCGATGTATCGGTCTGTCGTGGTGAAGAAAGAGCTGAGTCGCAAGGCGAAGCTCTCAATTTACCTGTCAATCTACGTTCCTACTCTCACCTATGGTCATGAGCTTTGGGTCATGACCGAAAGGACAAGATCCCGGATACAGGCGGCTGAAATGAGCTTTCTCCGCAGGGTGGCTGGGCGATCCCTTAGAGGCTCTGTCACCCGGGAGGAGCTCAGAGTAGAACCGCTGCTCCTCCACATCAAGAGGGGTCAGCTGAGGTGGCTTGGGCATCTGTTCCGGATGCCTCCTGAACGCCTTCCTGGGAAGGTGTTCCAGGCCCGTCCCACCGGGAAGGGCCCCCGGGGAAGACCTAGGACACGCTGGAGGGCTATGTCTCCCGGCTGGCCTGGGAACGCCTCGGTGTCCCCCCGGAAGACCTAGAAGAAGTGTCTAGGGAGAGGGAAGTCTGGGCCCCCGCAACCCGGCCCCGGATAAGCAGAAGAAGATGTATGTATGGAAAAACAAATTAATAAAAAATGAATGCAAATAATTATTTGAGAGGAAATATTTAAAAGTTAAAACAATTATGTTTTTGGCTGCAGTTTTTTCTTGTCTTTGGTTACGTTACCCTGGAGTTTCTGACACAAATTTCACGGTGGGCGGGTTTAAGAGAGAAAATGCATCTCCATTGGTCAACTGGGTGACATCAACAGCTCCAGTCCGTTAGTGGACACGTGAAATAACCGCAACAGTATGTTGACTAAACAACCCAGGCCGGATATATGTGCCTAATAATTGTTTATATGTGAGCTTTTTTCCCATTTCGGATAAGAAGCTAGTTAGTAGCAGGCCAACCAGCCCAATGGCACTGGCTAGCTGAGCTAGCTAACTTTATAACAAGGAGGACACCAGGAAAAAGCTATGGTAAATTGTTTTGTTGGAACAGTTAAATAACCAGTTAGTTAGGGTTCCATTGTCTGTCTGTTTAGGAGGTCCAGATGACCTAAACAGGTGGCTGGAGTGGAGGAGAGTGGTGACAGACAGCAGTGGAAGTCATGATCACATTCCACATGTATCTCATCCTCACTGAGTTTATCGATAACAGATGATACAAGTTGGATGTGTGCTTGTTACAGACACACAAGGTGATACAAACAGGTGAAAATGGCAATTAAAGGTGAATTTACCTGTGGCTTTTAAAATTGCAATTAGTGTCTGTTTATAAATAGTCAATGAGTTTGTTAACTCTCACATGGATGCACTGAGCCAGCTAGATACTGAGCCATGGGGAGCAGAAATGAACTGTCAAAAGACCTGCATAACAAGGTAATGGAACTTTATAAAGATGGAAAAGGATATAAAAAGATATCCAAAGCCTTGCAAATGCAAGTCAGTACTGTTCAATCACTTATTAAGAAGTGGAACATTCAGGGATCTCTTGATCCCAAGTCAAGGTCAGGTAGACCAAGAAATATAAAACGGCCAGAAGAATTGTTTGGGATACAAAGAAAAACCCACAGGTAACCTCAGGAGAAATCCAGGCTGCTCTGGAATAAGACAAGTGTGGTTGTTTTAAGGAGCACAATGTGACGAGGAAGGAGCTGCATGAGACCAAAATAGAGCTTTATGGTCACAACCATAATCGCTATGTGGAGAGGGGTCAACAAGGCCTATAGTGAACAGAATACCATCCCCACTGTGAAGCATGGTGGTGGCTCACTGATGTTATGGGGGGGTGTGAGCTCTTGTGATAATTGATGGCAAGATGAATGCAGCATGTTATCAGAAAATTCTGGCAGTCAATTTGCATTCCTCTGCATGAAAGTTGCGCATGGGATGATCTTGGACTTTCCAGCACAACAATGACCCTAAGCACAAGGCCAAGTTGACCCTCCAGTGGTTACAGCAGAAAAAGGTGAAGGTTCTGGAGTGGTCATCACAGTCTCCTGACCTTAATATCACAGAGCCACTCTGGGGAGATCTCAAACATGCGGTTCATGCAAGACGACCAAAGACTTTGTATGACCTGGAGGCATTTTGCCAAGATGAATGGGCAGCTATACCACCTGCAAGAATTCGGGGCCTCATAGACAACTATTACAAAACACTGCACGCTGTTATTGATGTTAAAGGGGGCAATACACAGTATTAAGAACTAAGGATATGCAGACTTTGAACACGGGTCAGTTCATCTTTTTCTTTGTTGCCATGTTTTGTTTAATTATTGTGCCCTTCTGTTACGACCTACAGTTGAATGTGAATCCCATAAGAAATTAAATACTTGTGTTTTGTCTCCTCACTCATGTTTACTTGTTTTGAGTTGGTCTTTAACTTTATTATGTAGGAGCCTACATTAAACACAAATGTAATGCACAAACACAATACAGCAAAAGTGTATCAAATGTTGCGCTGATAATGCCAGTGTTTTCATGTCGCTGCTTTAATGATCTGCACCCAGCTGAGTCCTGGGTATTATGCAACAGCCAAGTACACATACATCTCAATCTAGATAGGTGCGTTCTCTGTCCTTGCAATCTTGCAAGACCATTCCCTCAAGGACACTTGGCAAGAGCATTCCTCTCAAGGACACAAGTACGTTCTGGTAAATGCCAACCTTTGCGTCAAAACTGGTATATTCATAGTTTATGCACATATTTGTGCGTACCCACGATTGATACATGAGGCCCCATTGGCTGCCTGATAGTTTCACAGTTCATTTTATAAAATTGTTTTATTGGTTTTTAAATCACTACATTGCCTTGAACAAACATGTCTGATATATTTTAACATACTGTATTTTCCAGATCAATTCATTTGATTCTCTGAAACTTGACTTAGTTGTTCCAATTATCAAAACCAATGTTTTCAATCACTGTCCTGTTCCTGGAATAGCTTGCAGTAAATTCTAAGGGCAAAACTGTATGAAGACACACTTGTCTTTTTTTTTATTTACTTGTAAAGCACTTAGGAATTCATGTTAATGTATGGAATGTGCTAAATACAATTCTGTTTGAATTGTAATGTTCTATTTGATTTATTTATTACAATGTTAATTAAGCCCAAGTCTTTCCTAACCTTTTCCAGCCCTGCTCCTAGAGAGCTACATGATTTAGCTTTGACTGGTAACTGGTAGATTTCCTGGTGGTCTCATTAATGCAGGAATACTCCAAGAACTCCTCCAAGAGGATAAGCCATGATCAATTGAATAATGGCACTTTGACATTAACAGAACATATAACAACGCCCTCAATTAAGCTTTGCCCATTTTTTCCTCTTACATTTCAGTTTAGCAAATTAAATGTTTTCAAATTAAGATACCATAGATCCTTTAGGATTTTTTATAGGGTTTTAGGACCTTTTTGTCCATCCTCTAGTTAAAGACTACTGAATCTAAACTCTGTATTTGTTTGTTTCTCCAAGTGTTAATTTCCTATTAATGGTTTTACTTCATTGGCACAATTTTACCCACATTTTAGTCAGCTTAATAGCAGGTTGATAGACACACTTGTGAGATTATTTGAGTTTGAAGCTAACTTTTAGATCTTGGCATGTGGTTGTGACAACACCTGTTTTAGAATAAATGTATCACTGCCTTTGACCAGTATATTTTCTTTACAAATAATGTTTCCTACTAATTTGTAGTTCATATGGTTGTAGAATTACAGATGTTTGTGAATAACTTAAACAGAAAGTTTTGTATTTAAGAAAACAGTTGAGTACATGAATAACTTATGTAGGTGAATTAACAACACAGCACAGTAAAAAACATTTGCTAGTACAAACCCACATGGAACTATGGGTAACAGAATGTGATGTTATGACCGCCTCACCCATTAGACTCCAATGGGTAAAAAAGAAAACATTTTTAAATGTTTCTATCAAAAATACCATTTGAAACACACTGACCAAAATAATAGTATTCTGTGTAATTTACCTAAAATGTTTTTGTTTGTATCTTTAGTACATAGAATATCAATTCGTCTTAATTAAAAGCACAGGAAAACCTATTCAGACAAAGGTTGACTGAGATCCACATCTCTTCATAATAATGTCCATGTATTAAACCAACCGACAAGACAATCTGTGTGTTTCCTGTGTATTTCATTTGTATTTTTTTGGTTTCCATTGCAAAGAAGCACCGATGCATTTGTACATTTCCTGTCTGAGGATGTACGTTCTTAGCAGGATAATGAGAAATGGTTCAAGTACAGTTTCACTTAAATTCTCTATCAGCACCTGTTCCTTATACAAGGCTTGCTGTTCATCCAGAGCCTGTGGGCCCTAGTCTACAGTAAGTCAGTTCATTGGGAATAAGGTCCTGGTCTACAGTAAGTCAGTTCATAGGGAATAGGGTCCTGGTCTACAGTAAGTCAGTTCATAGGGAATAGAGTCCTGGTCTACAGTAAGTCAGTTCATAGGGAATAGGGTCCTGGTTTATAGTAAGTCAGTTCATAGGGAATAGAGTCCTGGTCTACAGTAAGTCAGTTCATAGGGAATAGGGTCCTGGTCTACAGTAAGTCAATTCATAGGGAATAGGGCACTGGTCTACAGTAAGTCAGTTCCTAGGGAATAGGGCACTGGTCTACAGTAAGTCAGTTCATAGGGAATAGGGCACTGGTCTACAGTAAGTCAGTTAATTGTGAATAGGGTCCTGGTCTACAGTAAGTCAGTTCATTGGGAATAGGGCACTGGTCTACAGTAAGTCAGTTCATAAGGAATAGGGTCCTGGTCTACAGTAAGTCAATTCATAGGGAATAGGGTCCTGGTCTACAGTAAGTCAGTTCATAGGGAATAGAGTCCTGGTCTACAGTAAGTCAGTTCATAGGGAATAGCATCCTGGTCTACAGTAAGTCAGTTCATAGGGAATAGACTCCTGGTCTACAGTAAGTCAGTTTATAGGGAATAGGGTCCTGGTCTACAGTAAGTCAATTCATAGGGAATAGGGTCCTGGTCTACAGTAAGTCAGTTTATAGGGAATAGGGTCCTGGTCTACAGTAAGTCAGTTCATAGGGAATAGGGCCCTGGTCTATAGTAAGTCAGTTCATAGGGAATAGGGCCCTGGTCTATAGTAAGTCAGTTCATAGGGAATAGGGCCCTGGTCTACAGTAAGTCAGTTCATAGGGAATAGGGCACTGGTCTATAGTAAGTCAGTTAATAGGGAATAGGGCCCTGGTCTATAGTAAGTCAGTTCATAGGGAATATGGCCCTGGTCTATAGTAAGTCAGTTCATAGGGAATAGGGCACTGGTCTATAGTAAGTCAGTTCATAGGCAATAGGGCACTGGTCTATAGTAAGTCAGTTAATTGGGAATAGGGCCCTGGTCTATGGTAAGTCAGTTCATAGGGAATAGGGCACTGGTCTATAGTAAGTCAGTTCATAGGGAATAGGGCACTGGTCTATAGTAAGTCAGTTCATAGGCAATAGGGCACTGGTCTATAGTAAGTCAGTTAATTGGGAATAGGGCCCTGGTCTATGGTAAGTCAGTTCATAGGGAATAGGGCACTGGTCTATAGTAAGTCAGTTCATAGGGAATAGGGCCCTGGTCTATAGTAAGTCAGTTCATAGGGAATAGGGCACTGGTCTATAGTAAGTCAGTTCATAGGGAATAGGGCCCTGGTCTATAGTAAATCAGTTCATAGGCAATAGGGCACTGGTCTATAGTAAGTCAGTTCATAGGGAATAGGGCCCTGGGCTATAGTAGTTCACTTCCTAGGGAATAGGGCCCTGGCCTATGGCAGTTCACTTCATAGGGAATAGAGCACCATGTGGACCACAGCCCAGGGCTCTCAGCGGGTCCCTTTGTCTGTGTTGGTTGGCCCTCAGGGTTGGATGCCATGGTAACTGGAAGTCAGGAAGATGAGTCTCAGGGGAGAGGCAGCTTTCCAGTGTCTTTTACAGTGAACCATTTATATTGACTGACTGAGAGCAGACACACACAGATGCTAATATGTGCACACACACATGTGAGTTCATGCATCTGTCACCACGCACACAGAGCCACAAACCTTTTCCCAAGGGCAATGGATGAAGACAGAGTAGTCTGGATAACAGTGGTGCCCTCCCTCAGGACGGTGTGTGTGTGGGTTTGT